>NC_045764.1:137086845-137389875 GCF_008692025.1 Phocoena sinus | reverse complement strand
CCTTCTGAATGTGTGAGCCTTTACACATACTTAAGAGTACAAGTAAAACAAAAGCAAGGTTTAATGCTCTATAGGTCATCCGGGCATTTAGGGCCATGCCACCATGATAGATGATAGGTAGATAGATACATAGATAGATAGCAACAACACTGCTTTATTTCAGCATTAATTTTGACCTAAATAAAACTGCTGCCTTATAATCAAGTTTATTCAGTCAACAGTCTTTTAAGTTCAACAGGCTTCTACTAATTTAGAAGACAGTGAGATTACTTTTAAAAAAATCTTATTATAAAGCACATTGATTTAAAGGCCCAGATTCCAAAAGGAAATTGTCCTGATATAGATTTAATAACGTATAAATATAATAAATAAAAATTAATATTCTATGTAAAATAAACATTTGCTAGGAAAACATAAATTGCTAAAATTGATTTTAAAAGAAATAGCCTGAATAGAGTAGTAACAATTTAAAAACTGTTGTCAAAGGCCCAAACAACTTCAGACACAAGTTCTTCCAAATTTGCAAGGAAAGGAAAGGCAAACTAAAAAAAGAGAGAGAGAGATATTGAGAAATGAGAGCTTCCAAATTTAGCGTCATCTTGATACCAGAACCTGGCAAGGGAGGCATTGAAAAAGAAAATCAGACCATGGTTCTTAACCTGGAGTCTCTAGACACTGGGATATTGATGATGGAACTTTAAGAGGATCCCCAAATTCTTGAAATAGTATGGATGATTGGGAATATATGATATACATATTATATATATATATATACATATATATTATTCTGAAGAGAGAGTACAAGGCTTCCATCAGATTTTCAAACATGTATATGACCTACAAAAAGAACCACGACAGTAGAGCAATTTCATCAATGAGAATAAATATGTTGTAAATAAAATATCAATGAAATGAAACTAGCAATGTATTTAAAAACTATTATATGACCTAGGAGGTTTTACACAAGGATTTGAGATAGTCACCACAAAGAAATCTACTTATGTTAATAGTGATAATCTCTGGGTAGCAGGAATATAAAATTTTATTTTTGCTTTTTCTATATTTTCTAATTTTACTATAGTGAATGTGCATTACTTGTATAATAATAAAAGGTTATAAATAAATCTGGTAGCACATTTTAAAAGCTATTATTGAGAACATTTTTAAAAGCCATATATATATATGTATATATAATGTTCTCTATTAATAAAGGAGAAAATCTACAAGTACATGTTTATGGAGAGCAAAAAGGTATTTAATAAATTTTAACAGACATATCTAAGAATTATAGAAACCAGAAATAGAATACTTGCTTAATGAAATAAAACACAGTACTAAACATCATATTTTTCTTAAAAAATGAATTATTAAAGGCACTCTGATTAATATTAGGAAGAAGACAAGGATGCTTCTATTGCTGATTTAGCCAAAATTATTATGGAGTTTCAAGCTAAGCTAATAAATACAGGACAGAAGAGACATACTAGCTTGAACCATAAAAAACTGTCAATTTGTAGGACAAAATGGTGAAATAGCAATTTCATATGGTTCAACATAAGACAAATTTGAAAGGAAGAGACATTTATCATTATTTGCAGATGATTTGAGGTCAGCCTAGAAAATCCATGGGAATAATAAAAAATAGTTACAAACAACTATGAGAGTTCTATAAAGAGACCAGTTAAAAGATAACAGCTTTCCTAGATTCCTAGCAGTAGTCAGATAGAAGATTTAAAAATTTTAAATATAAAATATACATAAATATTTTAAATATAAAATCAATATTTTAATAAATAATATTATAAACTTTAAAATTTTAAATGTAAAAACATATAGAATCTATAATAGCAATAAAAACTATGTAATACCTCAGAATAAATTTAACAAGAATTTTGCAAGATTTATGCTAATAAACTCTAAAATTTACCTGAAGGTCTTTGCATTAGTTTCCTGTGGCTGCTGTAGTACACCGCCACTAACTGGCCAGTTTGGTTCCTTTATAGAGCCTCTGAGGGAGATACTGTCCCATCCCTCTCTCCTAGCTTCTGGTCATTGCTGGCACTTCTTAACACCCCGTGGCCTGAAGATGCATCATTTCGATCTCTAGCTCTATCTTCACATAGTCTTCTAGATCTTCACAAAATCCTCTATTTGTGTGTCCTTTCTATCTCTTGTAAGGACTCTCATTTGATTTAGGACCACCCTAATTCAATACGATCTCATCTCAATACTTACCTTAATTACATCTGCAAAAATCCTATTTCCAAATAAGGTACATTTTGGGGTTCTGAATAGATGTGAATTTTGGGAGGACACTATTCAACCCACTACAGGCTTAACATGACCTGAAGAAATATACTATGTTCCTGAATAGGAGGACTTAACATTTTAAATATATCATTTTGTAATTAAAAAAAAATACTAAGAGAGCAACAAAAATTAAATGGAGATAAAATACAATACAATATTAATTACTATAAAAGGAGACAGGAAGGAGGAATAAAGACAAGATGAAACCAATAGAAAACAAATAGAAAGATGATAAATTTAATCCCAATTATATCAACAAACCCACTAAAAATAAGTAGATGTCAGACAGTTTTTAGAAAAGAATAAATTATATTATGTTCATTAAGCACACTTTAAACATAAAGACACAGATAACTTGAAAGTATAATAATGGAAAAAAGATATAGCATGGAAACACCAATCAAAAGAAAGCTGGGGGCTTCCCTGGTGGCGCAGTGGTTGAGAGGCCGCCTGCCGATGCAGGGGACACGGGTTCGTGCCCTGGTCCGGGAAGATCTCACATGCCGCAGAGCCGCTGAGCCTGCGAGTCCGGAGCCTGTGCTCCGCAACGGGAGAGGCCACAACATGAGAGGCCCACGTACAGCAAAAAAAAAAAAAAAGAAAGATAAGTAGGAAATCCCAGAATGTATTAAAATTAAGAAACATACTTCTAAAAAAAAAAAAAAAAAAAGAAACATACTTCTAAATGACCTGTGGGCCAAAGAGGAAATCACAAAGGAAATTCGAAAATATTTGAACTGAAAAAAAAAGAAAATAAAACATATTAAAATTTGTGGGGTGCACCTAAAGCAGTGCCTAGAACGAAATCAATGGCTTCTAATGAATACATTAGAAAAGAGGAATAGTTCAAAATCAATACTCTAAGCTTTCATTTTATGAATACAGAAAATGAAAAGCAACTTAAAAACAGAGCAGAAGGAAGGAAATAATAAAGAATGTACTGCAATCAGTGAAATAAAAAGTATATATACAATAAAGAAATCATCACAGATGAAAATCTATTCTTTAAATAGAGTAATAATATCTATAATCTCCTGGAAAAAATAATCAATAGAAGAGAGAGAAGACACAAATGACCAATATCAGGAGTTTCAAAATATGATGTCACTACACATTCTACTGATATTAAGAGAACATGATGACAACTTTTTGCCAATAAACTTGACAACATAGACAAATTCTTGGAAAAAATACAATTTACCAAAACTGATATAAAAATATAAAAATACTAATACTCTGACATATGTTAAAGAAATGGAATTCATGGATAAAATTCCATAAATATCATCCAGGTCTACGTGACTTTCAAGGTAAATTTTTCCAAATATTCAAGGAGAAATAATAATCTCTCTCAAACCCTTTCAGGGATTAGAGAAAAGAGGAACACTTAACTACTTGTTTTATGAGGCTAACATAAATCTGATGCCAAAACCAAAATCCTTTCTGCATGTGGAGTAAAAAATTCTAAATAAAACATTAGTAAATTTAATAGAGATGTAAAAAAAAAAATTTCATAATGACCAAGTATGGTTCATCCCAGGAATGCAAGTTTCATTTAACATTCTAAAATAATCAATATAATTCTTCACATTGATAGAAAAAAAGAAAAAAACATATAATTATCTCAATAAATACAGAAAATGGATTTGATTAAAAAAAAGAAGACCCACTCAGGAAAAAGATGCTCAGCATATTAAAATAGAATGGAATTTTATTAATATAAGAAAAACTATCTACAAATAAGCCCCAAACCAAAACATCACAGCTTACATATCTGATGGTGCAATATTGAATATTTTCCCTCTGAGGTACAAATTCAATTCTGTGAAAGAAAGCATGGCTTTTTCAACATATGAGGCTAGAACTGTTGTATATCCATATGGGAAGAAAACCTCAAACTTGGCTCCTACCTTATACCACATATAAAAATTAATTAAAGATAGCTCATAAGTATAAATGTCTAATTAAAATATCAAATTTCTAGAAGAAAACATAGAACATCTTCATCACCTTGGATAGACAAAGATTTCTTAAATAGGTTACAAAAGACAGTAACCATAAAAGAATAAAAACATAATTGGACTTAATTGAAATTAAGAACTTTTGTTCAGTATGAGAACTTTAGTATGAGAATGAAGAGGCAGGTCACATACTAGGATAATATTTTCATTATCTATATGTCTATCTATCTATCTGACAAAAGGGTTATATCCAGAAGGTATAAAGAACTCATACAAATAAGACAAAAAAGCACAAACAATTTAAAGAATGGGCAAAAGGCTTGAACAAGTATCACACAAAAGAGATTATCCAATAGCCAATAAGTATATGAGAAGATGGTCAATGTAATTATTCATGAGAGGGATGCAAATTAAAACCACAAGATACTATTATACATCTACCAGAAAGTCTAAAATTTGAAAGACTAAAAAAACCAAGTATTGGGAAAGATATGGAGCAGTTGGGACTCTCCTACAATTGCTGGTGGGAGTTTAACTTTAGAACACAATTAAGCAGTATCTTTTAAAGCTAAATTTACTTCTAGTCCCTGACTCAGCAATTGTACTTCAGGTATACGACCAAGAGAAATGAGAATATATGCCCAATAAAGGACATGTGTAGTAATGTTCATAGCAGCTTTCTTCATTATAGTCAAAAACTAGAAACAACTTAAAGGTCCATCAGCAGGAGGATGGATTACTAATCTATTGTGTATTCATATAATGGAATACAAAACAATAATTTGAAAAATGGACTACTAGCCCACACAACAACATAGATGAATCCCACAGATACGTTGAGCAAAGGAAGATATCATAAAATTGTTTGATTTCATTTATATTAAATTCAAGAACAGGTCAAATGAGTTGATTTTTTTTTTTTTTAAATGAGTTGATTTTGATAGAAGTCAGAAGAGTGGTTACCCCTGGGGTGGGCGGGTGAAGTGGCAAGAGGCAACTTTCTGAGGTGATGGAAATGTTTTATATCTTGATCTGGATGATAGTTAATCAGATGTATACAAATGTAAAAAGTTATTGGGCTGTAATTTGTACACTTTCCTATTTCATTATATCTTTTCCAGACATAATTTAAAAGATGCTAAATTTTAATAATTATAAAATGAAGGGCTTCCCTGGTGGCACAGTGGTTAAGAATCTGTCTGCCAATGCAGGGGACACAGGTTCGAGCCCTGGTCCAGGAAGATCCCACATGCTGCAGAGCAACTAAGCCCATGCACCACAACTACTGAGCCTGCGCTCTAGAGCCTGCGAGCTGCAACTACTGAAGCCCATGTATGTGCCTAGAGCCCATGCTCTGCAGCAAGAGAAGCCACCGCCAAGAGAAGCCTGAGCACCACAATGAAGAGTAACCCCCGCTCGCTGCAACTACGGAAAGCTCACATGCAGCAACGAAGACCCAACGCAGCCAAAAATAAATAAATAAATAAATAATAAATAAATAAATTTATTTAAAATAACAGTTAAAAAAAATAAAATGAAAAAATTTTAATTAGCCACACTTTTGCAATCAGATTGGCAAAGACTGAAGAGTATAGATAGACACTTGGGGAAAGTTAGCCTATTGTATACTGTCAAGGGGAGGGTAAAATGGTACACATTTGAAGGACAATTTGGCAATATACATGAAAATTTTAATATATATACCCTTTGACTCAGCAATTTCACTTTTGCAGTATACCCTAATGAAATATTCACACAAGTACTCAAAGATATGTGTAAAGATTCACAGAATCATTACTTATAAAAGAAAAAAGTTGGAAAAAAGATATGTCCATCAATAAGGGAATAGTTAAATAAGTTTTTTTAAATCCATGAAAAAAAATCCACGAAATATCTTATAGCTATGAAAAAGCTTGAGGTACAACTATATGTTTTGACCTAATAGAAATGAGACTATGAACTGGATAAACAAAGATGGGAAAGCCCGGGCTCCTAGCCTCCATTCTACCACATATCCAGTCACTTCTACATTCTTTATCTCAGTTTATTTATAAAATGGAGTTAATATTGCTGCTTCTTATCCATCTTACAAGTAAGGGGCAAACAAAAGAAGCCCTTTGAAAAGTAGAAAGCATTGTAGAAGTGCAAAGTATTATTCCTGAAAAACATTCTTTTATTAACCAAAACTTTGTTTTTCTTAAATCGCTACTCAGTCCAGATTTCTTTTCTCTATCATATATTTAAACCAGTGTTTCAAAATGTGGGCAGCAGACAAATCTCCATCAAAATGGATGTGGAGAAGTTATTAAAAATACTGAGTCCAGTCCCAAACCTACCAAATTTTTGGAACCCCTGATTTAATGGAAATAGGGATTAAGTCAACAGTTGCCCTTTCATTGAGAAGAGTCTGGGCTGAATCCCATTAATGGTAGCAGGCCATCAGGTCTGGCTTTGATCTGTCTTGCCTTATGGTTTGCCCTCACTGCAGGAGTCAAATGGGCTGGTAAAATAGTACAAATGGTGCCCCCATTTACTCAACCCCAATAGAAGCCAAAGAACATTCAATGAAAAGAACAATGTGCTTGCCACTTTGTAGACAAACATGAACCCAGCTTAGCTTTAAGGACTGTAGCTGTTGGAAAACACCATCTCCTGGGCAGCTGCTTTGGCTACTGTCCCCAATTAACTTAGCAGAGTCTCAAAAATAGAAGGCAGCCTCTGTTCTGTTATATAATAAACAGTTCTTTATTTGAAATGACAATATTTACTTTTCCTATAGTGAACTCCAGCAGCCTACTAGGCAGTGGGCAAACAGTAGAAATGCCTAAAATGGAAATTTGAGAAAGCAGTTTAGCTAGTACAGTTTACTCTAACTTTCTACTTTACCAACAAGTAATTGGAAGATCCTCTCCATGTTTCTCTCATATGGATCATGGATTCCATGTGACTTTGTTACCACCATGCATATCTTTCTTGTTTTGTTGAGTCTTGAAACATGCAAAACAGATGTGATGTAGTGAGTTCTCCAATACTCAAGTGTTTAAGCAGAGGTGAGGGTCGTCCATCAAGAATGTTTTTGGAGGGATTCTACTTAGTGTGGCAGGTTTATCCAGTGACTTCTTGGCCTTTCCCAACAGCAAAGAGTCTGGTGACTATGTTTCCAAAGGGAGAAAATAATAAGCTGTGATTATTAACCATCTTGGGTATTTAATCTCCCTCTCATAAGCAAGAAGCTGTGATTTATGTGATTGTGTTCTTTATTGTAAAAACCCTTTGTATACCTTTTTAAGCAACAAATGACCATTATTTGCAGTGTAGACAACACTTTTAACTTCCTCTTAGATTTTATTTTCCATTCCTTTTATTATATTGTGGCAATGCTCCAGAACATCTCCATTTCTTGCAAATCTTTGGGGAGAGGGGCTCAATTGGGTTACACTATTCTAAAGGTGTCATGCACATTGAGAAATGTTTAAAAAACCTTTTGGTTTCTAAGGTGGTACTCAGGAGGCAATACTGTTCTTTGGCCAATGAGATTTATTTAATTTTTGTGGCTGGTGCTTGGATTGTCTTCAGAGATTTTTCTTTCTTGTCTCATTCTCCTTGTCTGATGTCACTTCCCTGCTAATGCATTCAGCAGAAGCAAACACTGGAAGAGGACAAACTATTTCCTATTTCTTATCTAGTTATTAGTTAGAAACATTTTAATTCCTACAAAATCCTTCAGAAACCCAAAGATCCCACCCCCCAAGTAAAAAACCTAATCTAAAAATTCTCTTTCCAAATCATACAAAGTAGAGACTTCCCTGGTAGTCCAGTGGTTGAGACTCCGTGCTCCCAATGCAGGGGGCCTGAGTTCGATCCCTGGTCAGGGAACTAGATCCCACATGCCACAACTAAGAGCCTGCATGCCACAACTAAAAGGTCCTGCATGCCGCAACTAAAGATTCCACATGCTGCAACTAAAACCCGGTGCAGCCAAATAAATAAATATATTTTTAAAAATCATACAAAATAAATTTCTGGTTAGGTCAAAATTTGGAGTTTAAATTTTATTCCTACTGATAGGACATCCCTTTTTTACGTTCCTACACAGAGTGATTGTTTACTCTCAAAGGAGAGCCCACTAACCAGTTGCATTAAAATTACTTGAGGTGCGTGTTAAAATGCAGATTCCAGGATCCCACTTTAAACCTAGGGAATCAAAAATTCTGGGGGGTTGGGCCACGGTATTTTTACAAGTGCCTCACGTCATTTGCATGCCCACCAAACTTCGTGATAACACTGCCCTTAAGACAAGCCAAATCCTTAATTTTCTGGAATTCCTAGTATTTCTTCTCCTAACTAAACCAAAGAAAGAATTGTAAGCATTGAAAATACAGGCCAAATCTTGTCATAGAATATGTATTCTATTGTAACCCTGTTTATGAACACTTAATAGCTTCTCTGTGGAACAGTTAAGCTGTAGTAATTACCTCAGAGTTCTGTAATCTGTATGTCTCCTCCCACATGACATTTGCACCAAGACTATGGCTTATTTCTAGACAGGATGGAAGAACTACCAGACCTGTGTGGACTGTGCCACTTCATGTTACATTTTCTTTTTCTTAGTGATTTAAAGACATTTATGAAATTTCTCACAAATCTTGAACCTGAATTATAGAATCTAACTTAAGGAGGATAAAATTTTACAAGGACTCACTAAATCAGAATCATTTGAATCTGATCTCTTTATGGAAAATTGCTTTTTAGATAAATTGGAAAGGATCTGGGATTCAAAGTTCTTTTTTAAATTGAAGTGTAGTTGATTTACAATATTATATTAGTTTCAGGTGTAAAATATAGTGATTCAATATTTTTATAAATTATACTCCATTCAAAGTTATTACAAAATAATGACTATATTTCTCTGTGCTGTATAATATATCCTTATTGCTTATTTATTTTATTGGGAGTCATAGTTCTTATCCCCAAACTGCCTCTGAATTATAATTCCGTGTGCAAATTGTACAACCTCTCTGCCATATTTTTGTAATAGGAATAATCTCTCTTTGCAATAAGAATAATACTGAGAAGTTGAGAAAGTTCTGAGAAGATGAATGAGATCAGGCTTGTAAAATGTTAAAGGTTTCTGAGTGAAGGATCCTATAAAAAGTGTAAATTATTAGTATTCCTTTTATGGGCCTTTAATGAGTTATTGACCTGTCAGTGATGAATCTGCCTCTTGAAATATTTCACTTTTTGTTTTTTAGGCTTACTGGAGTAACACAATCTGCCCTTAAATTTTCCTGGAGTATTTTTGGGAGCTTTAAAATTTAGTCAAAAACAAAAAAAGCAACAATACCTCTCTCCCAAACACATGTGCACTCCCTGAGACTACAGTGTGCATCTTTATCTTGACTTACTAATGACTAGATCGATTGAACTTAAACAATTTGGGTCCTCAAAGCCTCAAATGCTTTGGGTTAGCTAAAGTATCACAAGGTCTACTAGCTTATTAGCAGTAAACGCTAGTGTAGGAAAGTGATTAGAAATAAATTATTTACTTGATGTCACTCTTGGTTGTGAAATTATTCTACCCATCTATAGTTTCAGTTATCATGCAAACTGCTCTTTTAAATTTTTGCTCATCCAAAATTAAGGATTTTTGAAAAATCTAACTAGAGACAAAGCAAAAGCAACACATATCTGCATATCACAATCATTAAACTCCTTAGTAACCAGGAACGCCTAGTTGGCTCAAGAGGGTATTTGAAGATTGTTTCAGCGTTTTCAATTTGCAAAGTAGGAGAAGGAATTTTAAAAGATCATTGAGGGGCTTCACTGGTGGCACAGTGGTTGCGAGTCCGCCTGCCGATGCAAGAGACACGGGTTCGTGCCCTGGTCGGGAAAGATCCCACATGCCGCGTAGCGGCTGGGCCCGTGAGCCATGGCCGCTGGGCCTGCGCGTCTGGAGCCTGTGCTCCGCAACGGGAGAGGCCACAACAGTGAGAGGCCCGCGTAGCACAAAAAAAAAAAAAAAAAAAAAAAAAAAAAAATCATTGAGTCTACTGGTTGAAGCTGATCACACTTTGTTGTCTTATTTAATAAAGTTTATCTTATAAGTACAAAATATATCACTTTTATGTAGCAGAAAAAAGCTGAAAAAAAAAAAAACACCACCAAAATCTGGGATATATAAACAGATAAAATGGGTTGGCAGACATAAAGAAAAGTGAGGGACTTCCCTGGTGGCAGAGTGGTTAAGAATCCGCCTGCCAATGCAGGGGACCTGGGTTTGATCCCTGGTCTGGGAAGATCCCATATGCCGTGGAGCAACTGGGCCCGTGCGCCACAACTACTGAGCCTGCACTCTACAGCCTGCGAGCCACAACTACTGAGCCCGTGTGCCACAACTACTGAAGCCTATGCACCTAGAGCCCGTGCTCTGCAAAGAGAAGACACTGCAATGAGAAGCACGCACACCACAACTAGAGAAAGCCTGCGCACAGCAATGAAGACCCAATGCAGCCAAAAATAAATAAATAAAATTTTTTTTTAAAAAGTGAGGAATACATGAAATGGTGTGCTGAGGCTGCTCTTCTTGGATAGTAGGTCCAGAAGGTAAAAAAGTTTCTGGAACTGAATAAATGACAAATTACTATTGAGAAGTTCCTTGCAGAGTGACGTGAAAGAAAAATATTTATATCCATATTGACAGTGACAAAGAGATCTGGGGATAGTTCAGTGGCTTGGGTTTGACTGACATCACTTCTTGAACAAATTTGAGGTTTAAACATTCACAAATGTTCCTAATATTTTTTGAACAAGGAAGTGAGATATTAGCACTTTTTTTTCAGTGCTATATCTACCATTATAGCATCTGTCAGCCTTAACTTTAAACCTTATAGAAGAATCAGCATATTCTGATTTGAGAGTTTCCCCCACATGGTAAAAATAAAATGTGAAATTTCAGTAAATGGCATGAAAAATTTTCGTAGTACCAGCAAGTTTTCAGAAACTAGAGCTTTTACATAATATGGAAGTTTTAATGTTTTGAAGGTTCAGTAAATTATGTAGTATACAAAAGTGAAGTCTAAATTACCCACTCAGAAGCGTAACCCTAGAGCCCACATGTCTGGATCCATGTATGCAGATGGACAGATACACTTCATTTCTCCTGGGAAGTTGAGTTCTAAAAAGCTATCACTCAGAACAGACGGTTTTATGATTGCATGAAAAGAAAAGGAAAGATGACAAAGTTGCTGTAAAAATGAAAGGCCTTTTGGTGTATTAACAGCTGAAAACATTACAGCTTAAATGAAGATGTGAAAAAAACTCAGCTTAAAACTGCAAATTAAAAAAAAAAACTTATGCAGGCTTGAAGCATATGGACACCCACCCAGTTTGCAAAGAGGGCAATGGGAGGCCCAGACTTTAGCTTATTAAAGATGACCTTTCCCCTCTCTAAAATTTCAAAGCTGACGTTTCAAGTGCTGAGCAGACTGTGTGCCATATGTAACATGACCTCAGCCCCACTCTGCCCGAGCACTGATGGCATCACTAATGAGAGGTGAAAGGTCCTTTTCTTGCAGCTTTTTCAGAAACCCACCAACTCTTGCCTGTGAAGTAAGGCTCCTCCCTCCCCTCACCCCTTGATTTCAGGAGAACTGCATTTAATACACAGCCTCAAAACACTTTTATTACCGGTCGATTTCCTTATAGCCACAGCCAAATGGCAGGATGTACAATCACATGCAGAAGAAAATATTTATTTTGACTCACAAGGCAAAGGGATTAAGAGAACATTGTATTAACCTTGCCTTTCATCTATGTTTTAAAGGGAAATTCTCCAGAGGCGTCAATTGAAGTTCTACTTTTTTTTTATAAAGAGTATCAAAGACTTTTAGGAGACCAGGTGTGTGTTTATCCGAGGGGAGGAGAGAAAGGGAAGAAACTATATTAGGGGGAAAGGCAGCTTTCACAAAGCTGCCTCAGAGACTGAAAAAGACGTACTTAACAGGAATCTGTTACAGGCATTCCTACCAGCCAGCTCTCTGCTCCCCCCACCCCCGCCTTTTTCCTCCTTGCTGCTTCGAAACAAAATAGCTTCTTTCCAAGCAGGTTGTTATATTCATGGCATGGTCAATTTCCGCTTGCCAAGAAAATATTTAGGCTGATCAAAGAAATTAGAAAATCGGATGAATAGAAACAGACGTTCCCACAAGAGAAGCGTCTCTCAATGTGAAGAGAGGCAGGCGGATTGCAGCCCACCCAGTTACTCCTAGGAAATAGCTCTCTTGCTAAAGGCAGAACTACAGGGACACCTGGATTCTACTGGAAGGCCTATGGAAGAGTCACGACTCCCCAGGAAATTCACATGGGGACTGGAACTTGGGACTCTCCGACGGATGATCGGTTCTAGTATCTATGAGCAAACCTGGAGGGCCTTTAATTACGTTCATTAATACAGAGGGACCTTTCAAAACATGAGATCCTTTTGTTTTGCTTTGACTTGTTTATAATGAGCATGGAGAGACAAGAACACATTATCCTTTGCAAATGATAGAGGAGTTTCTCCTGAATTAATATAAATTCAGTTTTTAGATTTGTGGGTTTGGGTGGGGAACGGTTGATAGCAATTGTCCTCGGGACCCTTTGGTCTCCGAGTGTGCAACCGGGCCAGTCGATAACAGTAAATAAGAGGTTATTCTACCTCTTCCTTGTTCCTGGGCAAGGCGCAGCCAAACCAGGTGAGGCCACTTGCTGCGGCGCTTCGATGGGAAGGATTGGTTGCCGTTGCGGTTTCCTTCCGCAGGACTCTGGAAAACGAAAAGTGGGCTCCGCTCGGGCAAAGGAGATCCAGATTCTCCTCTATCCCTTGCTCGCCTTGGGCACATCGGGGCAGCGCAATCGCCAGTGAAGCGTCGCAGACCTTACCACGACGCCTCCAGTTTTCCAAAGGAGAAAGCGAGGGAGGGATGGCTCTGAAGGAAGGCAACTGTGGGGGGCTCTTTAGGGCCAAAGAAGACTCCCTTCCTGCGAGTTCCGCTTGGGGCAACGCGGCGCTACTAAGGCCGCAGCTGGAGGAGCTGTTGCCAGGCTGTGGGCTGAGAATCCGCTATGCCACCCTTGCCCCTCCCCGCCGCGCGTCCCTCACCCCCGGGGCTCGGCTGGGCAGATTTTCTTTTCCGTTCTTTTCTTTCTTTTTTTGTTTTGTTTCGGTTCCTACCGGCCAGGCATCCTTTGCCAGGAAGACAGCGCCCTCTCTCTCCTCCCACCGTGCCCGCCGCCGGCCTGCACCCCCTCCCAGCTTTGCTGACCTCCCCTCGCCTCCTTCTCGCCCCCGCCCTCCTCAGCCCTGTCCCCTCCTTCCTTACGCCCCTACGCCTCTCGGCCCCCAGAACCACCCAGGGGAACAACCCGAGAGAATGGCTGGCTCCGAAGCCTTCTCAAGTCTGGGCCACTGGGCCGGCTCGGCCCGAGCGCCCAACCTCTGGCTGTAGAACTGGGCGGAGCCGTCCCCGGCGCAGACGCGGCACCCGAGAACTCGAGCGCGGCCCCGGGGAGGGGTTCCTGGCGCGGGTGGCGGGGCGTGGGTTCGCCCGGCTCTCGCAGGCTGGGTACAGCGGGCCGGCGGGCGGGGCCTCGAGTACGCTGCGCGGCGACCTCTCCCCCGCGCCGGCGCACACCTGGCAGAGCAGCTTACCGGGGACCCCAGAATGCTCCGGCGAGATGTTGACGCGGGCCTGCAAGCAGGGTGACGGGTGGGGGTGGCGGGTGAACTTGAGTAGAGGTAAGGAAAACTCCTACAGCCTTGCTCCAAGCCCTAAAAGCTCCCCTCGCGGCCCGCCGGCTGCCTGGAAGCCTCACCCTGCGGGCTTTCAGCAGTGCTGCGCCAAGTACAGCAACGATGTTGGAAATGGTTGCAAAATCCAAGCCCAGACGGGTGGGCGAGACGCGCGGAGGGGCATGCGAGAGTGGGCACCCTCCACCCCTTATTTAATTCTCCACAGCTCAGAGGACTGCTGCTTCAGACAAATGCCGCGTGGCCCATTCGGGAGCAGAGGCAGTCAAGCTTATGTCCACGAAAACCTGGATTCTTTAGAACCCAAACAATGTTCTCGTATGGGAATGAAAAAACATTTTCCATGGCGTGGATTTGCACCGACATAGAGGCCTGAAGTGCTCCCCTTCCCCTCCTAACCGTTCCCGGCGCTCGGGAGCCGCAGGCGGAGTTCGCCTCAAGCTCACCCGGCTGCAGAGCGCAGGCGGCTCCCAGAAATGCACTAATTGAGTCACAAACCACCGGCTGCCCCTAACAAAGCGAACCGTCTCGGCAGCTCAGCGCCCAATTTGTCCACAGCACTTTCTTCCGCAATTCAGAAGCATTATCTTGTTTTTAAAAGTATCGCGGCAGAAACGTGGCAATTATCCTGGGCTCAGGTTACGCTAAATGGCTTTAGGCTGAGAAATGGAAGAATATAAATGCCGCGAAGGTGGTGATCGGTTTTCTGCCGGGCCTGTACGAGGGTAGGGAGGCGAGCGAGAAGATTTCGGCCAGGGAGAGGGAGGTACGGCGCAAGAACCCACTCTTGGTTCTCTTTCCCAATGGCACCAACAAGAAAGAAGTGTTGGGCCTTTATCCCTAGAGGTTAAGGATTCAGAGCGATGATCTCCTTCAGAGATCTGGAGAGAAGGGGTCATATCCCGACAAGACAGGGCCAAGCTTCTGGCCTCGGCTTTGGGTCAGGAACAGGTTGGGAGCTTCAGGCATTGCTGGGATAAGGAAGGGAAGAGAGGTCAAGGGTCAGAGGGAGAGATGAGGAAGAATCCAGTTTCGGGACAACTACACTAAAATTGGAGAGGGAGAATGGCACTGGGAGAAAACAGCCATGAGGAAAGAGGAGCCGGCCCTGATGACTGGGGAGAGGCGTTCACTCCTGAGCGAGGGGCAGGCCTGGCCCGGGAGCCCGGGCGGACGCTGTAGGGTGGGAACCCTGGAGAACTGGAGAGGCCCAGAGACCACGAGGCGTCTCCGCATCAAGGGAACAAACAAACAAACACAGAAAACCTCTAAGAATCTTCATCTCGGTCCACCAGGGTGAGTTTGGGCCTGGAAAATGGGGAGAAAAGAAAAGAGGGAGCAGCGAAAGGCGTTGGGGTGCCAGCTCCCGGCGGGCAGACGCCTTGCTCGCCGCAGCCGCCCAGCCTGTAGTGGTAGCCACGCTGTGCGCGTGTCTCTTTCCCCTTCTGCTCAAACCAGCCCCCACATCTTGAAGTAATCAGCAGCCGAGAAGGGACTCGTCCCCCTGGCATCTCAGGTTAAAGAAGGAGGTCCAGGAAAATGTGGTAGAGCCATTACAAGAAACCCGAGCCGCAGTCATCAGGGACTCCAATTGCCATCGCATTAGGATTGATTAGAGACCAGCAGTACCGTAATGACCCGGAAAGAGGGGCAGCCGGGGATTATTAATATCAGAATGTGGCGGAGAGGGGAGGTGGGTGAAGGGAAGGAGGGAAGAGCAAAGTGAGGAGGGAGAAGTTTTAAGTTACTAGGATTTATATATAAGTTCCGGCTTACCTGAGGAAACCAGATAGTGAATCACGCAAACAATAAATCTAATTGAATCTAAAATTTCACGAAGCCTGATTATTTTGGGGGGGGGGAGGAAATCAATGTGAAAATCAGGCCAACATCTAGTTTTTATAAATACGTGTTTTTATAAACTTATTTTAAGAATCTAAGTGAAGAGATGGGGAGGAATGCTGGATGTTCACTTTCCTTACCAATGGGTCCCTACAAAAAGACTTAGGGAGGGCATTTTTGAGTCATTTTGGGTCTTCTCTCAAGGGCTATGGGGCAAACTCGCAGAGTCTGCAGAGGAATAATAAACCAAATTTTAATTGAAACAGTGATAACTGGGTAGTGATTTTTGCTTTTTGTTTTGTTTGAGACAGGAACGATCAGGATCCCTAAGAGATGTAGAGAAGAGAGTGGTTTGTCTCCTTTCTCGGACTATGAGCCAAAACAAATCAGCCCCTGATGGTCTGGGCTGAAACGCAGCTCACTGGATAATTAACTCCATCTTTGCAGTCCACCCTAACTGTTTATTTAGTGTCACCCTGCATTACCATCACTAGCACTTTCCTCTGAACAGGAGGAGCTGCAGGCTTTCACCTCCCAAAAGGAAATTCTTCTTAGCTTAGACAGATGCAGTATACAGGATGTACATTAGCTGACAAAAAAGTTGATTGGAAATTCAGTGGAAGATAAGAACTCTTGCCCTGAGGTAATATTAATAAAGCAAAAGAGGCAAGAGTGTCTTAGGTTCTTAAGAACAGATTCTTACAACACTCTCCTTCACTTTCCAGAAAGGTGCTTGGCATCTATCTAATGTTGTGTGGTGTCTTCTGACTCAAATCTGGCGGTTGGCAAGTCTCTGGGCCTGAGCCTTCGCAGAGCACAGCTTAGATCTGCCCTCTTCCCCCCAGGTGGCCAACCCACCTTCCTCAGTCCTCCATGGGTGCCCCCACCTCTTTAACCACACCACCACTCAGTGTGGTGGGTCCCCACCAGCTGAGCCAGACGCCCATGCTCAGACTTCAGAGTCTACTCGCCCTTCACTGCCTGGGTGCCCGATATCAGCACAGCACGCTCTGTGAGACCTCACAGCTCCTGGTCCTGGGGAAGCAGGCGCAGGCGCCAATAGTCGTGAGGAAGGAAGAGGAACAAGAGAGAGAAGGAAAAAAGAAAAAGAGAATAGAGGGATCCAGATAGAGAGGAGAGGGTGTGGCGAGAGAGAGAGAGAGAGAGAGAGAGAGAGAGAGAGAGAGAGAGAGAGAGAAACGCGGAGAAGAATGAGAATGAGGCAGCGAGGGAACGAAAGGGACGGAGGGTGAGATGGAGATAAGAGAGAATAAAAGAGAGAATGAAGGAATCAGAGGTTCACACACACAGAATGAATGAGCTTCCTCTTTCAGACTGAAAAGAGAGGATGAGGTAGAAAGAGACACGGAGAGAGACCAGACCTGGGGACACACACAGAGGGAGAGGATAACCTCTCCAAACACACACACTCCAGCACTGTCCTCATCCAATCTGAGTTCCCTCGCGGCGGTGTGTCTCAGCCTTTCTCTCTCCTCTCTCTTCCTTCCCCGACCCCGGAACAATGTGGAGACTGTATTTTCAGGAGCCGCGCGGGGCGGCACGGTTTTTCGCAGCAAGCTGGGCTCGCAGCCCGCTCTGTTTGTCCAGGTGTGGGCAGGGGGCGGCAGCCTCCCGGCGTCTTGGGCTGCCGCTGCGTTTTCGCACCAAGGAAGCGGGAGGCTCTGCTCGCATGTTTCCCGCTTCCAGGAGAAAACTCCCTCCCTACCTCCATACATAAATATATTAAGGGAACAGACAAATCTTCATTGTTCAGAAATAAGCCAAGGAGGCCGGCCGGCTCCCCTTGGCCCGGCCAAGCGAGGCTGGAAGGAAGGGAGGGAGAGAGAGGCGGGGGCCGCGCGGATCCGGTGTCACGTTGCAGATTCCCACTAAAGATAACGAAACGTGATCTATTTTTCAGAACAGCAAGTGGATGGGAAAGAACCTTGACAACACAAAACTCATTTACTAATGGACTGGTTTTGGGTTTCTCTCCTTTGGGTCCGCACATCGCCCTGCCTGAGCCCTCGGCCTATTCAGAGCTCGTGGGGAGCAGCATCCCCCAGGAGGCAGGTGGGCGGCTGCTCGGGTGCCGCGCCGCCATCGGAGCCCGGGATCCCGAGGGTCGAGGGCACCTGGAGTTTCCGACCAAGTAGAGGAAAAAGATGGACGTTGTCACTTCAGCCAGGATTTGGGGAGTCTTCTCACTGCCCCAGAGCGACGACGCTAATTTATTGAAGAGACACCTCCCGAAGCCCTTCCCTTCCAAATATCTTTAGGTAGAGTAGAATCCCCGCTGTCGTTCTTAATGGCAAAGGAATTCCAAGAAAGCCGGCCGGGAGCCTCAAAGCATCTCGCTCCAAGCCAGAAGGGAAACAAGTGGGTCCCAGCCAGAGCTTTTTGAACCAAGGCCTTATGTCAACCTGACCGAGAAACCCCAGCACCAACTGGTGCCTCTGCATTGACCTTTCCATAGACCAGTTGTGCGCACCCGGCCGTTACCTGTACGGAGGGAGGCACAGGAGAGCAGAAGCCTGGTGTTGGGAGCTCCTTTCCAGCCGCGTTACCCTCGGGAGCCGCGAAGCGGCGAGGGCAGCAGCTAGAGTTGCTCGTTGCCTTTAAATCTCCGCCGCATCTCTGTTTTCTTGTGATTTGCGTTGACAGCAAAAGGTTTTAAGTTACTAGAACAACTCAAACCTTTCTGTGTGCGATTTAAAATGGATCATTTGGTTTATGTGGTTTGTAAATTCATGTCATTTTACCTCTTTTAGTGGTTTTCAGTGAAAGGTTCCATTTTGGGAAACCTTATATATCTGAGCCAATAATTAACATTTATAACGATTGGTTCCCCTAACCGAGGGATTGAAATAGCAGGTAGGCTCGTTGGTACAAAGCGAAAGGCACTTTTCCTTTCTAGTCACGCGATCTACTGGATTGAACGCTAGGAGAAAGGCTGGCGGGCCCGGGCACGGCCTCCAAGGACGAGCACCACATCACATCAACCCCGGTGCCCGCAATCGCGGCATCCACACGGTCGTCTTCCCAGTTGTCGCCAACGTCTAGTGCGTCTTGATTCCTTTTGAAGAGAGATGAAAAGAAGTGGGCAGGGAGGTCTGGAGGAAGCCGGAAAAAAGGTGGTCATATTGGTGTCTAATTGTCATCTCTCTGCTCCCTGTAAATCAATACCTGCCCTTATTTGTCCAAGCTGTGCCTCATTTCCTTATACAAAATTGTTAATTATAAAGTACACCCCATACTCAATTTACCGTTTGTCTTTTCAGAGACTTGGTTGTACTTACAGACTCCCGCCCCCCCCCCCACATTCCTCTAACACACACACACATTGTAATTCTGTGCACTCGCTCCAGACTTTAGGGCATTAACTGATTTTTTAGAGCCGAGTTTAAGCCTCTGTTCCAGTCCTCACACAGCTGCCATGTCAATAAGGACTGTTCCAAGCAGAGACGTTCCTTCTGGCAGGACACTGCAGCTCCTCAGGACTTCATCTGAAACATCATGAGCACTAAAATAAGACCGCCAGGGAAAATTACCAGACACATGGGCTTGGGCTCAGCTTTGCCAGGTTTCCAGTTTAGAAAGTAAGTCATTGGGCACACAGTGTGGTAGGGGCTCTTTTGAAATAATATGCACCCATTAAATGCACTTAAAAATAATCCCAAACATATTGAAATATCAGCATCTATTTCCAAGGTCTAATTGCATGGGATACTGCAGGGTTTCAAAGATGCAAAAAGCATTGTTTGGGAGTTCAGCGGAGAAGCAGCTTCATGTCTACTCGGAGCCTCCTGAGAGACAGCTAGGGAGTGGAAACCCTTCATGAGTTTAAGATGTACATTGCAGGGTGCATTGGACTGGGTGCATTATTTTAAAACCATATAAATAATACAAGGGGAAAGAGACACCGTGCTTCTCCTTCTTCCACTCCCACTTATGTCTCAATATGTAAATGGTTCTGCGATGCTGGGCTCTTGCTGATGGAATCAAAACATATTTAAAGAAGATGAGAACCTAGAGTTTGCTCCTTGCATTCACCAAAAGGAGACATTTAAATCAAAAGCATTTTTGAAGTGTACTTAAAATTCTGTTTTGTAGTTATCTAATCAGAGATAAGTATAGTCATAAAGTCACTCTCCTTCCACCGTTTGGCTCCCCTTATCTCCACGCATTGTTCTTATCTCCTGCCAGTCTCAGCTCTGACAATAGATTATCTTTGTTTAGAGACGCTAATTGTTTTCAAAATCTTTTTAATAATTGCTTTGGAACAAGGTGTGCAAATGAGGCTTAAGATAATTACAGCTTCATTTGTTTGTGTAGTTTTAATAAGCATTCTCCACACATACACAAAATAAGAGATGATAGGACTGAAACTGCAAGACATCTCTCATTCCCTGGCAGTAAAATAGGCCAGCATTGCAATCTACACACACACACACACACACACACACACACACACACACACACACACCTCTTTATTTAATCTTCTTGGAGCCGCTGTCGTTCTCGCTTTGAGGGCAGTGTCCCTCTCAGAACAGGGCAAGGATTATGTTACAACCAGAGGGCTATTGGAGCCGGACACAGTTTTATTTAATTTACACCCCATCCAGCGCCTTTCGCGCGAGGTTCCCAAAGCATTTTTGCTAATAGCAAGTAAATCTTCTCGGCATTCCTCGGTAGCAGAGGTGGCCTTGGAAAATGCAACCGCGCTAATGGGGAAACCGAGTCCAGAAGCCTGCCCACTTAAACCATAGAACATTAAGATACCAAATCATAAATGAACCTTCGGCATCTCTATCTGCTCAGCAACTATGCTCTACACAACTCTTTGCGTGGTCCTAAATAGTCGCGGCCTTTTGAGAATGAGGGAAGCGCTATACAGCCGGGAGTATCTGTGCCTTTTGGAGGGAGGTGGGGGCAGGAGGGAAGAGAGGAGGAAATTAGGCTTGGCTCCTGGAGCTGAAGCCAGCCGGGAGAGAAGCCATTCTTCCAGCGGTTGCAGCCCGGAGCACTGGTCTGCTCTTGTATTATTTATCGCGTTCCATAAGCTATTCATCAATCCATTACTTATTCATTCCAACATTAAGGTAATTAAATATGAGCTCACCGGGAAAGGGCAAGTCTGCAAGGGACAGAGACAGGGTATGGAGGGAGAGGAGGCGAATCAGGTCTGGAGTCATTGATTTGTGCAGAGATGTGCGCGGCTGCCCTTAGGTGACACTGCAGAGGGGGCTCACTTTTCAAGGTCCTGACGCGCTCACCCACTCCCACCACCCCCGTCCCCGAGAAGCACCGCTCCCTCCCCCCAGCCCCCCCTCGCTTCCCACCGCTCGCGGTCCCCCTCCTCCCACCACTCCCTATCCCTCGCTGCACAGCCTCGCCCTCCCCGCGCGGGGCGGCGCGGCCTCGCGGCCCGGTCTGGCGGCGCGCGGGCTGGCCAGCCCCGGATAGGCGCCGCCCGCAACCAATCAGCGCGCCGGGGACGCTGCGCGCTTTAAGGCAGCTGCGGGGAGAACAGAAACCAAGTTCCCCGGCAACAAGCAGCATCCACCCGGCGGGAGGCCGGAGCCAGCGAGGCCCGAAAAGCTGCGGAGTGAGCCGGACGCTCCTTGTCCAGCGCGAGTCCTACTTCTCCTCCACTAACTCGGCCGCCCGTCCCCAAGTCTCGACTCGCTTTTTAGCCTTCGCAAAGCCTAGGGAGGGGGTTAGGAGCAGCCGCGCCCCCCTCTCTGCGGCTGCCTCCTCCTGCTTTTTCGGCTTTGCTCCCTGCCGCGTGCGCCAGGGCAGTGCGCCCCGGCAGGCCCCAGCCATGTCGATGCTGCCATCGTTCGGCTTCACGCAGGAGCAAGTGGCGTGCGTATGCGAGGTTTTGCAGCAAGGCGGGAACCTGGAGCGTCTGGGCAGGTTCCTGTGGTCGCTGCCCGCCTGCGACCACCTGCACAAGAACGAAAGCGTGCTCAAGGCCAAGGCCGTGGTCGCCTTCCACCGCGGCAACTTCCGCGAGCTCTACAAGATCCTGGAGAGCCACCAGTTCTCGCCTCACAACCACCCCAAGCTGCAGCAACTGTGGCTGAAGGCGCACTACGTGGAGGCCGAGAAGTTGCGCGGCCGGCCCTTGGGCGCGGTGGGCAAATATCGGGTGCGCCGAAAATTCCCGTTGCCGCGCACCATCTGGGACGGCGAAGAGACCAGCTACTGCTTCAAGGAGAAGTCGCGGGGCGTGCTGCGGGAGTGGTACGCGCATAACCCCTACCCCTCGCCGCGTGAGAAGCGGGAGCTGGCCGAGGCCACCGGCCTCACCACCACCCAAGTCAGCAACTGGTTTAAGAACCGGAGGCAAAGAGACCGGGCCGCCGAGGCCAAGGAAAGGTACGCGGAGTGATTCCCGCTGATCGGGCGACCCCGGGAAGCCTTCCTGTCCCCGCCGCCCCTTCCCGCCCCCGCAGGCACCAGCCACCGTGTCCACCCAGCCGGCCGGAGCCCTCCGCCGGGCGGCGCCCAGGCTTCCGCGGCACTGCGGCGAAAGTTCGTGAACTCTGAGATCGCTTGCTAGGGGTGGGGCGGGGGGGGGCTCATCTGATTTGAGCGTCCGCGCGTGGGTTTCCTTGGATGTGTGTTGGGAAATGTTGGCGCTAGGTTTGTTTTTCATGCCTCCTTGGCTGGCTGGGGCGAGGAGTGGCGGGTGGAGAGTGAGTTTCTAGATCAGCTTAGAAGGGCAGTGTTGATTGGTATCGCGAGGAGAGGAGTTCGGTGGGGCCTGAGGGTCTCGAACCTCTCTCCTCTTGTTCCCGGTGAGGGTGGAGCTGGCCAGAAACTTATTCTCAGCCATCACTCCGCCCCGTCCTTCAATCGCTCTGTCCTGGTAGTCTTCTGGGTGAGAGGTCGCTTAATTCCGCACTAGCTGTACAAAGGGAGGAGTCTTTCAAAAGAAATCCACAGAAAAGAGCTTTGGGAGAGTTGGCGCTGCATTTACTCCCTGGCGCCCCAAGCCCAGAAAAGATTGCTCCTCGTCGGCTCCCTCGAGCCTGGCTGGGAGCCGAGGCTGGTCAGTCTCGCTGTCCGCGCCGCCCCCCCGCCCCCCTCCCCGGGTGAGGAAGGGGTTTCCAGTCGCAGACTTCTCTCGCCCCAGAGCTCAGAAGGCAATATTTTTTTAACCTGTCTGTGCCCCCGCCCTCCTCACGCCAACACACCCGGCCACCTGGCCCGGCTCCACTCGTTTGCTGTTGAGTTTCCGACCGAGATTCGGAAGAGCGTGTGGGAGGCGGCGGCGGCGGCTGAGGCGGTGGGGAGAGCGCTTCGGGGAGCCGGGCAGTTTGGGGGAAACCTAAGCTCCCGAGTCGGCTGGGTTTCTTTTGTTCGCTTCGGAGCCTGGGGGCCGAAGATGTCGCCGCCTTGTTCCCCTCTGGGTGGGAAAGCAGAGTCTGGATAGCTGAAATGGGCTCTCTGGGAGAGACTGCGAAAGATGGGGAGAGAGTTGGGGAGACAGGCGGGCCCCGCGGTGGGGAGGACGGCCGAGCCCTCTGAAGGCAGAAGCGCCAAGGGCTACAAGACCCTGCAGTTCACCAGCACCGAGCGCCCAGACTGAGACCCCGGTTCTTCGCACAGGCTCCGGCTGTGCGGGGTCGCGAAGTTGCCCTGTGGGGAATGGGTGCGCGGGTGTGGATGCCCGCAGGGAGTCTGAGAGAGGGCTGTGAGGGACTGCGGGCTGAGCGAGTAACACGGAGACAGGGACAGTACAGTTCCAGGTAGATGTTAGTTTCAAAAAGGCCGTCCTTTAAGCCAGGCCCGAGGGCCCACTCCCTGATGAAATCGGAGAGACTGGCTGCGCTCCCTGTGTTTACTCAGGTCACTGGGCCGCTCTGGACACCACTTCCCATGACCTGTCCTGTGTCTCTGAGACCACAACCTCCGGGCAGGGGCAGGGAAACTCGGCGGTTAATCGTTTCCTCAGATGGGAACAGGACAATTGACTTGATTCACCACCAAACATCTGTTCATTGGGTGCTGTTCGTCCCCCGATCATTTTCTTCATCACCAACAATCATTTGTTGGAAGATTTTCAAATTTCATTACTTCTAAATGTGGTACTTGTTGATAGGTATTTAAAAATAACTGGTTGAACAAAAATTTAAAAATAATTTTTATGTTTCAAATAAGCCCTGCTGATCTGGCTTTCTATAATCTGGGAGAGGAAGGGACCTGGCTCCCCAGGAGCTCTGTCCGTAGCTCCCCATTTCTCAAGTCTCTTCTGCCTCTTCATTTCCCCTAGGACCGTTGGGGATGGGTGAGAGGGCAGAGCTTCTCCATTTGGGTCAATGACTGATTGCACAATGGCCCTTTCCTCCTTCCAGCTCCCCTCCCTCCATCTCACACTTTTTTTTAACTTACTTTTTTTTTTTTTTTTTAACCATATGGTGTTGTCCTCTATTTCTTAGGGAGAACACTGAAAACAATAACTCCTCCTCCAACAAGCAGAATCAACTCTCTCCTCTGGAAGGGGGCAAGCCGCTCATGTCCAGCTCAGAAGAAGAATTCTCACCTCCCCAAAGTCCAGACCAGAACTCGGTCCTTCTGCTGCAGGGCAATATGAGCCACGCCAGGAGCTCAAACTATTCTCTCCCAGGTTTAACCGCCTCTCAGCCCACCCACGGCCTGCAAGCCCACCAGCATCAGCTCCAGGACTCTCTGCTGGGCCCCCTCACCTCCAGTCTGGTGGACTTGGGGTCCTAAGGGGGAGGGATTGGGGCCTCGAAGCAGCGACTAGGGACACTTGTAAATAGAAATCAGGAACATTTTTGCAGCTTGTTTCTGGGGTTCTTTGCGCATAAAGGAATGGTGGACTTTCACAAATATCTTTTTAAAAATTCAAACCCAACAGCAATCTCAAGCTCAGTGCCCTCTTCTCTCCAACTCTTTCCACTTTTGCATTATTTCCCCTCCCAGTGTGGAGATCAGGGAAAAGGAAAAAAAAAAACAACCCAAACAAACAAAAATATCCAGTCACCCAGTCTTGGTTCTGGGCAACCCGTGTTCCTGCTTCAGTAGCCTTTCTTTTTTCTTTTTCTTTTTTTCAATGAATGGGAATTACAAAATCAACTGGATTTTAATTATTTCATTTTAATTTATTTATGGAAAAATGTTTTGAGAAGAGGAAAAGGAAATGAAAATGAGAGAGAGAGACAGAGAGAGAGGAGATCAAGATAGTGAAAAGATCCTCCAGCCTGGGAGGAACTGGTTGCATTCTTAAGGTGAATAGGAAAAATATGATCTTATAACTTTTTTTTGATGGGGAAAATTAAGTTTACATTTTCATATTTAGTGTTAAACAATTTTATGTAGATTAAAATGAAAGAACAGTATTAGGGGAAAAAACAAGTGCCTAAATGTCTTAATGCTCTCTATGTGAGGCAGTTAGAAATAGAAGTGACCATTAGTAATACAAATACTTCTGTCAAATTTAGTGGGGGTTTTTGGTTGTTGTTTGTTTTCTTGGGTTTTTTTATGGCAAACTTTAAAAATGTACCAGTGTGAAAAAACACTTTCCTGAATGCCATTACTTCTCATGCCCTTGAAGCTTTCTTATCTGTAGCCTACTCCTGTTAAGGGTTTCTCCTGTTCCTAGTTTCTAGCTTGCAAAAATAGGTAACAAATCTAGCAACCTGGTATTTGTTACTAAAACAGCATGTGTTTTCAGGTTTCTTTTCTATTGTACCTAAACCAGTCTAAATTAAAACTTAGTAGAACACCAGGAGTACTGATTCTGTTTCTGAAAGGTGAGTTGTGTATTGCTGTCATTGGGCCCCCCCCCTTTTTTAAACGAATAGTTTTCTTGCTTTCTTACTTAATGGTGGTTATGAATTGCAGGGTACTTTGAAGGCCATCCCCTGAACCAAGAGTGGTGACTGAGTTAATTATATGACAGAAAAAGAGTGAATTTAGCTTTGGGGTATTTATTTATTTTTTTATTATTTAGAGATGCAGTTTTGTTTACCACTAGCTCTTCTCCACATCATTCGTATGTTAGCTCTTTTGTATTATTAACAAATTTATGACAAGACTGTGAAAGTAAAATAATTTATCTGCTTGGGGGGAAAAAAAAAGGGAACTTGTACAAGGATAGCAACATTGTGAATTACTCTGTACAAATAGAAAGCAGACCAACAGGACAGGAGTTCTTTGCGGTGCTGCCTGATAGTGTCCAGAAAAATCTCAGTAATCATGTAGGCTCCAAATTATTTTTGCCTGGGGCAAAAATGATGTATCTTTGTATTTAGCTTTTAAAATTAGTGAAACAAATGGCATTATTTATTAAAATTCTACTCAGGATAACAGGATTGGCTTGCTTGTGCTTTGTAAAATATTACTCCCCAGAGGAAGTCTATTTTCTGACATGACAGTTTCATAATTTTGATTTTTATCCATCTGTGTCACCATTAATATATTCATTTCTTTCTTACTCTTTCCTATCTTTCCTGTCCTGATCTAGAAGTGGGGGTGGGAGATGGGGAGATTAAGGCCTTCTTATTATGCGTTTTTGTTTTTTTTTAAATGCTAAATGGCTGTGACTGAGTTCCAGGGAGAAAGGGTCACTGTACTTAACTGTAGTCACTTTTACTTATAAAGTCATTTTTCCCCTCAGTGATGGACAGATGTTCACACAGCCGCTCAGAGACCATCCTTTGGATTGGGAGCTCAGGGTCCCAATCTCCCTTGTTAGTGTTTTGGATCATTAAGTTGGTGTTTATTTAAGTCACTAGGGTGTTTATTCTCCACGTCTTGGGCCACGGAGAAATGCCACCCTCTGCAGGAGGGGCTCTCACAGGGGATCTCCTCGCATTCTTCACATTCACTCCCCAAAACAAACACCCTGCACAAAGATAGCTTTCAATGACCCTGACAGGCTTCAAAGGACACCGCGGAAATCTCCCTGAAAAATAGGAAGGGCCAATTACTTTAATTTCTTACATGCCCTCTCTTCCTACCCAGATGACTAACCCCCCACTCTTCCAGCTCTGTTTAGTATAATTTCAGACTCGTGGAAGTTCTGTCTCCCTGGGCACCCCGGCCCCGTTCCTGCTCCCTTGGTTGGTGAATCTTGGAAATGTCTGCAAATCTGGCAAGGAGCAGAGTGGGCCGGTCCTGTAAAAGCCCCTGTGATTACTGCTTGTAAACTCGTTAAAAGGACAATTTTCTGTCACAGTCATAAACTCTTTGTAAAATCCCTGGCATTCGATCCAGAGTGCGCAAATTCCAGATGTGTTTAATAAGAAATTGCACAATGTGCCTCCCTCGCCATCCTCCTCTCAGTCTGGCTAAACCAGGGACAAGCCGGAGGAAGCGAGAAAGCTGAATATTGCTTTGAGTTTTCTTGGCAATCATTTTAGAGCAATCATTAGGGGGAACTAACCATATATTTTTTTTCCTCGAGGAAATCTTCAAGGACCTGCTGTTAAGGGACCTCTAATTTACCTTCTCGGCTTCACAGTTTAACTGAATCAAAAGCCACTTTTCGATTTGTCCTTTACAGATTTCATAAGGAGAGCCCAAAGTAATGAACGACGGCTTATAAATAGTTTTTAGGATGAAACCTTTCAGAATTTCATCAAGTAAAATGAAAACAATAACATATTAGGGCGATTTTTAAATTTTTTACGTTTTAGATCTGAACACAGGATTGTTCGGGTCCCCACTGCCTGCTTGCCTTGACCTCTTGGCTGAGAACGAAGCTTCCTTAAATGCTCGGGAGGCCAAGGGGCTTGGCCGACGGTTCCTGAATTTGGCTTAGCAGGTAGGGACTCAAGAGTCCCCAAAGCACCACGAGCTGCGGGCAGGGAGAAAGAGGCCGCTGAGGCCGGGCACCGCCGGTCTTGAACTATTCTCCAGGCAGGACAGGTTGGGCTTGACCCCGAGATGAAGCGGAAGCTTCCAGGAAGAGGCAGTGGCATTGGTGCTTGTGGGCGAACTCTGAGTTTGCTGAGCAGTGACCCTTGTCACGCCGCTCTCCCCCGCACCCTGAGGGCGAGTCGGGCACCTGGCACTGACCCCGCACGGAACGGCTGTTCCTCTGCTCCGCCGCAGCCTCCGCGCCTGCAGCGGCGGCTGCGGCTGGAGGGGGCTTCACTCCTACCGCCTCCCCCGCCTGGAGGTCTTTGGTCAAGTCTGCAAGCAGAACTCCAGGTTAGGGAGCCAGAGGCTTCCGTTCCGCGCGTCTCCGGCTGCAGAAAACTGGAGGAGCTGCTCCTGCCACTCTGCCCTCCCAAGGCGCGGGAAATCGGGGCGCCGCTGCTCTCCGCCCCCGGACCCGGGTGGAGCCGCTTCACCGTTTCATGGAGAATCGCGCGCGTCCCGGGAGCCGCATCACTGCGCAGCTCCAGGCTCGGGGCCTGGTGGCCCGGCCTGCGGAGCCCCTGAGGCTGGCCTCTAAGGTCCAGACCATGGAGGAGGCAAAGGCCTGAGCTTCGGGGGACAACGCAGCTGCCGTGGCCTTGGGCACCCCGGAGCCACCTCCCAAGCTCAAGTCGCATCTCGCTCTTTGAATTAAGGAGCTAAGTTCCGGGCGAGGCACGTGAGCCACGCGGGAAGCGCTACCGCTGGGTTGGATCAGGCCCAGTGGCAGAGGGATGAAGCGGTCTTGGCCACTCGCGGCTCCCGGGCCAGGCGGCAGGTGGGAGCGTTCCCTGGTTCTCAGACGCGAGGGCAGCCGGCTCAGGCCCAAGAGCCTGGTCGGGAGGCGGCCTAGGCCCGGCCGCCCTTCCTACTTCAGGTATGGCCCGTTTCCTTTGCTTCCTGCGGCCTGGGTCTTGGCCCTCGGACCTGGGCCCATCACCCGCGCGCTCGGCGGAGGGGTGCCAGCCACAGAGGGCACCCCTTCCCTGGCTTGTCGTTAGAACTTCAACGGTGGCCGAGGAGAGCGGCCCGGGTTTCTAGAGTCTCGGCAGGACCGGGCGGCAGCTCGGCTTCCATCGCTGGGCCTGGTCCGGCGTTTCCCCCTAGCCCGTGGCCCTGGGGCGAGGAGCGGCCTCCTCCCCACGCACCTCCCGGGTCCCCAGCAGGGAGGCCCCGGCCGAGGCCCGCAGCGCGCTTCGGGCTGGGCTGTCGCGGCGCACACTTTGCCCTTCTTTGGTGGGGCAGGTGGTGTTGACAGAACAGGTGGGTCAGGGTTAAGTTGAGGAGAGTGGCTGGTGGCCCACGCGCTCTCTCTACGTTATTTCTTCTTTTTTTTCTGAGCTTTTCCCAGGAGTAGGAGACTAAAAACACTCCCAGACTACCTCCTCCAAACACCCGAAGCCAGCGGAGCTAGTGTCTGTGCCCACTTAGCCCCCAGGGGCAGTTCGCACCAAGGGTACCCGAGGGCTCAGTTCCTTAGCCCGCAGGTATGCTCCGTGACCTTAGGTGGGGACTTGTGAGCCCCCTCAAGTGACCCCCGCCTTCGTTTCTTCCCTAGTTTGATTGAATCCAATAGCTCCACCTGGCAGATTCTCTAAAGATATGGGTAAGCCAGCCAGGACCGAGAAGTCAAAATCATGGGCGAGTTGTTGGCTTGTCCTCTGCCCAGAAAAAGTGCTGCCCTGGAAAGGCTGCATTTTCTTTAGTGTTTTAATCTGAGTATACACACACAACTTAGTTCCAGCTGATGAAATTGGAAACCTGTTCTCCCACTGAGGATGGCAATCACTGTTTTAGGCGCTGTGGTCCTTTCAGACAGCGAGGAACAACACTGCAGTAGCATTTAAAAACAAAGAGAAAGAGATTGCTTGAGGCGCGTGTATGCCTGTCTCCCATCTGAGTTTCAGCTTCTATCCTTTTAACTTGTTAATGGACAGCTGAGACCCCACTTCTCAGCAGGAAGAGCACAGACACCTTAAGGTTTGCTCTCCTGTGTTGCTTTGCTACCTGGGAGTCTCCCCCCTTCCTTCTTTTGCAAAAGTGCCCACTAATTGTTTTCTTTTGCCATAACGTTGAAGTGTTCTTAAAATCACATTCTTCTCCCCCCACCCCCTCAAACAGGAAAATGCAGAAAGAAAAACTAACTAAAACTAAAACCCCAATCCTGTCTTATCTTTGAAAGAGAAAAGAGTTAACTTAAGTTGTAACACACACTTAAGTGTACCTGAAGTGTCTACCCAATTGTAATTAAAATACAATTAGGTGATATTGGCTGTTCTCTCTTCTTCTGTGCCATTAGTGGTTATCATTAAAAAGACAGATAAGTAGAAAGATAGATTCTGGCCCTTTACTTACTATAATAAGGAGGCATGGAAATTGTATACCAACTCCCTCCATCTGGTCCCCTGTCCTTTCCATCCTCCCTAACTTAGAAGATAAATCTTTTATGGGACTGACATAGGCAGATCCAAATAGAAGCATTAATGGATTAACACAAAGCAAATTTAATTTGCTATATAATTTATTTTAGAATAGGATTTAAAATTGATTACAACTTTTAAAATGCCATGGCTTATTTATAATAGATACATAATTTATTGCTGGGGTGGTGGTTCAGGACCTGAGCTGATATGCACGTGGTATCTTGAAGGAAAACACGGTCCTAGACTACGTATTTTTTTATCTTAAGATTCTTAAAAAGAAACAACAACAACAACTTTAAAATGTTTTTTAACATTTCATAGAGCTGGTCGGTTTGCATCCCTGATACAAAATCTGCAGCTTCCAATCAGCAAGCCTGTAAAACCAACTTTCTAGATGTTTTTTACTTTATATTAAGTATTTTTACAAACTCAACTACATTCCCTGCCCCCTCCCTCCCCTTAAGGCATGGCTTTAGCTGCTTTGCAGCACTTCAGTTCTAAACTGAGCTGCTAGTTATCCAAATGATCTAAATGCCAGGGAAAGGCAATGGGACTGTGAAAAAAAACCCCAAAAACAAACCAAATAAAATCCACATAGCTGTGACATCTTTAGTTGGCTCTCAAACAGATATTATATTTAAACTATAAGCATCAGTATGCAGTAATGTTCCCCTTAACTTTTGCAGCTTTTTGTGTGTGTGGTGGTGGTGGGGACTGGTGTGGTTGGCGGAGGGGAGCAGCAACTTACAGAGCTTGTACAGAAAATGCACATTTTGAGGGTGAGGTGGCATAGTCTGCAGTACCTTGCAAAAGGAAATTTTACCTAAAAGTCAAGGAGGTAGTTACAAGGAAGAAGCATTAGTTCTGCATTTAGGATGTCATGAATATGAAAGTAAGTAACAAGCTTAAAAAAAATTAAGCTAGATAGGTCAGCGTGCCTTTGTATCTATGAAGTGAGAAGAACGTTTAAACAATTGAAGCCTTGTCTGTCTTCAGATATGTGTGGTGAATATTTTCTGTGTGTTGCTGATGCTATATAAACATAACATGCTTCTTCCTAAAGTCAAATTCTTTATTTTAATTGAAGAATAATATTGCTCAGGGCTCTACCTCTGAGTACAAACAGCTAATCTAAGAAAATCAGTTCTGGGAATCTGGAACCAATGGCTGTTTTCAAAATAAACAGACAAAATCTTCATAAAGAAGGCCAGGAGGATTATTTTTACACACAGTATATCTCCTGATTTCTCACCAAGAAAAAAACAAAACAAAAAAACCACCCTTTTATGGAAAAACTAAAAGGCAAAATGACAATGCAGTCCCCTTACCATATTTCTGTTCTTTAAAAATCATTCTGATTTAAGACTCCTAACCTGTCCTGGTTAAATTTTCCAACATTAATATATCTTGGAAGCAAATCTGTATGCACTTTCTCTTTCCCTCTATTAAAAAAGAAATGTTCTAGGGAGGGACAGAGATGTAGGGAAAAGAAAAGTAGAACAAAGTAAAAAATAAGGGTGTAATTTAAAACTTGTATTTATAATATTTAATGAGTAGCAGGTAAACAGTATCCTCACAACAAAGAATACCAATATGCTGCTAACCTTTGTGCTTTTGTTCAACTGAGGCAACTAAGAAAATGAATGAGGGAAAATTTGAAATCATTCGGATTTTCCAATACAGAGCCCAATATGGATGCTCAACAAAGTTGACTTAGGGAAGATTCTGGGGGAGGGGAAACACCCATTTACAGAAATTTCTTACAGATTTATGTTAGGGTAGATATTTTCCTTTTATTAGGATCAAGCCCAACTGCATTGACACCCAGGCAGAAAGGAGATGTCCAAATCTACCTGAGTTTGGAGATCACACTTGGGACTCCTTTCAGTAGACAGAACCAGGTGATCTGAAGTTGCCCCATTCTCCCCTAGTTCCCGAGGTTCCAAATCCCACTAAGATGGGAACCCCACAAACTAAGAAACTGCAAAGTGGAGCAGATATAAAGATGTTCTCTCTAAATGTCGTTTGGGTCATTTGGTGTGAATGTGTGTGGTGGGCTTTCTGAAAATGTATTTTTAGTTCCCCTGGGGAACAAGAAAGAGTTAATTTGTTTTCTGACAGGTTTCACACTGTGGGCAGGTCTGCCAAAAAGGAGAGGAAACAGAGAACAGCCCTATGATTAATTCTATCTGTTTTTCCCATGAGCGATCACCTGCTCCAGGGGTCATGAATAGCAGGTAGCTCTCCTTCTCCAGGGCTCTGAGAGCTTCGTTTGTTTGGTGACAGCTGAATGACAAGGCCTGAAACCCGAACCCATCGCCCGGCCTGATGGGGGGATAAAAACCCTGGATGTTCCCTCAAACATTTCAGGAAATGAAAGTTGTAACGCGATCCCTCCAGCGCCCACATCTCCCCCAGCAAACACAAAAGCTCAAAGGAGCCTTCTCGGATTGAATTCGGCCTGGAGTTGATGGAGGGAAAGCGGAGCCCGACGCGGGGCGGGGGGAGGAGAAGGGAGCGGATCGGGGCCACGGCCGGCGGGCCTTCTGAGCCAGGGAAGGAGGAGTGCAGAACCGGGAAAGAGCTGGGCGAGAGAGGCCCGGGCGCCCCTCGGGGCCGGCTTCCACGCCGCGTCCCAAGCGCCCTGCGCCTCCAGACCGCGTGGGCCGCTGCCGCCCCCACCGTTTCATCTGTCTTTAGGGTCAACCCGGATTGAGAAGGAAAACCTGCGGCCTCCAGCCCTCAGACCCCTGCGGGTAGCACGGCCTCTGCACCGGGGCCTAGATCGCCCCCGCGGGCCGCAGCGGGGGCCCGGACCCCACCTTTGAGCCCACGCCGGCCTGGTGGAGGCTCTGGGCGGAGGTTAACCTTCTGCCCCGATTCCGGAGGGCGCAGGGGGAGCTGCTGGAACCCTGAGGCCGGGCGGGCCGCCGCGCGGGCCTCACTCACTCCGCGCCCTCGCGCTCGGCCGCCCCCATCAGTCAGCAGCATCCATCTGCCTCCGGCCTCGCCCGCACCGGTAGTGGAAGCTCCCAGCCAGCGGCCGGGAGGTGGCGTGGAGGCGGGCGGGGGTGGTGGGAGCAAGGGGAGCTGAGAAGTTGACGTTCCGACCCCCACGCGGCCGACCGTCCTTGGGTCGTACTCTCCTGTCAATCACCGCGCCCGGTCCCTTCGCAGCCTCTGGGTTGGTAGGAGGAAGTAAAGACGAGGCGCCTCGAGGCGAGTTTTTCTCCTTAACCCTGACAGTTGTGACTGCTTTGTTCTCTAACAGAATTTCCTTTTTTCCGTCTTCTTGAATTCAGAAATCTTTCTCAGACAGCATTATCAGTCCCCACTTCCCTAGGGGACTAGGGAAGTGATTGTCTTTTTTCTTCTTAAACGTAGAAGCACGTTACTGACTGGGAAGCAGAATAATGCATTGTCACAGATCCATCACTTGCACACACTTGCAACTTGTGTGACTTTGGGCAAGTTACCTAACTTCGCCGAGGCTCATCAGGGAAAATAGGAACCATGATACACTTCAGGGGTACCATGAAGCTTAAATGAGCTGAAGTATTCAGCGTAAAGTGCTTGGTGGAAAAGACAATGAATAGTAGCTACAATTATAACATGCTTGAAGACTCCTTAGACTTTCAGAAAGCTGCCTAGGAAAATTCCCATGATGCTAGAGTTTCCATTGAGGGCAGATTATGACCATTTCCTCCTTTTGTCTGAAACACTGAAAGAATCACAAGTTATTTTAATAGATACCTAAGGTCTGATTAGCCTTTGGGAGTAGCCAAAGCTGAATCTTATTTCTTGAAGCTCTGAGTCTAGAATCTAGAAGTTTAACTTAAGAATTTAATTCTGGAATGATATTTAAATTTACAGTGCTTGGAATTTGTCATCTCTATTGTTCATGATTCAAACACTTGTGTAGATGCCATTATATATGGTAGAGTTCCATTGATGAAAAATAAAACCCACTTAAATATGCCTGAAAATGACAAATTACTTAGAAGAGAACTAAAGCATTCAGCTGAGTAGAGAATTTAAGGCCCCACCTAAACATGTCAACATAAGTGTAGAATAAGAAAGTACTTTGAAGATTTAATGCCTTGCTGATGTTAACACAGTGCTGGATATAATAGCACCTGATAAATATTATTTGAGTAAATGAATGGGCTGCTGAAATGACAGAGAGTCTTTATATAGAACACAATTCCCAGAGTTGGAATTTTGCAGGACCCTCTTGGGTACGTTTCTTCTCTTGTGACATCTAATGATCACAGGGGACGAATAGTTCATTTTGACATGCTGCACATCTTTCTGCGATTTCAAGGACTTTCTCATTCAGGTACTATTGAAAGCTAAGTGCATAGCTGAAATTTGCATGGGTCAATGGAGGGGGCGGAGAGGGAGAGACAGAGGAAGAATATGAGAGAGAGAGTATGAGAGAGAGAGAGAGAGAGAGAGAGAGAGAGAGAGAGAGAGAGAGAGAGAGAATGAGAATATGAGAGAGAACTTCTGGGATTATGTTGAGACTTTTTCCCCCTAGACTGACTCAGTGGTAGAACCAGAGACCCAGAACTACTGATGGGAGGAACAGCCCCAGCAAAGGTAAATATAAAACCTAGAGAGTAGGTGGAGCATGCATGTGGTAGTGCCTTTAAGGATGGATCCTCATGCACTGCAATCCCTTCACAATGATTTTGTTGTCATTACTGAAAGAAGCATTTTGTATTCAGTTCTTTAACTCTGTATTTTCCTCCAGCATCTTCATTTTCTTCAAAAGTATCCTATTCAACTAAAAACTGTACATATTTAAGTTTTTAGTTTGGGGAAGTTGATCAATTTGTAGTTAATCACCACCATACATGCTCAGGATGACTTCACCACCTTTTCTGTCAAAAAACGTTGTATTACACTCACTAATTCCTTGAGGTAGAGATAGAGGGCACAGATGCATGTTGAGAAAATTTTCAAAAAGCTCTGTTATATACATATACTCTGTCTTACGCCTGCAGGATTGTGTAGTCCCACACAAGTATTTATTTTTGGAAAATACACGATATAATATTACTTTTATTTGCAAAGTAGAGATCTGAATGTAAGCAGTACACATACAGAAATGGAGAGAAAAAGTGGGAGTTGAAGCCCATCACTTTTAAGAATGTATCCTATAATCAGAGAAGTATTTGTTAGGAACTATGACTATATTGCTGCTAAATCATTTGCATGTTGTGAAATGATTTGCAGAGTGTCAGGACCAGGAGTTCTCAGAATTATGCTTTCTGTCACTGCTTTTAACATGACCAAAATAAATATGTAGTGTTTTTCTTTCTAAGTTGTTCCAGCATCCACATGTTTAGAAACACAAAAATATGTCCATGTGCTCACTCAAACAATAAAAAGAAATAAGAAAGAGCATTTTATACTGAGGAATAAGTGAGTTCAAATTAGATTAAACTTTGCAGAGGGTGCTTCAAGGAGGTTTGGGTAGATTCCAAGCTTTAACATATCATTCAAGAAATGAAAGGCCTCAGGGCATTCTAAAAGGCATGTCCGCTTTAAATCAGCTTTAGTTCATTTCAAATAAGAAAGTATATGACTGACCTTGGAGGCTGGATAAAGAGTGGAGTCTTATTTCTACTCTGTAGATGTATCACAGTGAAATAAAATAAATGTTGAAATCCAGGCCCCTCAGTGTTAGAATTTCTCTAAAGGATTTATATGTAAGTGGTGAGGCAGCAGTTCCTGTTCAATCACTTAATCTCCGCGAAACTGAAAGACTTATTTGTCAATATGCTGAGAAGTATAGTAACTTTCTTTCCACTGGAAATTAGTTATAGGTAAAATGAATTAGCCCTCATGGAGTGCTTAGAAGATAACATACTAGATGTTTTCAGTATATTTCATGATGCATGACATTTTATGATTTTAATTATAGGTCGACTTCAGAGAGCTAATTGGTCTTCAACAATTGAAAGTATTTTTTCCCTTTTAAAAAGAATTTTATTTATTTATTTTTGGCTGCGTTGGGTCTTCATTGCTGCGTGCAGGCTTTCTCTAGTTGCGGCGAGCGGGAGCTACACTTCGTTGTGGTGTGCGGGCTTCTCATTGCAGTGGCTTCTCTTGTTGTGGAGCGCGAGCTCTAGGCGCATGGGCTTCAGTAGCTGTGGCACGTGGGCTCTAGAGCGCAGGCTCAGTAGTTGTGGCACACGGGCTTAGCTGCTCCGCGGCATGTGGAATCTTCCTGGGCCAGGGCTCGAACCCATGTCTCCTGCATTGGTAGGCGGATTCTTAACCACTGCGCCATCAGGGAAGTCCTTTTTCCCTTTTGATTAAGGCAAAACAATGGAAAAATAAGCCAATTTCTTACAAAATTTAAAGATTTCAACATTAGTTAGCTGAGCTAAACAGGGAATGAAATGAAGTACAAGGTTTATTTTTTGAAGTTCAAGTTTTTAGCATTATATGGTGGCAAATGTACTGTAAAAACATGCACATGACAAATGCTATCATATGTCACACACCATCCCTCCCCCTTTTCAAATGTAGATCACATATGACTTTGGGATAATGAAGACTTGAATTTGAATAACTACCTGAAATAGATAGATAAAATAAAGTAAAATAGAAGTACCAAATTTTGTGAAGATATGAACAAAACTCACAAGCAAGACTCAAGATCGATTCTAATCCTTCATTAAGTACACTTCTTATGAACAGCACAAATGATTAAGAAAGACCTATTTTCTTTGCTGGTGCTCTCAGCCACACCTCCCTTGAGAAGTGTACGAAAGGAAGAATGGTAATGAGGGTTAGGAGCGTCAAATACTGCTAGCCAGTGGGTGCACTGTGGATTGTATTACCTGCAGGAGTGGAGGCAAAATACCCATAAAATAGCCTTTCAGATTCAGTTTGTCTCAAGTTACATTGTGAAATGCAGTGGTTTGGTATAGTTGTATGCCCATTGGCTCCAAGAATTAAACAGAGCTGGGGAGGGCCAAACCTTGCGCAGAAGGACATGCAGGTGGTACCAGAGGTATTGGGGTTTGTGGTTTCCTATGGGAAATTCTTTTGGTGATTTCATCCCCTCCTGGGTAGAGTGGGTAAGAGGCAGAAGGTCCAGAACCTGATCTACAGCGCCTTCTTGGTTCACAGGTCAGTCTATATTGTGAAGACTAATTTCATACAAACGATTATTTGTAATTCCGGCATCGGCTCTGTTTGACTGAGGACACTAATTAGTTAAAAACTGAAATTATATCTTTCATCCATTAAGAAAAGAGAGTTCTAACATACCATATTTCTTAGCTGAGAAATAAAACCTTAAGTCCTGATCACATAATTCACCTTAATATTCTTTAGTTCTCTTGGAAGTGATATCAACAATCCTGGTATCCTGGTTGAAATTCAGGTTTAGGACCTCCCCTATGCTTGTTTATGTTCCAGCCATAACTAGAAGTGGTATTTATGTATTCTTCACTTCCTGTTCTAGACTTTAGTGTGGTATTTTTTTGTGAGTAGTTGTTAAGCTGATGACCAAGGAAGATTTTCTGTTTAGACATATTTTAATTGATTTAACCTCTTAAGGCTGAACAAAAATTATAATATCTATAAATACTTATTATGGGAAAAATATGAAAATTTCTAAATTTTTGATAAATTATTGAGACTATGACACTAATGACTATATGTATACAGTATCTATTTGGGCTACCAGATTGGTACATTTTTTTAGTAAGAAAAATATCATTTATTGGGTTTTATAGAAATCAGTGGATTATTAGGATGAATGAAGTACCACCTCAGACAGAGTGCATTCATGGCTCAGCTCATGTCAAAAAAGGTCTTATGTTGGATCAGCTATTTAGAGACAATAAACAAGACCAGCAGTAAATTTCTAATGTCTCTGTTTTTTCGTAACGTATGGGAACATTTGTTTTCTCAACAATTTGACTTACCTAGTTGTTTTCTTAAAACCTGTATCCTTCTTTTCTTTATGTCTTCCTCTTTCGCACATTCTCATAACCATTCCAGGTAGATTTGATGCAATTGCCTTTACAAATGGAAGTAAACACTATCTTTATTGAATGATTGATTCATTCATCAAAAGTGGGTAATTAATTAAGACTAGTGGGAGGAGATATTAGAGTTGGTAATGAAGATGGATTAAGAGGGATAAGGGAAAATATTTCTCTCTTTTCCTCATAACGTTGTGCTTCAAATTAGCCAAAGATTTGAAAGAGGAAAAATGTAATACTAGAAGGGATTAGATGATTGAGTGAACTTTTCTGTGCTTGTGCTGCCTTGTCGAGCCAATTGCTTTGCGTGTAGGAAGCAGACCTGTCAACACAGTGATCTCTGCTAAAATTCTAGCCCCTTTGCTTTCACCAGAAATGAATCCAAATATTTAGATATGCTCTCAAGTGTTACAGTTAAATTACACATTTTGCCTAGAATGAAAAAGTGAAATTGTGGCCATGTATGAACAAGCGATGATAATAAAAGTAAGGCTTACATAATTCCAAAGGACACATGCACCCCAGTGTTCATTGCAGCACTATTTACGATAGCCAGGACATGGAAGCAACCTAAATGTCCATCCACAGAGGAATGGATAAAGAAGATGTGGTACATACATACGATGGAATGTTACTCAGCCATAAGAGGGAACGAAATTGTGCCATTTGCAGAGATGTGGATGGACCTAGAGACTGTCGTACAGAGTGAAGTAAGCCAGAAAGAGAAAAACAAATATTGTATATTAACGCATATATGTGGAATCTAGGAAAATGGTACAAGTGAACCTACTTGCAAAGCAGAAATAGAGACACAGACTTAGAGAACAAACATATGGACACCAAGGGGGGAAGGTGGGGGGGGATGAATTGGGAGATTGGGATTGACATATATACACTACTATGTATAAAATAGATAACTAATGAGAACCTGCTGTATAGCACAGGGAACTCTACTCAATGCTCTGTGGTGACCTAAATGGGAAGGAAGTCCAAAAAGGAGGGGATATGTATATATGTATAACTGATTCACTTTGCTGTACAGCAGAAACTGACACAACACTGTAAAGCAACGATACTCCAAAAAAAAAAAAGTAAGGTTTAAAACAATAAGTATCTTATGAAATTTTAAACTCATTATTGTCTTTGTTGATGATGGATGCATGGGAAAGGGGTGGTAGAATGTACCTTTAGCTCTCATAGGAACGTTTTTCTACCTTGAGAATTTGGCAATAGTTAGAAAACCCCCATCGAGAAAGGCCTCTCCCCTCCTGGTAGTATGATTTAAAGTGGCTGTCTCAGAAAGAATCTGCCCATGGCCACTAGCTAATTCATAGAATTGAGGTCACATTTATTTGAAAGAGTTGACCAGTTAAATGTAAAGAAAACTCTCCTTTCTAACAATGAGCAGAGAATTATGGTTAAAAATGTTATTCATGAGCAATCCACAAAATGGCTCTTGGGTCAAAGGTAGCATTAACAGTGGGGATTTGGCTACAGACTCTAGATGCAGCCCTGTGTGGGATAGCCTTATCTCCCTGCCCTATCTCTTCCGGTAAGACTGTGCTAGTGGAAACTGCAAACTGTTCAGGTAGCTAAACGACTGCCCTCGAGACAGTTTGTCCCTGAGAAATGGGAAGCATAATCACACAGAAAAGCATCATGGTAACATCACATATGTTATAATGAAAGTACAGATTGGTTTCATTGAGTTGCATATCATATATATTATCACTCATGTTTGGGGAGGATAAATATTTTTACTGTAAAAATTTAAAAAAGGATCTTTGCCTTTAGAATATGACTCCAGACCTTAGCTAGGCATGGTTTTCATTAAAAAACCCCAAACAAGGATGCTGCCAGAGCACCCCAGGAAGGTGTTAACCATAGTAAATATTCATAAGGTAATGAGAGAAAGATTTTTATCTGACTAGATTTGATGAACTTATTGGTGTTTAACGGTGTATTCAACCAGGAAAAACAAAGCTAATATAAACAGTGCTCTCTTTTTGGAACAATTGAAGTTGTTTTGGTTAACAAGTATAAGCATGTGTATGAGCTTTTGTTACACCTTTGAAACCAGATTCTTCCAAGTGCCTAAGGTTGTGCCTACAGGAACCTAGCATCACGATTGTATAAAAACACAGCTACCTCAAGCCCAGTGAAACTGACCATTTGGCAACTCAGAAGCCGTAATACCTATTGGACTGAATGCTCCAATCTTCTAAATAGTTTGTAAATTTAAATTAGGCAGGCAGTTTCATGACCCTCTTCCCCTATCCCTTAGTAAACTATAGGTCTTTTAAGGTACAATAATGCTTTTAGGCTGCCAGGGTTCCATTTCTATATTTTTATATTTAAAAATTTCTTTCTATATTTTAAATCAGAACCACATTTTCATCAGAGATCTGCCAAGGAGTATGCCAGCAGCCTGAAAACCTTACTGTGTCCAACATGCTGGCAAAGTCAATTTATTGAGAGTGTAACTTGTACACAATAAATAATTTCCTTTATTGCAATTGTCTAATCTATTGTTTGCCATCTTGTTAAGAGTTCAGCGTGGCTAGGAAAAATATTTGAGGTTCTAGATTACTCAGGAGAACAGGCTGTTACTTACTGAATAATTGCTGTTTTCAAGGCTCTTGGCAGAAGTATTTAAAGGTTTATTGTCACCTTTGATGTCCACTCCAAACATCTTAATATTTATCTTTTAAAAAAGAATTTCTGGCATTGTTTCTAGAACTAGTAGTTATGCTGTCAATAAACCCCTTCTAGTCTTATTTAGCTTGAGTTCAGCACATTAATTCAACATCAGAGGGCCTAGGGCTGGGGCTGAAATCCCAATAATATCTCATGAATTCTCAAATCATCCACCCCTCAGATGGGATCAGCAGGCAATGATTTGGGGACCTTGTTTTGGTCAACTTTAGAAGATGGCATTATAATTCCTTTTTGTTTCTTCCTCCCCTCAACAAGAAAACCTTGACCCCAGTGGGTTATGAACAATCTAGACAGTTTTCTCTGCTGAGTATTCAATACTTGTCTCTGGAGTGCTCTCAGATAGTCAGATGTTGTCCTGATTTTAGAGGCTGACTGTTCTTTGTTTAAGGTTCAGGTAAGAAATTTATAATAAGACCCCATCTACATGCAGGACCTGAGGAGAGTCTCATCAGGCTATATTTTCCCGAAGTCTTATTCTTGTTCTGCTCCTGTTTTCTACTGAATCTAATTTCCTGTTGTGTTCTTTCTTTTCTCCTTCATAATGCTGTCTAAGTTTTAGAGCATGAATAGTATATGAGGGAAGATAAATAGAGGAAGAAGATGGATATCTATCATATGAGAGGGTGTGTTTTATTTATCTTGGTATGACCAGAGCCCAGCTTAGTGCCAGGCACCTAGAGGGTGCTTAGTAGGTGCTTTTGGAATGGACGAAAGAACGATGTTCAGGAACATTAGGGACAGTGAGTTATAGGAACATTTCTTCTTTTATTGAGTATAGCACAAGAGGGAATATATAGGCTATGCTCAGGGAAATTGAGGTGAGACTGTAGGAAAAACCATGTGACTCTAAGGCATTTGGGACCTAAGGACTTTTTACCTGGAAAATTTGGAAGTCCCTGTATTGGGAGAAATTAAAGAATGGGAGATGGTTATTTTTGGAAAATGGTCTTGCTTAGAAAGTCAAAGGTCTCGGGGCTTTCCTGGTGGTGCAGTGGTTGAGAGTCCGCCTACCGATGCAGGGGACACGGGTTCGTGCCCGAGTCCGGGAAGATCCCACATACCGCGGAGCGGCTGGGCCCGTGAGCCATGGCCGCTGAGCCTGTGCGTCCGGAGCCTGTGCTCCGCAACGGGAGAGGCCACAGCAGTGAGAGGCCCACGTAACGCAAAAAAAAAAGAAAGTCAAAAGTCTTAATGAACGTTTCTATATTGGTGTCTCACAGGTGTGGTCTGTAGACCACCCGCATCGAAATCCACTGGTGTGCTTACTTGCATCTTAAATAAATACCACAAGTGATTCTCCCACAAACTAAAATTTGAGAATAATTGTTGCAATTAATATTTCCACTATATAGCCCAGGCCATTGTCGTCTCTTACCTGGATTCCTGCAATAGCCCACACGTTCTCCCCACTGCTTACTCCCTCTCTCCAGTGTGTTCTCCAAAGAGCAGCAGCCAGAATGAGCTTTGGATCATGTCACTTCTCGGCTTTGAGTCCTTCAACAACTTCCCATTATACTTAGAATTAAGTCTAAACTTCTTACTGTAGCCTAGAAGGCCCTGTGTGATTTTTTTTTTTTGCTAATCTTATCTCATTTCACGCTCCCCTTCAGTCACCATACTGAATTAGTTAGAACAGGTAGAGTGATGAGCACTGTATAAATGTTAGCAGTCACAAAACAAACAGAAAACCAACCTGCCCTTGTTATTGGAACCCTAAAAACATGCCCACAGATGTGGCTTTTGAAGGTGTAGCCTGTACAGATGCCGAGGAAAGCGAGACTTGGGTCAGCCGCCTCTTCCTCAGCAGCCTGAAGCTCAGCTCAGTTCCAACCCTTGGGTACCACAGCATGGCTAAACACCGGCCAGCTGCACACGAACTGCCGGGTGGACAGATAGGGGAAACCAGGCTGTCCCACAGGAAACTATTTATAGCCAAGTGCTCCTTCACCTCCAATGTACCATCTAACAGTTTGGTTGGCTCAGCTTTGGGGAAACAGTGTCCTTGTCAAAACACTCGTCAAAAATATCCCAAATCTGTAGAGATAATTGGTGAGGAGACCCAGTAAGGATTGATGGAAACGTCTTCTGCCAGGCTTCAGTCCTATGAGCCTATGAACCATACTTCAGTCCTATGAGCTTTTAGTGCCTCAAACAAGCCAAGTCATTCCCTCTTCAAAGACTTTACAGATACTATTTCCTCTGACCATTAAGATTGCCCCTCTTCTGCCTAATCCTTCCTGTTGCTTGAGTGTTACCTTCTCAGAGAGGCCTTGTCTCTAAGGCCTAAGTATGGCAGCACGGAGTTAAGGCGTGTATGGCTGCAAATATCAGAAGACCACAACCCAAACTGGCTAAAATAGGAGGGCAGGCTCCAGGCACAGTCTCCAGGAGCCTGCTCACACCGTGCCTTCCGGCCAGATCATCTTCTGTGTGCTGATGTCATCCCTACTTCTGTGTGATGATCATCCCTAAGTTGGTTGCAAGGTGGTTGCAGCAGTGCCAGACATCTCATCTCGTCAAAGCTGCGTCCAAAAGCAGAAACTAACACACCATTGTAAAGCAATTATACCCCAATAAAGATGTTTAAAAAAAAAAAAAAAAAAAAAAGCTGCGTCCAGAGGGACAAGAGAAACTTTCTCTTCCTGGAGCTCTCAGGAGGAAGGGAGCTTTTTTTAGAAGCCCCCTTCCCCCAAAGTTTTTTCTTTTCTTTTGTTTCTTTTTGGCTGCGCCACACGGCATACAAAATCTTACTTCCCCAACCAGGGATTGAACCCGTGCCCCCTGCAGTGGGAGCAGAGAGCCTTAATCCCTGGACCTCCAGGGAAGTCTCCAAAAGATTTTTCTTTGTCTCATTGGCCAGAATTGGGTCATAAACCAATTTATAAACCAGTCAGTGGTTGGGGGGAGTAGGGTTTATTGTGATCAGACTTGAACAGCGATTCCTATTCTAATTTGTACCAAGTACACCTTGAATACTCAGAAAACTGTGTGTCTAGATTGTTTATAAATGACTGGGGTCAAGGTGTTCAAGAAATGATAGCTTAAAACACAGACATACACAGAAGTCTTGGGAATCCAAAACCCAAAATAATATCATTTAAATCAATTCATTTTATCTTGACAAATTAGGAATGGGGTTTCAGTGCACTATATTAATATACTGCTGCAAAACAATTTCACATATGAATTCCAAGGCAGTTAGAAAAATGTCAAGTGAATGAAACTAATTGCTGGATGGGCTAGAACTTATCAAGAAATATTCAAAATCATGCCAAACTTATGAAAGTTACTAGTCAGAGAACTTGTCCCCTAATGCCATCGTTCAGCACCACCATTCACTGTGATTAATGTGCCTGGACTGTAGCTCACTCTAAGTCATGTTGCTGATACTGGGTAAGTCAGGATCAGGACTTAGCTCTACGTTCTATAGTATGGTCACCTTGGCTCAGTGCTGGGTGGTTCTTACTTGCGCCAGGCATGATTCTTCATTAAATTCTAGTTCCTTACCCACCTCCCTTGAAAAGGATGTAATTTTATGACCATTAAGATAGATATCATATTTTGGGGACTTCCCTGGTGGTCCAGTGGTTAAGACTGTGTTTCCAATGCAGGGGGCACAGGTTTGATCCCTGGTCAGGAAACTAAGATCCCACATGCTGTGCGGCCAAAATAAAAAGATAATCATGTTTTGGTCAAAAAGATAAAAGGTCTTCTTGACACACAAGATGGGTGGGGGGAGAAGAGGCATTTGCTCTGACCATGTGTGTGATTGTGTCTGGAAGGAGAAACTTAAAGAGATGGCTGTTTTCTGATGACCGTTCTCATATGTTCTCTCCATGAATAAGAGTAACTTCTATTTTTCTGGAAGTGCCCTTTTATTCTCAGAACTACCCTGGGTTAGTTGTTTGGAGGCATTGTCTCCTAGAGGCCAAGCACCCAAGTTTTGGAGTCAGGCAGACCTGAATTCAAATTTTTGACTCTGCCATTTTCCGTCTGTGTGACCCTGAGCAAATAACTTAATAATAATAGTAAGTTGTAATAGTAGTCTAGCAGTAGTAGTAGTAGAGCAGCAGCAGCTGTAGCAGTAGTAATAAAAGTAATTACATACTTAGGACTTACTAGGCTAAATGCTTTGTGCCGACTCTAATTTTCACAACCCTAAGAAATCGTTTGTACTTTTATTCTCACTTTACAAATGAGGAGGTGAGGCTAAAATAGGTTATGCAACTTGCCTCTAAGCTCATTTTCCTTTCCTACAAAAGTGGAGATAATTGTGCTACCTGCCCTCATGGAGTTTGTTGTAAGATTAATTACTGTGTGTTGCAGGTTTTTCAGCGCATGACATATAATAAATGCTCAGTAAGTGGCAGTCTTAGCTAGTGTTAGTATACCTGATCTTATACAGCCAATGAACCTTATTGTACTTCTACTCACTTTGCTAAGGTAATAGAGTAATTGATTTCGCTTGTTCAGGAAGAGATGATATGGATTAATAATAATTAGTACATGTGACTCAAGGGTAGATAAATTCTAAGCATAGTCTGTGATCATGATGATTCCATCCTTTTGCAAAACAATTTCTGGGCCTTTATGTACATGATTTGGCAACTGAAGCCACTATTGTCATATTAAGAGAATCTTTAGCAAGGAATGTCTTTTTTAAAAAAAAATTATTTTTAGCTGTGTTGGGTCTTCATTGCTGCGTGTGGGCTTTCTCTAGTTGCGTCGAGCAGGGGGCTACTCTTTGTTGCAGTGCACATGCTTTTCATCGTGGTGGCTTCTCTTGTTGCCAAGCATGGGCTCTAGGTGCGCGGGCTTCAGTAGTTGTGACACGTGGGCTCAGCAATTGTGGCTCGTGGGCTTTACAGCGCAGGCTCAGTAGTTGTGGTGCACAGGCTTAGTTGCTCTGTGGCATGTGGTATCTTCCTGGACCAGAGCTCAAACCCGTGTTCCCTGCATTGGCAGGCGGATTCTTAACCACTGCGCCACCAGGGAAGCCCAGGAATGTCTTTTTTTATTTCTTCTCGGCTCAACTCACTCTTATTCAAAATGGCTTTGGCTTGATTTTTTTTTTTTTTTTTTTTTTTTTTTGTGGTACGTGGGCCTCTCACTGTTGTGGCCTCTCCCGTTGCGGAGCACAGGCTCCGGATGCGCAGGGCCCCAGCGGCCATGGCTCACAGGCCCAGACGCTCCGCGGCATGTGGGATCTTCCCGGACTGGGGCACGAACCCGTGTCCCCTGCATCGGCAGGCGGACTCTCAACCACTGCGCCACCAGGGAAGCCCTGGCTCGATTTTTAATATTCAAAGTGATATGTGGCTCCTCAATCCTATTCCAAATATTGGCAAATCAGGAAAGGGTCATTAAAGATGTCTTAGGCCAAATTATTATAGACTGGGTGGTTTAGACAACAAGCAATTATTTCTCACAGTTCTAGAAGTTGGAAGTTGGAGAACAGGGTGCCAACATGCTTGGGTTCTTGGTGAGTGCTCCTTCCTGGTTTAAAGAGGGCTGTCTTCTTGCTATGTCCTTGCATGGCACAAAGAGCAGAGTTAGCTTTCTGGCCTCTTCTTTTTTTTTTTTTTTTTTTTTTTGTGGTACGCGGGCCTCTCACTGTTGTGGCCTCTTCCGTTGTGGAGCACAAGCTCCGGACGCGCAGGCTCAGCGGCCATGGCTCACGGCCCAGCCATTCCATGGCATGTGGGATCCTCCCAGACCGGGGCACGAACCCGTGTCCCCTGCATCGGCAGGGCGGACTCCCCAACCACTGTGCCACCAGGGAAGCCCCTGGCCTCTCTTATACGGCCCCTAACCCAATTCATAAGAGCTCTACTCTCATGATCTAATTCCCCCCCAAAGCCCTCACCACCAAAATATTGTCACATTGGGGGATTAGATTTCAACATATAAATATTGGGGGACACAAACACTCAGCCCATAACATCTACGAAGCTGTATTTTCAGTATGGAATTTCTCTGTTCTTGATTACTTTATTAAAAATTTACATAAATCGACTGGCTGCTATGTCCAATGTCAAAACTTCATTTAAGAAGACACTAGGAGTGAGATTTACCGTCTTTTACTAAGAAGGCATCTGTCTACTATTTACTGAGCTGTAAGAACAAGTTTTTTTGTGTGAACAAAGATTTTCGCTGGGCAACAGGGAAGCTTCCGGTAGCCTTGGATGTGAGTGCCACCTGCTGGATGTTGTGCACAAACATTTTCCTGTAAGTTCAGCCCACGAATAGGGGAGTTATTTGCAGTTCTTTATGGGAAAGTGCCCAAGTAACACCCCTTTGATTTTAGGTGACAAGGACAGCTGTAATGTCTAATGAGTAATGTGATCTTTGGCTAAGTGTGCAGATTTATAAGAAAAACATTCAGGAAAACGAACTCAATTCAAAAATATTCCACTGAGCTATTGTTTGTAAGCTTGCCAGTGCCAAGAATATAGTAAATAGTTCTCTGTTTATATTATGAGCTCATGAGTTTTATATGTTGGTGACATAGGCAGTTGGTGGGTGGCTTTTACCTTAAGGAGCCTGTACCTATATCTTGCAGCAGAGTAGGAAATTAGGAACCTGTTGGCTGTGATCATGTGTTGGCTTCAATGCCAAATATGTGATCTCATCCTAGAATTTTGGTTTTGGAGCCATAGCCCCTGTTTGGGGTTTAGTAGAGAAGCATCCCTTTGCATTGCTTTACGCTAATGGGCTCTGTGAAATAACTTCACCTGTGACTTATGGGGCAGTTCTGTAGGTTGGATCTCACAGGAGCTTTGGGACAACCTGTAATTTCCATTGAGGGCAAGAAGGTAGAAATGACTCTTTAGGGGAAATAAATACATATATTCATTCTATTAAGAGCTTCATGACGTTTCTGCCAGTTTGGTCGTTTGGAAGGGCATGAAAATTGCACAGCATTGTTTGTGTACTAGCTACTTGGGAGAGGTGGCGGGATGGGGGCCCTAGGAAAGGGACAATCATTGTAACCTTTTCCTTGGGGTCATTTTAAAAAATCACTTTTTGCAGAAATTTTAAAGTTCTAGGAGTTGGTCTCCAGGTTATTACTGACCCAGGATTGTCTGTAGTATATTCTTGACATCATGAGACCAGTTTTCTGCTTTCAGGATTTTACAGAAACTGGTGGCATGTATTACTCCTGCCCTGGTTCTTTTTTCCTATCACTGGAAAACATCATGCATAATTCGCAAAGGAGTCTGTCGGGCTAAAGCAAAATTCTCTTTCTTTGTTTCAAAGTTTGGTTAATGGGTTTTTGTGGCTAAATTTCTAAATCTACAAAATAGGATTCAGATTTGGAAAGGGCTCAAGGCAGATAGAGCTTTCTGTTTTATTTCTGGTTATGTTCATTTCAGGACCCTGATAACACAGGGATGTTGCCGTTCATTATTTTATGGGGAAATGATGGATGGTTGATTAGATTTCTCCAAAGATTTCTAGTTGACAAGAATCTATACTATGGATGTTACTTACTGTGATGATCATTATGGAATGTATACAAACATAGAATCATTATGTTGTACAACCAAAGCTAATATAATGTTATATGCCAATTATACTTCAATAAAAAAGAACCTATATTGTATGAGATCACATGACATTTGGCACTCTTGTCTGTACCTACATCAATGCCAAGAAAGAATGCAGAATGGAGATGTTAGTTCTCACACCTGCAGTGGCACAGTCAGATCATGAGACTGAGGTATTCTGTCCTAGCTAATGGCTGCACGTCCAGATTGTTGGCTTCTCTCTACATGTGTGTCCTGATTTGACCTAGATTTGTGGGCTGGAAAACATGGAGCTACTCTTCACTGGGGGAAAATCCCCACTTATTATCTGTCCCTTGGATCTCTCAGGGTGCTATGCTGGTTCTACGTTTCTTGCACTTCTAGTCTGGGGCAACATTTGTCAGTTCTTGGGTTTTCTTCCTCCAGCTCCTCTACCCCATAGTATGCAACTCCCAGCAGTTTTTTTTTTTTTTTTTTTTTTTTTTTTGTTGTTGTACGCGGGCCTCTCACTGTTGTGGCCTCTCCCGTTGCGGAGCACAGGCTCCGGACGCGCAGGCTCAGTGGCCATGGCTCACGGGCCCAGCCGCTCTGCAGCATGTGGGATCTTCCCGGACGGGGGCACGAACCCGTATCCCCTGCATCAGCAGGTGGACTCTCAACCACTGCGCCACCAGGGAAGCCCTCCCAGCAGTTTTTTTAAACTGAGACTTTCAAATTATTTAAGTTGCTGTTATAGTTGGTTTAACAGTAGTGTCATATAGATTTGGGCTATATTCATAGAATGGCCTTGATTTTACACTGAATGGATTTTTAGTTCTATTCTCTGATTTTTCATCATTGGAGTCTCATAAAATGTTGCTATGCAAAAATTTGGTCCTGAGCCTATGTGGAACATAAGAGATATTACAGAGTTACATAGTCATATGCTATAGAAGCCATCAGGTTTTGCAAAAAGAGTTTGAGACAAGACAGGAATGGAAGTCCAAATCGCAGTGGGTTTCATCACAAAGTTTTGTGGTGAAACCAAGATGAAGCCACAAGCTTCACTGTTGGGCAGACCATCATTGGAAGAACGATCGATTTAAGGTTAGCCAAGGTCAGGCGGAAGCTTGGCTTTTTCTATTCACATGTTCGAACCCCAGACCTACTGAGTTTTGTATGGTTTGAGGTTTTAAAACAGAAAGCATTTTTGGGCCTAGTCCAAAGCCAAGGCCTGAGGACTAAGGGTAAGGGAAGATTGTTCTGTCTTGGTTTGTTAGCAATGCTAAGGTGAGGGATTTTTGTCTTTGATTACTAGCCGAACCTTATTTACTTAAACTTTGGACGTTTACAAAACCAAAGCATGTCTTTTCTCCCTGTCTGTCTACCCAATAGGAAGATCAGGATTCTTCTCAGAGTCTCCAGACATTTCTATAGACCACAGAAAGATTTATTTCTTGAAAAATTTCATGACTGTGCTTACCAGCACAATATTTAGTTTGGCTCAATATTTAGGTAATTTCTTTGGCTCAATATTTAGTTAATGCAATATTTAGGTAATTCTCTAGGAGTAAAGGTATCAAGGTTGCCTAGTCTGAAAGAATTGGACCTAGCTAAATAGTCTGAAAAAAAATCATGTTGCACTTTCAGAATAAAAATTTGAAGAAAACAAAAGAAACACTCAAGTGCAGAGCCTAAAACCAGTCCCTCAGTGGAGTGTGGGAAACGTGACACATGAAAGACTCACTCCCTTGGCAATTTGTGGGCAGCCCAAGTTCTGATCGGGGCATCATCATTGGGTGGTATGAGGCTGGGAGTCTCTCTAGTTGTGCCAGGACCAAATCTACAAGGTGGCAAAATCAATCAAGTCAATTAGATATGTTGTCAGCTGCAAATTATAGAAAACCATTCTCCAAGGTTTCAATTTTATAGGGTGTTAATTGTTTTTCTCAACAGAAATTCTAAGCCTGGCAAGGTGGCTCACCAATGCTAGGTGAGCCAGTCTAGGTTCCTACCTAGAATTTTTCCTTCTTCCCGCTCCACTGTCATCCTCATTATGGTCACCTTAGGATCTCCAGATGGCTGTCATGGTTCCAGAACTCATGTCTGCTTTCCAGACAGGAAGAAGGAAGAAGGAGCTAAAGGGCAAAGGGCAAAAGTTTAATGACAAAATGGTGAAAAGCCCCATTTTATGAGGGAAACAAGAGCTTATCCAGAAGACTCACCCAGCAGATTTTCACATATGTTGACTGGGTCATCCGGTTAGCAATAGCCACCTCAACTAGCTCAAAACAAGTGGTCAACAATGAGAGGATATGCTGGAACCACACAAAAGAGCAGATGTGAAGTACTCAAGCTAGGGCAGGTCTCACCTACAAATCAGACCCACAGAATAATGGCCAGTAGAGAGCCTTACAGCAACACTGTAGAGGACTCTCAAAGAACACGTTCTCTGTGAAAGTTCATGGAGAAGCCCAGGGGAGTGGGAGTTAGATGATCACAGAGTGATTGTAAATTACAATAATTGGACATTAGTGATTAAACCATAGTGTTATGAGCTATTGCTGACCATTAGCGTTCTCAGAATGAGAAAACCAGCTAAGCCCCACATCTTTCAGGGTCTTCAGGAAGAATCCCTTCCCTCCCTCCCTCCATCCCTCCGTCCCTCCGCCCCTCCCTTCCTTCCTTCCTTCCTTCCTCTCTTTCTTTCCACTTCTCTTCTTTCCTTCTATTCATCCTTTTAAGTTTTTAATCAAGAAAAATCTCAGCATACAGAAAAAGAGAAGGAATAACTAATACCCACATACCTTCCATTAAGTTTCAGTAAGTTATTCACCTATCTTACCTTGTCTTTCTTTCATATATATAAAATTGTACACACATATGTATATGAATATATATGCATATGTATATGTGTATACATGTATGTATATACATGTGTATACATATACACACATATCTATCTATCTATCTATCTATCTATCTAACTCTAAGCTATTTAAGTAGGCTGCAGACTCTTTACCCCTAAATACTTGAGCATACATTTCTTTTTTTTTTGAGCATACATTTCTTAGGGAGACATTTCTGTCTGGATGTGTAATTGCAGCACATATCTGTAGTAGAAAAACCGAGGAGAAGAAAATTTTATTTATTTAAGTACAATTGACATACAACATTATATTAGTTTCAGGTGTACAACATAATTATTTGACATTTGTATACATTGGGAAATGATCACCATGATAAGTCTAGTTACCATCTGTCAACGTCAGAGTTACCAAATATTTTTTCTTGTGATGAGAACTTTTAAGATTTACTTTCTTAGCACATTTGAAATTTGCAATACAGTATTATTGACTGTATCACCATGCTGTACATTATATTACATTCCCATGACATTTATTTTATTTATCTTTAAAAATGATTTATTTATTATGGCTGCACTGTGCAACTTGTGGGATCTTAGTTCCCCAACCAGGGATTGAACCTGGGGCCCATGGCAGTGAAAGCGTGGAGTCCTAACCACTGGACTGCCAGGGAATTCCCACCGATGACATTTATTTTATAACTGGAAGCTTGTACCTCTTGATTCCCTTCACGCATTTTGCCCCCCCACCCAAACCCTCACCCCTCTGCCGACCACCAATCTGTTCTTTGTATCTGTGAGTTTTGTTTTGTTTGTTCATTTGTTTTGTTTTTTAGATTCCATATATAAGTGAAATATATGGTATTTGTCTTTCTCTGTCTGACTTATTTCACTTAGTGTAATACCCTTGAGGTCTATCCATATTTCTGCAAATGGCAAGATTTCATTCTTCTTTATGACTGAGTAGGATTCCATTGTATAGATACACCACATCTTCTTTATCCATTCATCTGTCGATGGACACTTAGGTTGTTTCCATATCTTGGCTGTTGTAAATAATGTTGTAATGAATAATAAATGTTGAAAAGAAAGTGAGACGAGGAATCCGTGAAGCAAATATGAACAGAACACAGAGTGTCTGCATAGCTTCATTCTTTTTTTTTTTTTTTGTGGTACGCGGTCCTCTCACTGTTGTGGCCTCTTTCTAACTGTATCCTTACTTTAAGGAAGAGAAGAGAGTCAGGATGTGAAACATTTTCAAGTTCTTCTGCTACCCTTTTCTATTTTTTTTTTTAAAGTTATAAAAAAATTTTAAGTTAGAGAAAAATTGTTAACACAGATATTCATGTATGTGCAACCTAAAACTAAAAATGGAAATTTAGGAGTAACTTTGCATTTTCAAAAGAGAACAAAACAAGTCTTAATATTCAAGTGCAAATGTATTGAAGGGAAAGAAAGAAAGGTGTAAGTTAAAGATTCCAGAGAAGGTTTATTTGGGGGATTAAACAATGTGGAAAAATTGGAGAAAGAGAAGCATTAGTTTGATTTGTAGAGACTTCGTCCTCAGGATGAAGTTGCATGAAAAGAGTAAAACGAAGCAAGATCAGTTGGTCCCAGCCACTCTTTCACGCCTACCTTGAGGAAGGAACTGCCATTTTTTTTCTCTGCAGTTGGTATCAAAGTTCCTGAAGTGGGCTTCCCTGGTGCGGCAGTGGTTGAGAGTCCTGCCTGCCAAGGCAGGGGACACGGGTTCGGGCCCCTGGTCCTGGGAAGATCCCACGTGCCGCGGAGCACGAAGCCTGTAAGGCACAACTGCTGAGCCTGCGTGTCTGGAGCCTGTGCTCCGCAACTGGAGAGGCCGTGACAGTGAGAGGCCCGCGCACCGCGATGAAGAGCGGCCCCCACTCGCCGCAACTGGAGAAAGTCCTCACACAGAAACGAAGACCCAGCATAGCCAAAAATAAATACGTAAATTTAAAAAAAAAAAAAAAAAAAGTTCCTGAAGGTATTGTCAGCAAAGAAGCCCAGTCCTATTGGCTAGGGTTGATGGCCATTCCCAGACAGCCCGGAGATGTTGGGTGCTCTGTGCCGCGTGACCCTTTCCAGGGGCAGAGCTGTTCCTTTCTCGTCCACAAGAAGAACCGTGAGCCCATCAAGAGCTGTGAGGGAGCCAATTTGTGGTGCCCAGATTCCAGCCAAAGCCAGCTCCTTTCAGGTGATTGGTGGTGGTGAAAAAAACAACAACAGTGGGGTAGATTGAGAATCAAGGGTGAAAAGTGAGATTAGTGGCTCAGTCAGCCTGAGGTAGGGCTGATTACAGCGTCAGTGCCCAGGATGCCAGCAGTTTTTTCTGTCCCTCCTCATGTTTCTGGACAACTTGATCCTGGAAGTTACCCACTACTCCTTGATAATCAAGGCTAGAGAGACCCAGCACTGTGAATTTGGACGTATATCCCTTTCTAAACCACTTTGAAAGATTAGGGTTTTAGGCTGCTTAAAGGGCAAGCAAAATTGTTCTGTTTTCTTCCTTCCTGAATATTCCTTTGCTATACTCTTATATTTCCCTGGTTACCCTGCTGTGTCTGCTTTTGCTACTGTTTGTCTCATCAAACCTCCCCTCCCACAGGCGATGTGTTTATTAGGCTGCACTGCTATAGGGTTGAAAGAGGTTTCCTCACGGCACTGACTCCCTCTGGTATCTCTTTGGGGCCAATATATCGTTTTTTTGTCTTTCTACTTCTCCTGACTCTCTTCCTTTTAATCAGGTAAAATGAACCTCAGGGCTCTATCGATGGGAGAGGGGCTTTCAAAAGCAATATTCAGAGGGTTTTACTTGCCCGAAAAGTTAGCCAGCGAGCACCCTGCTCTTGTACAAGGCCATACGTTCTCTAAGTCCATTAACAGGTGTTGTTGCCTGAGGGTTTTTTATTCCTTCCTCTTCAGACTTTGAAGGATGTCTAAAGTGTTTATTATTAGCCTAAAACTGAGAGCAAGTGAATGTCCTTATCATTCAAAAACAAATACACCTGTCTGGGCAGCAGGAGCTCTGCCTGGCTTTATGAACCAGGAAAACCAACACTGTATTCAGAGCTCAGCCAGTGAATCTGAGCGGCCTGTAAAGTCATGTTGGAGCAGGGGTTCTTTGTGGAAAGATCCAAACTTACAACAGGCTCAAGAACTCCCACTGGAAGACCAGACTTTGCACAGTTGCTGTATCCTATTTATGTGCCTTATACTACTGAATACAGAAATATAGAACTCCGAGGGATGAGAACATACTGAAAAATTAGTAGGGGAAGCACCTATGGGATAAAGGGAAACCAAAATCCTGTGACTGCTGTCAGGTTAGCACTTCTTTCTGATATCTCCTGAGCACCCCAGACCTTCATTACTTTCCTTTATGCTGAAAGAGGAGCTAGTTAGTTCCAAAACTTAGTCATGCTATTGTCCTGAATTCCTTTCTTCTAGAATTAAAGATGATATTTAAGAGTAACTTTACTTTTTAAAAAAAAATTAATTTATTTTTGGCTGCATATGGTCTTTGTTGCTGCTCTCAGGCTTTCTCTAGTTGCCTCGAGTGGGGGCTCCTCATTGCGGTGGCTTCTCTTGTTGTGGAGCACGGGCTCTAGGCGTGCGGGCTTCAGTAGTTGCAGCATGCAGGCCCAGTAGTTGTGGCACATGGGCTTAGTTGCTCCGAGGCATGGGGAATCTCCCCGGACCAGGGCTTGAACCCGTGTCCCCTGCATTGGCAGGTGGATTCTTAACCACTACGTCTCCAGGTAAGTCCCAAGGGTAACTTTACTTTACAAAAAGAGAAAGGTGTCTTGATACTGCCCCAGTTCACAAGGTCATTACACCCAGTATTCATTCAGTTATTTGACTAATCTTTGAGTGCCTGTGAATTGTAAGGCACTGTGCTGTTATGGACAAAATAAAGGTACAGTATGTAGTCCCTGCTTTCTAGAAGTTTGTGTTCTAATGGGGATATAAGGTATATACCATTCAGGCCCCCAACAGACACCAGATCCACACATCCATTGCTCCCACTCTTTCATCATCAGTTTCAAGGATGTTTTCATATTGGAGGCAGTTGCCCCTGATTCTTTCCCACTGTAATTTTAGGCCTTCTCAGATTGGTCCCAGGGGAATATTTTTTTTGATAGCTTTAGAGTCACCTGAGCAGGTGGGGTAGTGTTGTCTCCTTTTACCTTAGCTGCTTGGATGTAGTTAGATGGTTTATCCATGTGGGAGAGATTCCTAAGTCAAGAGTAGGAGTCTGCGTGAGGTGAGAAGGATAACATTTTTGTTGGAATAAAAGCATTCAGGATCCATTTCAAGAAATGATCCAAAATTAAGACATAACTGAGCATATTGTTATTAGTATTAATGAATGCAGTGAACCAAATTTAGAAGTCATGTTTGCCATATTTTCAAACCCAGGATAGCCTACAAGAGAGTGTAAGTTTTGAAATTAGCAGGACTGCGTTCAAATTCTGCTCCAACATTTTCCATCTGTACAGCCTTAGACAAATAACTTGTTTAGCTTCTAAGCCTCTATTTCCACTTCTGCAAAATGGAGATGAGCAGTATTCACTTTGCAGAGTGCTGTGAAGATTAAGTGAAACAAAGTATGTAAAAGCTTTTAGCTCTTTGCCCCAAATGCTAATTCTGTCCCTATCTTTTCCTCTACTTTTCTTTGAAGGATTATGCCTGTATTTTATTTCAGTCCATCTCCTCCACCAACACCACCCCGCCCCCACCCCTTGGCTTTTCTCATTGTTTTTGTTCTTATTTTTTCTGGCTGATCTTTTCTCTTTGGTTTCCTCCTCTCTCCCCTCTGTGGATGTTTGTTTTGATGGTGCTTATTTTTCCATCATGAACTTTCCTTGAGTTCCTTTCTCATTTGCCTTTTTGCAGGCATCTTTTGTTTTACCTGGGGCTCTAGCCCTTTGCACAGTGATGTCAACACTGACTGCTGATTTTGGACAACTGGGGAAAGGAGGGTGGAAGCTGTGTCAAGACAGCTCTTAATAGGGCCTAGAGAAAGGATCCTGGGGGGTTAAAGTGGTTTGTTGCTTGGGTATACATATTTTGCAGACGTCCATCTCAGTTCCTGGCCAGAAGTCTGACACTCTTCCCACAGGTCCTCAGGGGTTTTTTGAGTCTGCCCTGATTTCACTTTGCAGTGGGCTCAGCTTTCCCCACCCCAACTTCCTGCTGTCTTACTTTCTCTGAAACATGTTTTACCTATTATGCTCTTCTCTAACATCTTACTTATGTGGAACACCCACTTGGAAGGGGAGTTTTTTTTTTTAAAAAGAGGGGGAGGTCATTATTGATATGGCATTAAGAATAATTGTTGCATATCAAGCACAGATGCTCACACAGGCCAAAAACAAAGACAGTGGGAACTCATGACTCTATTCATTGGGCACAGATTCCTAACAGAGTACAGAGAGCCCAAAAGATAGAAACAGACTAAGGGAGTGATGGGTGGTGACAGGAAGGAGAAGCTGGGGAATATTCCTTGCATTTTAATTTCCAAGAACATTTGTTCATCACCTACTCTGGCCCAAGTAGTGTGCTAGGCTCTGGGTATCATTTGATGAACAATATACAGAGGAGTTCTGTTTTTCATAATCTTTGGAGATCCCACTTGTGTTTTAAAGAGTTATAATCTTCCTGCATCACATATCTAGCATTTTAAATTTGGACCTAGTTTTCTATCTTGGAATACATCTTGGAAAGGAAATTGGGACTCAAGGGGCAACAATAGATATTTTGGTGCTTGTGAGCAGTTGTTGGTGGCACATGTAATTACCTATTACATGTCCCTAGATATTTTTTTTAATGGATACTTTAAGCAAATGTAGAGAGAATAACAGAATGAATGTTTATCACCCATCACTCAGCTTCAACAGTTAACAACATTTTATCAATCTTGTTACATCTCCCATATCCTCCACTATTTTCCTGAAATGTCATCTTGCAAATTGCAGATATCATGTCATTTTACCTTTGTTTCAGTCTGCATCTCAAGTAGGCAATGACTTTTTTTTTACATAACCACCATGCCATTATCACATGTAACAAAATCAATAATAATTATATAATTTTATCTAATACTTATTCCACATGCAAATTTCTCCAGTTATCTCAAAGATGCCTTTTTATATAGTTGGTTTGTGTGGCTAGAGGTCAAAGCAAAGCCTGCAAATTTCTGTTGGTCATTCTGCCTTTTAAAGCTCTTATTCTATAATAATAGCACCCCCCCTCCATTTTTCCCCTATACCACTGATTTTTGTAGAAATCTGGTATGGTGGATGCTGTGATGCATTGCCAGATCCCTTCTTCATGACAAGAGCACTCATTCATGTAGCTGCCAGGAGTGTGGGCAGTTGATGGTCCACAGCAGGTGTCTAAGACTGGCTTAAGGTAAAAGGTCTTGGCCCTCTTGCTTCAATTTGGGACAACTCTGAAGGACCATCTTAATTCCAGAGCTCCCTATAGGACTGGCTGGGACCTCAGTTGTGACTACGTCACAAATCAATTTCTTCCTCTGCCCAATCTCGTTCCCTTACTCCCTTTCTGGTGTGTTCCTGACGCTACTCCCCAGTAAAATTTCTGAAATCAAATCTCCACGTCAGAGTCTATTTCCTAGGAAACCTGACCTAGACAGTTGATACCAGGATGCCTCTAACAAGCAGAATCTAAAATGGGATTTCAGAGCTGGATTACCTGCCTCACAGCTTGTGATACAAATACCATCACTGGTGGTAAATGGAATACTGATAACATTGGTATGGTGTAGAGGTACAATTTTTGAAACTTTCTCTCATGGTGAACTGGGATGGGATACCATGGAAGAGAAAACACTGGTGAGGACAGTATTACAAGCATTCAGTGGGTTTGGGAATGTGGAAGCATAAAGACTGGTAACTTGGATGACTGTTGCTGGGGACTATTGATGAGTTGGGAAAAAAGACAATGAAAATCTGAGGGTGATTCATCATCAGAGGGATTCCTTGACAGCATGTAAAGGAAGTCTTATCTGTTGCAGCTACAGGGCAGAGGAAGCTGATGATCAGGCCCTGGACTTAATTATAAGGGTAACATAGCTCTAGAGAAGATTGAATTTTCAGTCCTGCAAGTGTGCTACCCGAAGGTCAGGCCCTGATTGGGAAGAAGTAGAACTTGAGACTGGCCGTAGGGACATCTGGATCAATACACTTGGGAATGTTAAATTACCAGATTCTTCTGAACCCTGGGCCTTGCAGAAATGGGTCAACTCCTGTTTTTTATTTATTTATTTTAATTTTTATTTTTTTAAACATCTTTATTGGTGTATAATTGCTTCACAATGGTGTGGTTAGTTTCTGCTTTATAGCAAAGTGAATCAGCTATACATATACACATATCCCCATATCTCCTCCTCTTGCATCTCCCTCCCACCTTCCCTATCCCACCCCTCTAGGTGGTCACAAAGCACCGAGCTGATCTCCCTGTGCTATGTGGCTGCTTCCCACTAGCTATCTATTTTACATTTGGTAGTATATATAAGTCCATGCCACTCTCATCACTTTATCCCAGCTTACCCTTCTGCCTCCCCATGTCCTCAAGTCCCTTCTCTACATCTACGTCTTTATTCCTGTCCTGCCCCTAGGTTCTTCAGAACCTTTTTTTTTTTTTTTTTAGATTCCATATTTATGTGTTAGCATATGGTATTTGTTTTACTCTTTCCTGACTTACTTCATTCTGTATGACAGCCTCTGGGTCCATCCACCTCACTACAAATAACTCAATTTTGTTTCTTTTTACAGCTGAGTAATATTCCATTGTATATATGTGCCACATCTTCTTTATCCATTCATCTGTCAATGGACATTAAGGTTGTTTCCACGTCCTGGCTATTGTAAATAGAGCTGCAATGAACATTGTGCTACATGACTGTTTTTGAACTATGGTTTTCTCAGGCTATATGCCCAGTAGTGGAATTGCTGGGTCATATGGTAATTCTATTTGTAGTTTTTTAAAGAACTTCTATACTGTTCTCCATAGTGGCTGTATCAATTTACACTCCCACCAACAGTGCAAGTGGTTCCCTTTTCTCCACACCCTCTCCAGCATTTATTGTTTGTAGATTTTTTTTTTTTTTTTTTTTTTTTTGTGCCATACGCGGGCCTCTCACTGTTGCGGAGCACAGGGTCCGGACGCACAGGCTTAGAGGCCATGGCTCACGGGCCCAGCCGCGCCGCGCATATGTGGGATTTTTCCAGAGTGGGCACGAACGCCTGTTCTTTACATCGGCAGGCGGACGCTCAACCACTGCGCCACCTGGAAGGCCTCTGTTTGTAGATTTTTTGATGATGGCCGTTCTGACCTGTGTGAGGTGATACCTCATTGTAGTTTTGATTTGCATTTCTCTAATGGTTAGTGATGTTGAGCATTCTTTCATGTGTTTGTTGGCAATCTGTATATCTTCTTTGGAGAAATGGCTGTTTAGGTCTTCTGCCCATTTTTGGATTGGGTTGTTTTTTTTGATATTGAGCTACATGAGCTGATTGTAAGTTTTGGAGATTAATCCTTTGTCAGTTACTTCATTTGCAAATATTTTCTCCCATTCTGAGGGTTGTCTTTTTGTCTTGTTTATGGTTTCCTTTGCTGTGCAAAAGCTTTTAAGTTTCATTAGGTCCCATTTGTTTATTTTGTTTTTATTTCCATTTCTCTAGGAGGTGGGTCAAAAGGGATCTTGCTGTGATTTATGTCATAGAGTGTTCTGCCTATGTTTTCCTCCAAGAGTTTTATAGTTTCTGGTCTTACATTTAGGTGTCTAATCCATTTTGAGTTTATTTTTGTGTATGGTCTTAGGGAGTGTTCTAATTTCATTCTTTTACACATAGCTGTCCAGTTTTCCCAGCACCACTTATTAAAGAGACTATCTGTTCTCCATTGTATATTGTGGCCTCCTTTGTCATAGATTAGGTGACCATAGGTGCGTGGGTTTATCTCTGGGCTTTCTATCCTGTTCCATTGATCTATATGTCTGTTTTTCTGCCAGTACCATACTGTCTTGATTACTGTAGCTTTGTAGTATAGTCTGAAGTCCAGGAGCCTGATTCCTCCAGCTCCATTTTTCTTTCTCAAGATTGCTTTGGCTATTCAGGGTCTTTTGTGTTACCATACAAATTGTGAAATTTTTTGTTCTAGTTCTGTGAAAAATGCCATTGGTAGTTTGATAAGGATTGCATTGAATCTGTAGATTGCTTTGGGTAGTATAGTCATTTTCACAATGTTGATTCTTCCAATCCAAGAACATGGTATATCTGTCCATCTGTTTGTATCACCTTTAATTTCTTTCATCAGTGTCTTATAGTTTTCTGCATACAGGTCTTTTGTCTCCTTAGGTAGGTTTATTCCTAGGTATTTTATTCTTTTTGTTGCAATGGTAAATGAGAGTGTTTCCTTAATTTCTCTTTCAGATTTTTCATCATTAGTGTATAGGAATGCAAGAGATTTCTGTGCATTAATTTTGTATCCTGCTACTTTACCAAATTCATTGATTAGCTCTACTAGTTTTCTGGTAGCATCTTTAAGATTCTCAATGTATAGTATCATGTCATCTGCAAACAGTGACAGCTTTACTTCTTCTTTTCTGACTTGGATTCCTTTTATTCCTTTTTCTTCTCTGATTGCTGTGGCTAAAACTTCCAAAACTATGTTGAATAAGAGTGGTGAGAGTGGACAACCTTGTGTTGTTGCTGATCTTAGTGGAAATGGTTTCAGTTTTTCACCATTGAGAATGATGTTGGCTGCAGGTTTGTCATATATGGCCTTTATTATGTTGAGGTAAGTTCCTCTATGCCTCCTTTCTGGAGGGTTTTTATCACAAATGGGTGTTGAATTTGTTGAAAGCTTTTTCTGCATCTATTGAGATGATCATATGGTTTTTATCCTTCAGTTTGTTAATATGGTGTATCACATTGATTGATTTGCATATATTGAAGAATCCTTGTATTCCTGGGATAAACCTCACTTGATCATGGTTTATGATCCTTTTAATGTGCTGTTGGATTCAGTTTGCTAGTATTTTGTTGAGGATTTTTGCATCTATGTTCATCAGTGATATTAGCCTGTAGTTTTCTTTCTTTGTGACGTCTTTGTCTGCTTTTGGTATCATGGTGATGGTGGCCTTGTAGAATGAGTTTGGGAGTGTTCCTCCCTCTGCTATATTTTGGAAGAGTTTGAGAAGGATACACGTTAGCTCTTCTCTAAATGTTTGATAGAATTCGCCTGTGAAGCCATCTGGTCCTGGGCTTTTGTTTGTTGGAAGATTTTTCATCACAGTCTCAATTTCAGTGCTTGTGATTGGTCTGTTTATATTTTCTGTTTCTTCCTGGTTCAGTCTCAGAAGGTTGTGCTTTTCTAAGAATTTGTCCATTTCTTCCAGGTTGTCCATTTTATTGGCATAGAGTTGCTTGTAGTAATCTCTCATGATCTTTTGTATTTCTGGACTGTCAGTTGTTACTTCTCCTTTTTCATTTCTAATTCTATTAATTTGAGTTTTTTCCCTTTTTTTCTTGATGAGTCTGTCTAATGGTCTATCAATTTTGTTTATCTTCTCAAAGAACCAGCTTTTAGTTTTATTGATCTTTGCTATTGTTTCCTTCATTTCTTTTTCATTTATTTCTGATCTGATCTTTATGATTTCTTTCCTTCTGCTAGCTTTGGGGTTTTGTTGTTCTTCTTTCTCTAATTGTTTTAGGTGTAAGGTTAGGTTGTTTATTTGAGGTGTTTCTTTTTTCTTGAGGTAGGATTGTATTGCTATAAACTTCCCTCTTAGCACTGCTTTTGCTGCATCCCATAGGTTTTGGGTCATCATGTTTTCATTGTCATTTGTTTCTAGGTATTTTTTGACTTCCTCTTGGTTTTCTTCAGTGATGTCTTGGTTATTAAGTAGTGTATTGTTTAGCCTCCATGTGTTTGTATATTTTACAGACTTTTTCCTGTAATTGATATCTAGTCTTATAGTGTTGTGGTCGGAAGTTGATATGATTTCAATTGATATGATTTCAGTTTTCTTAAATTTACCAAGGCATGATTTGTGACCCAAGATATTATCTATCCTGGAGAATGTTCCATAAGCACTTGAGAAGAAAGTGTATTCTGTTGTTTTTGGATGGAATGTCCTATAAATATCAATTAAGTCTATCTTATTTAATGTGTCATTTAAATAAGGAAAGCTTGTGTTTCATTATTTTCATTTTGGATGATCTGTCCTTTGGTGAAAGTGGGGTGTTAAAGTCCCCTACTATGATTGTGTTACTGTTGATTTCCCCTTTTATGGCTGTTAGCATTTGCCTTATGTATTGAGGTGCTCCTATGTTGGGTGCATAAATCCTTGAATATTTATGTGGGAGAAGTTAGGGCTCTAGTGATTGCTGACAACAGACTTGACCTCTTGAGAAAGAGGAAGAGTAACTGACCAGACAGAAAGAAAGTGGATAGTTTTCCTGTTCAAGGCCTTGAATACTCTTACTTCAACTCTGTGAAAATGAGTTTTTGTTTGGCCTGACAGTGAATTAGAAGTGTGAGTTTATACCGGATATAGACAACCATTTCATCACAAAACACGCCTTCGTTTTCCTGCCCTTTAAGTTATCAAGGAATAATTATAGGCATGGTCTCGCTCTCACTTTTTATTGAAAAAACTTTTTTTTTCAATTTTTAGTAAACTTTTTATTTTGAGGTAATTGTAGATTCACATACAATTATAAGAAATAATACTGAGAGAGCCCATATACCCTCGACTCAGTTTCCTTCAGTTGTAGCATCTTGCAAGAGTATGGTACCAGGATATTGACAGTGATGTTATCAAGGTACAGAACATTTCCATCACCAAAAGGATTTCTTATGTTGTCCTTTTATAATCACATCCCCTTCCCTTCAGCACTCCCCTCTCTGGCAACTCCTGGCAACTACTCATCTGTTCTCTATTTCTATAATTTTTTCATTTCAAGAATGTTATATAAGTGGAAACATGCAGTGTGTACACTTTTCAGATTGTCATTTTTTCACTTGGCATAATTCTGTGGAGAGTCATCCAGGTTGTTGTGTGTATCCTAGTTTGTTCTTTTTAAATTGCTGAGTCATATTCCATGGTATGTATGTATCAGAGTTTGTTTAACTTCACCTTTGAAGGGCATCTACATTGTTTCTGGTTTTTGGCTATTATGAATAAAGCTGCTATAAACTTGTGTAAGATTTTTGTTTGAGCATAAGTGTTTATTCCTCTGAGATAAATGTTCATGCGTTATATGGTAGTTGTATGTTTAGTTTTAAAAATACACTGCCAAGCTGTTTTCCAGTGTGACTGTACCATTTTACATTTCCACCAGCAATGTATGAATGATCCAGTGTCTCCATATTCTTGTCCACACTTGAGGTTGTCACTCTCTCTTCCTTCCTTCCTCCCACTCCCTCCCTTCCTTTCTTCCTCCCTTCCTTCCTTTCCCTCCTTCCTTCCTTTCTCCCTCCCTTCTTTCCTTCCCTTTCTTACCTTCTTTCTTTCCTTCTTTCTCCTTCCTTCCTTCCTTCCATCCTCCTTCCTTCTTTCCTTCCCTTCCTTCCTTTCTTTCTCCTTCCTTTCCTCCTTCCTTCCTTCCTCCCTTCCTCCCTTCCTTCCTTCCCTTCTTTCTTTCTTTCTTTCTTCCAGCTTCATTGAGATATAATTAACAAATAAAAATTGTATATATTTAAGGTGTACACTGTGATGTATAGTGTGTATCGTGAAATTATTACCCCAACCAAGTTGAGTGACATATTCACCACCTCACATGGTTACCATTTGTGTGTGTGTGTGGTGAGAACACTTAAGATTTACTCTCTTAGCAAATTTCAAGTATACAATACGGTATTATTAACTATAGTCACCATACCATACATTAGATTCCTAGAACTTATTCATCTTATAGCTGGGAATTTGTACCCTTTGACCAACATCTCCCCATTTCTCCCACTCCCCCAGCACTTGGTAACAACCTTTCTACTCTCTGGTTCTATGAGATTGACTTCTTTAAATTCCACATGTAAGTGAATTCATACAGTATTTGTCTTTCTTATTTTACTTAACATAATGTCCTCCAGGTTCACCCACATTGACACAAATGGTAGGATTTCCTTATTTTTTATGACAATATTCCATTGTGTATATGTATGTGTGTGTGTGTTTGTGTGTGTGTGTGTGTATACAGTCTTCTTTATCCGTTCATCTGTTGGTGGATCCTTAGGTTGTTTTCCATATCTTGGCTGTTGTGAATGATGCTGTAATGAACATGGGGGTACAGATATCTCTTTGAGATACTGACTTCATTTCCTTTGGATATATACCCAGAAGTGGAATACTGGATCATATGGTTGTTCTATTTCCTCAATCTATTGAGGAAAATTCATACAGTTTTCCATAGTGGGTGCATCAATTTACATTTCCATTAACAGTATACAAGGGTTCCCTTTTCTCCACATCCTCTCCAACACATGTTATCTTTTGATAGTAGCCATTCTACCAATAGTGAAGCGATATCTCATTGTGGTTTTGATTTATACTTCCCTGATGATTAGTGATGTTGAGCACCATTTCATGTACCTTTTATTTAAATTTGATGGTACTTTGTTAAGTTGATAAATTATTTTCGTATGTCAAATGAAAGGAAAGAGGAAAAGTCTAGGGTCATCCTTCTAGGATCACCCTTCCCTTGCATGGTACTGTATAGCTAGCATCTGAAGATAATGCTTCCATCTTTATTAGTCCATCAAAAGAATGACTGCAAGGATGGGATTCGTAGTTAAGCAGGAAGGGAAACACAAGCCAGGGTACCATATTTTTGGTAGGGTTTGAGTGTAGTAACCACCAGTCAACTCAGTGGGCTACAGCTTACTTCATTTACACACAGGGCTGGCCAAAAGGCTCATGTTGAAAAGCATTAAGAAAGTTTGGTCACCTGAAAAGAAAGAAATTATTTGACAAGGCTGTCTGATCTCTCTCACACAATGTGTTACCGTTAATGTCTTACAGTTCTTTTGATTGCCAGTAACAGAAAATAATAGGAAATAACTTAGCCAAAAAGGAAAGGAAAGGAACAGGGATAGATTATGAAATCCAAGGAGAAGGTGATCATTAAATAAAGCTTCAGGAAAGGAAATAAACAGAAGTTAGAAAGCTGTCAGAGAGTGGCATGGACATACACTACCAAATGTAAAATAGATAGCTAGTGGGAAGCAGCAGCATAGCACAGGGAGATCAGCTCGGCACTTTGTGACCATCTAGAGGGGTGGGATAGGGAGGGTGGAAGAGAGATGCAAGAGGGAGGAGATATGGGGATATGTGTATATGTATAGCTGATTCACTTTGTTATACAGCAGAAACTAACACATCATTGTAAAGCAATTATACTCCAATAAAGATGTTAAAAAAAAAAAAAAAAGGAAAGAAAGTTGTCAGAGCCCAGGCCACTATTCCCTCTTGCAGTGTCTCAAGAGAGAGGTCATGATTGGCTGTCTTGCGTCAGGTATCTATTCCCAGTTCGGTCAGCTATGGTCAAGGGGACAAGACCATTTAGTACAATATGGGGGAGGGGCAGTCCTCACTGAAGGGAATTTGAGTTATGGCATAGGTAGATATGGCAAAAGTCAGTCAACATCTAATAAGTATGAGGAATAGATGAAGAATGTGTGTATGGATGTGTGTGCTTACATACGTACATGCAAATATATAAATACATGTATTTATATGCACATATATTTACATGTAAAATTCATTAAACAGTGAACACTAATCTTATAAAGAATCTGTAGATCAATCATTGAAATGTTAATATGTGAAAGCTTCATGAAAGCAGAGACCTTGCTGTCATGTTTCCTTCTTTATGCCCAGAACCTGGAGGTGTACCTGGCTTATAGTGCATATTTGGTCAATATTTGTTGAATTTATGAATTTTCATAAATAAAAATAAAATGATAATAAGCATTATTAAAAATGGGATAATGAGCACTGTGAACCTCCCAATAAAAAGCAATTTAAAGTACATAGCACTATCTATAAAATATTCTGGCCAAAAAGTTGAACCTGAGTCTAATCAAGGTTTTAGAACTAACATCCAGTTTACAGGAAATAGAGGAAGAGATGGGCAAGTTAAAATGCTACCTCAAGGAATCAAACAGATGAATCCAGAATTTTGTACATTCTACAGGACAGTTGACCTGGTTTCTTCAACAAGTAGATGGCATGAGGTGGGGGAAGGAGAGGATTAAGAGATATAACAACTAAATGTAATTTGTGGACCTTGTTTGGATAGTGATTCAAACACAACAACTATACAAAGATATTTTTGAAACAATCATGGAAATTTGATCATAGACTAGATGTTAGATGATACCAAAGAATTATTAATTTTGTTAAATATGATGATGGCGTAAAGGTTACATAAGAAAGTGTCCATACTTTCTAGGAATGCATATTGAAACATGTGGGAGTAAAATGATATGTTTTCTTAAATTTCATTTAAAATGCTTCAGTAAAGAAAACCAAAAAAAAGGAATAGATGGTATAATCGCAAAATAATTCTTGAATGTGAGTGATTTGGGTGTGGGGGCTCACTGTCTAGTCTCTGTTTTTGTGTGTGTTTAAAATTTTTCATTAAAAAAGGAATAGAGAATAGAGCATATTTTCAGCTTTTCCTAAAAATACTGAGTCTTCAGGATGTTTAAAATTCATCATTATAATGTTCTAATTTACATGGAAAAACAGCTCTTGTGGGCCAAGATGAAATGGTGGAAAGTGTACTGCCTTAGAAGTCAGATAAACGTAGTTTGTATCCTAGCTGCTCTCCATAGTCCGGAGGAGGGAGGGAACGTGGCTGGAGCAAAAACAGCAAGAGCAGAGGTATGGTTGTTTTCTAACATCTGTGTGTATGTGTGGAGTGGGGGAGGGTTGTACTTCAGGCAGGCTGTGTCAAGTCTGGAGCAAGCACATACTTTTTCTGTTTGTCTTTTGGTCTTTTTTCCCCAACATTATTTTATCAGGCGTAATGACTGCCTTGTCAACAAATTATCTAAAAGAAAATTGTTGGAAAGTCATCACTTGCAGAGATTATGCCCTGGAGGTATGTCTACTACCTTTGCTCTCTCCCTAGCAAGAGTGAGTGTGGTGTGAATTGAGGCTGGTGAGGTGGGTAGGGACCAGATCATGCAGGGCATTGTAGGCTATCCTAAGGAGTTTTGTCCTGATCCCAAGAGCAAACGGGAGACATCTAAGGATTTTAAACAGAATATGAATGTGACATGATTGGTTTTGTGTTCTGAAATGATGACTCTGGCTGAAGTGTGGAGAACAGATTGGAAGGGATCAGAGTGGATGTACTTAGCTGTTTGTGGGCCAGTGCTGTGGTCCATGAGAGAGATACTGGGTTAAGGGTGGTAGTGGTGGTGGAGATGGAGGGGAGTAGATGATTTGAGCTACATTGAAGAGATAAAATGGACAGGACTTTGTGATATACTGAATATGGTAGACTGAGAAGGTGGTGTCAAACATGACAGGTTTCTGACTTCTAGAACTGGATGGATGGTGGATTAATTCACTCAGGGATCCCTGGAAGAGGACCAAGTTTTGAGGAGTGAAAGAAATAATGACTTTGGTTTGGGGCACATTGTGTTTGAGTTTAAGGTGCCTTTGAGACATACAAGAAGTGATGTCAAGAGTACAGTTCAATATTAAGTCTGGAGCTTAGATGAGAGAACAGGGTAAGTCTATTAATTTGATAGAAAAACGTAGTTAGTTTACTTTTGGACTTTTCTATTTAAATGTATTACTGCTATAGCATATGCAAACATTTCACAGCTATAATACCTATGAGAAGCAACGACTCACATAAACCAAAGTAAAATTTTGTTTTATTTGTTTCACAAATGAGCAGCTTCATTTTTACAGGAAAGCAGTTAACTTTTCCCTGCTTTTAATTTTTTATTGCAATTGTGGAGGAATTCTGGCAGTAGCTAAGACTTTGAACCAAATATGCCTTAATTTTCTCCTGCTATTACAGTTTCTCTTTTTCATGATGCATATCTGCCAGTTACTAGTTAGGTCAACTTTCTATTGAAGGAGGTTGCTCTGGAATTGCAGCCTAGTAATTTCTAAGCAGTAACACCCCTGTCGACCCTATTAGAGAAAGGCACTAGAGAACTGTTAAAATTTTCTGAAGAGTCAGATATCAAGAATATTTTAGGCATAGAACAGAATGAGGTAGGCTGGTGGGGAGGGAGTGGTGGTGGTAGAGGAGATGATATATTTAATTCTATTTTTAAGAAAGTCTGTAAACTCTTGCTTCTGTAAATAATTTGGTTTCTTAAAGTGCTATAACTGCTTCAGAGCCTTTGGGAAACTCAGACATATCCTGTGGTCAGGTGTCCAATATGAGGTTAGCTTTGCTTAACCTCCCAGAAAACCCTTTGAGTAAAACTAGATTTTTAACTGAGAAAAGAAGAGAAGTTGTTGATGCACTAACTGGTCCTTTGATAACACTTGAGAATTCATCATTCTTTCCTTGCTGCACCTATTTATTCACTTCTAGGTTTTCCTCATTGTTTCTTTTCTTTTTTCTTTTTTTTTTCTCTTTTCGTTTTTCTTTTTCACATATTTATTGGAGTATAAATGCTTTACAATGGTGTGTTAGTTTCTGCTGTACAACAAAGTGAATTAACTATATGTATACAGATATCCCCATATCCCCTCACTCTTGAGCCTCCCTCCCGCCCTCCCTATCCCATCCCTCTAGATTGCCACAAAGCACCGAGCTGATCTCCCTGTGCTATGCAGCAGCTTCCCACTAGCCATCCATTTTACATTTGGTAGTGTAATATGTCCATGCTACTCTCTCACTTCATCCCAGTTTCCCCCTACCCCCCATGCCCTCAAGTCTGTTCTCTACGTCTGTGTCTTTATTCCTGCCGTGCAACTAGGTTCATCAGTATTGTTTTGTTTTTTTTTTAGATTCCATATACATGTGTTAGCATACGGTATTTGTTTTTCTCTTTCTGACTTCACTCTGTATGACAGATTCTAGGTCCATCCACCTCACTACAAATAACTCAATTTCGTTCCTTTTTATAGATAAGTAATATTGCATTGTATATATGTGCCACATCTTCTTTATCCATTCATCTGTTGATGGACATTTAGGTTGCTTCCATGTCCTGGCTACTGTAAATAGTGCTGCAGTGAACATTGTGGTACGTCTGTCTTTTTTGAATTATGGTTTTCTCAGGGTATATGCCCAGTAGTGGGATTGCTGGGTCATATGGTAGTTCTATTTTTAGTTTTTTAAGGAACCTCCATACTGTTCTCTATAGTGGCTGTATCAATTTACATTCCCACCAACAGTGCAGGAGGGTTCCCTTTTCTCCACACCCTCTCCAGCATTTATTGTCTGTAGATTTTTTGCTGATGGCCATTCTGACTGGTGTGAGGTGATACCTCATTGTGGGTTTGATTTGCATTTCTCTAATGATTAGTGATGTTGAGCATCCTGTCATGTATTTGTTGGCCATCTGTGTGTCTTTGAAGAAATGTCTATTTAGGTCTTCTGCCCATTTTTGGATTGGGTTGTTTGTTTTATTGATATTGAGGTGCATGAGCTGCTTGTATATTTTGGAGATTAAGCCTTGGTCAGTTGCTTCATTTGCAAATATTTTCTCCCATTCTGAGGGTTGTCTTTTCATCTTGTTTATGGTTTCCTTTGCTGTGCAAAAAGCTTTTAAGTTTCATTAGGTCCCATTTGTTTATTTTTGTTTTTATTTCCATTTCTCTAGGAGGTGGGTCAAAAGGGATCTTGCTGTGGTTTATGCCATAGAGTGTTATGCCTATGTTTTCCTCTAAGACTTTATAGAGTCCTTTAATCCATTTTGAGTTTTTTTGTGTATGGTGTTAGGGTGTGTTCTAATTTCATTCTTTTACATATAGCTGTCCATTTTCCCAGGACCACTTATTGAAGAGGCTGTCTTTTCTCCATTGTATATTCTTGCCTCCTTTGTCAAAGATAAGGTGACCATATGTGCATGGGTTTATCTCTGGGCTTTCTATCCTGTTCCATTGATCTATATTTCTGTTTTTGTGCCAGTACCATACTGTCTTGATTATTGTAGCTTTGTAGTGTAGTCTGAAGTTGGGGAGCCTGATTCCTCCAGCTCTGTTTTTCTTTCCTAAGATTGCTTTGGCTACTCAGGGTCTTTTGTGTTTCCATACAAAGTGTATATGGATACAGTTATCGATATGTATGTTCCTATTACCATTTTCTTAATTGTTTTGGGTTTGTTTTTGTAGGTTCTTTTCTTCTCTTGTGTTTCCCACGTAGAGAAGTTCCTTTAGTGTTGGTTGTGGAGCTGGTTTTGTGGTGCTGAATTCTCTTAGCTTCTTCTCATCTGTAAAGCTTGTGATTTCTCTGTCAAATCTCAATGAGATCCTTGCTGGGTAGAGTAATCTTGGTTGTAGGTTTTTCTGTTTCATCACTTTAAATATGTCCTGCCACTCCCTTGTTTCTGCTGAAAGATCAACTGTTAACCTTATGGGGGTTCCCTTGTATGTTATTTGTTACTTTTCCCTTGCTGCTTTTAATATTTTTTCTTTGTATTTAATTTTTGACAGTTTGATTAATATGTGTCTCAGCATGTTTCTCTTTGAGTTTATCCTGTATGGGACTCTCTGTGCTTCCTGGACTTGATTGACTATTTCCTTTCCTATGTTAGGGAAGTTTTTGACTATAATCTCTTCAAATATTTTCTCAGACCCTTTCTTTTTCTCTTCTTCTTCTGGGACCCCTATAATTCAAATGTTGGTGTGTTTAATGTTGTCCCAGAGTTCTCTGAGACTGTCCTCAATTCTTTTCATTCTTTTTTCTTCTGCTCCCTGGCAGTTATTTCCACCATTTTATCTTCCAGCTCACTTATCCATTCTTCTGCCTCAGTTATTCTACTATTGATTCCTTCTAGAGTATTTTTAATCCCAGTTATTGTGTTGCTCATCACTATTTGTTTGCTCTTTAGTTCTTCTAGATCCTTGTTAAATGTTTCTTGTATTTTCTTCATTCTGTTTCTGAGATTTTGGATCATCTTTACTATCATTACTCTGAATTCTTTTTCAGGTAGATTGCCTATTTCATCTTCATTTATTTGGTCTTATAGGTTTTTACCTTGCTCCTTCATGTGTAACATATTTTTTTGCCATTTCATTTTTTTTTTTTGATGGGTGGAGCTATATTCCTGTCTTACTGGTGGTTGTTTGGCCTGAGGCATCCTGCACTGGAGTTTGCAGGCAGTTGGGTAGAGCTGGGTGTTGGTGCTGAGATGAGGACCTCCAGGAGGCCTCACTCCAATTAATATTCCCTGGGGTCTGAGGTTCTCTGTTAGTCCAGTGGTTTGGACTTGGAGCTCCCACCACAGGAGCTTGGGCCCAACCTCTGGCCTGGGAACCAAGATCCCACAGGCTGTGTGGCACAGCAAAAAAAGAAAAAAAGGAACAGTACAATAGCAAAGAATAAATAACAAAATAAAATTAGAAAGGTAAAAAATATATTAGGAAAATAAAAATATAATTGAAACAACTGCAACAAGGTAAAAGAAAACCAAAAGAAAAAAGAAAAAAAGGGGTGGGGGGAACAAACCAAAAGGAGCAGAACAATAACAAAGTATTAAGAATAAAATAAAATTAGAAAAATAAAGATTTATTAGAAAAAATATATATAAATGAATCAACAGCAAGGTAATACAGAACTCCAATCTAAAAGAGGAAAAAAGAAAAGAAAAAAAAGCCTTGGCTATGGGGGTGGAGTATAGGTGGGGGTGGAACTTAGGGCAGTCATTTAGGGTGGGGTGGGACCTAGGTGTGGGGTGGAGCCTAGACTCAGGACCCATGCATCCAGAAAAGGCCTTGGGGGCGGGGCCTAGGTGAGGTGTTGTTCAAGCATGGGAGAAAGAGTAGCAAATAAGATGTAAAATGAGTTTATTTATTCCTTCAAAAATACTTAAATCATCTTCAGTATTCCCCTTTACATGCTGGAGCTAAAACTCCAGTGGGAGAGATAAACCTATAAATATTACAGTACAATGGGAGAAATGAAAGGACCATGGAAGAAGTATTGCATAAAATAAATTATAACACAAAATTTTTGTTGATGGGCTCAGTTTTTCAATGCCAAATATCTGACACCTTCTCATTTGTTTATCTTTTTTTTTTTTTTTTTGCAGTACACGGGCCTCTCGCTGTTGGGGCTTCTCCCGTTGCGGAGCACAGGCTCCGGACGCGCAGGCTCAGCGGCCATGGCTCATGAACCTAGCCGTTCCGCAGTATGTGGGATCTTCCCGGACCGGGGCACGAACCCGTGTCCCCTGCATCGGCAGGCAGACTCTCAACCACTGCGCCACCAGGGAAGCCCCTCATTTGTTTATCCTGAAGTGGATACCAGGTATTATCTTAGGTTATTATTTTTCATTGAGGCACTTTTGTGTCTTCATACTATTTAGCCCACATTTTGGCATAGGATTCCTTGATTTTCTCAAGTGTGTATTCTTTCTTAGCCACATTTTGCCCACTGAAGTTGTTGTAAACTCCTATTTTCAATTTTATGCTCCTAGAATTATGGGTTTGGGACATGGGAGGACTGAAGGAGGTCCTCCAACACTGTCTCCTGGACTCCCCTTGTGTCATTATGGCAAATCTTGATGGAGCACCACGTCATACTCCTGTACTTCCAAATACTGTCCATTTCCCCATTAGCATGTAGCCAACCCAGGGATAACTGATGGGCTAGGTACTATGCCCTATGCTTACCTGGTTTTAAAAATAATTATTTCAGAAGATTTTGCTACAGCATTAAAAAGTAGAATTGGTTGGGTTTGAGTGCAGAAAAGGTATGGTAACTGATGTGACTTACTTAATAAAATATAATTAACACTTTTCACCTAATGCACCATGCTACTTTGTGTGTGCGTTGTGTGTGTAAATTATCAAGATATAAACCACTGCTACTTCTTTACATTTCAGACGTGATGGCTGACCTATTCTTGTGGTCAGTTTTGAAGAAGGAGATTTGCCTACCTATGCATTTATTCAAAAAGCATTTACTGAGTACCTACTATATTCAAGGTACCTTTAGATACATGGCAGATACAGAGGTGCCCTGCACCCAGGAGGTTGGCAGCGTTCAAATGAATTGATAAGATAATATGATTATGTGAAAACTGCTTTATAAACGATGACATAAAAGCAAATATTTTAGTATTGTTACAAAAAACCAAAATCAGTCCATCTTTTCCTATTGCTTGTTTGGCACGGAGGTGAAATCTTTTCTGTTTTGTAACTTTATAAACCCTGGGCTTATGGAACAGCAGTAAATCTGGCTAAGACTTGTTTCATACTCTTAGATCTCAGAAGCTGTGGGGACTATGGTTGTGACAGGACCATTCATCTTGTCCTCTGTAAACCCACAGAGTTGTAATCTTCACTCCAATTTGGGTAGAAGAGGAAGCTGAGACTCGTTTTGCCTTTTGAGTCATGCAGACGTTGAATGGCTTGGATTTTCATCCTCACTGATTTCTTTTACAAAATGCCCTTGCATGTCAGGTGTGGGCAGATAAATCACGGTAGGACTCCCTCCCCTTGCAGAACAAAGTGGAGTGTTATTGTCACAACAAATGCACCTTTTCTTTTCCTCTAGTTTTCATAAATGCCCAGGTGCATAAACAAATGTCCTAGGGCTATCTGTGGCTTGCTCAAAGTTGTAATAATTTCTTTATTTTCTATGTTTGAGCTCTTCTTTTGTCTCCTCTTAATTCTGTTACCTGGCCTACCCAGGAAAGATGCTTATTCTTAAAATATAGATAAAGAAAAATAAGGCTCCATATATGGAAATCAGTGACAACTCAACCTGTTTGGCCTTTGTTCACAACATAAGAATTGTATATCTTGGTTATGGTCTGTTAGTTGCTCTGAAATCTTGGTACAAATTAGTAATGGCCTTAGTTGTATTTGGCATTGAAAACAGCAGAGAGTAACACACATTTTACTTTACAGAGTAGTTCCAGCTGGAGCTGACTGGAGCCACCTGACTTTTAAACAGTGTTTATTGCAAAGGTCACCTTACATCATTGCTCTCTTGTCCAAGGTTAATTGCCAATTTGCTTTTAAATATTATGTAAAAGTATTGGCTTAGTTGTAGAAAACTTAGTCTTGGAGAATTTGACTCTTTTAGGGATGAATAATTAATGTCCTGTAAAGTCACACGCCTGAAAGAGAATTCTAAAGTTCACCATGACCCCTCTTCTTCCTTCTAAGTGTATCCTATTTTTAAAAATTCCTGGAAACTGCTCTGTTAAAAAAGAAACAAAAATTTAACAGCAAACATGCTGGGAAAGTATTTACAGAAAATATGATAGACAAAAGATTGTTAATTTTGCTAAAGAGCTTTATATAGATTTATAAGAAAATTATTAAGAATACATTAAATAAATGGAGAAAAGATATGAACAAATATTCCACAAAAGGGAATTCACTTAATAAAAGTGAAAAATTGGTCTGTCTCGCAAGTGTCATAGTTATATAATAACAGATGATTTTTCTTTTTCTTTATTTTTTGATCAAATTAGCATAGACGAGAAGATCATAATACTTGGTGAGAATATGGTGAGATAGGTACTATCTTACATTATTTTTGGATGCATGAATTGATAATTCTTTTGCTAAGTAAGCTGGAAAACTGTATGAAGTTCCTTAAAAATACCCATACTCTTCATTTTCAGTTCTTCAATTCCACTTAGGAATCTATTGGAAGGGTATAATGTTACATAAAGCATATAATGCACTAAAGCCAAAAATTAGAACCACAGTGAACGTGTTCACAAATAGGAAATGAGTCAATAAATGATGTGTATATAATATTATGTCATCAGTGAATAATACTGTAATGTTAAATTGCAAGGTCTTTCATAAAATGACAAATATTATATATTCCACTTATATGAGGTACCTAAAGTAGTCAAATTCATAGAGACAGAAAATAAAATGGTGGTTGCTGGGACTTAATGGGGAGTTATTGTGTAGAGGGTGTAGAGTTTGGGAAGATGAAAAAGTTCCGGAGACAGATAGAAATAATAGTTGCACAACAATGTGAATGTACTTACTGTCACTGAATTGTATGCCTAAAAATGGTTAAAATGGGGCTTCCCTGGTGGCACAGTGGTTGGAAGTCCGCCTGCCGATGCAGGGGACGTAGGTTCGTGCCCCAGTCCGGGAGGATCCCACATGCTGCGAAGCGGCTGGGCCCGTGAGCCATGGTCACTGAGCCTGCGCTCCGCAACAGGAGAGGCCGCAGCAGTGAGATGCCCGCGTACCACAAAAAAAAAAAAAAAAAAAAGGTTAAAATGGTAAATTTTATGTTATCTATATTTTACCACAATTAAAAAATTACAAGATCTTTATAATAGTATGAGGAATACGCGTTACATGATTTTAGTTTAAAAAAAACTAGTATATGTGTTCTGCAAAAGACACTATCAAGAGAAAGAGAAGAGAAGCTGTAGACTAGGAGAAAGTATTTGCAAAAGACGTGTGATAAAGGACTACTATCAAAAATATATAAAGAGCTCTTTGGGGCTTCCCTGGTGGTTCAGTGTTTAAGAATCCATCTGCCAATGCAGGGGACATGGGTTCGAGCCCTGGTCTGGGAAGATCCCACATGCTGCAGAGCAAGTTAGCCTGTACACCACAACTACTGAGACTGCACTCTAGAGCCCATGAGCCACGACTACCGAGCCCACACACCACAGCTACTGAAGCCCACACACCTAGAACCTGTGCTCTGCAACAAGAGAAGACACCGCAATGAGAAGCCTGTGCAGCACAACAAAGAGTAGCCCCCACTTGCCGCAACTAGAGAAAGCTCACACGCAGCAATGAAGGCCCAACGCAGCCAAAAATAAATAAATAAATAAAAGTTTTTTAAAGACAGAAAAAAACCCCAAATATATAAAAAGCTCTTAAAACTGAACGATAAGAAAACAAAGCACTCAATTAAAAAATGGACCAAAGATCTGAATTGATACCTCACCACAGAAGAGATACAGATGGCAAATAATCATGTGAAAAAATGCTCCATATCATATGTTGTTAGAGAATTGCAAAATAAAACAGCAGTGAGATACAACTACTCACCTAATAGCATGGCCAAAATCCAAAACACTGACGACACCAAATGCTGATGAGGATATGAACCAACAAGAACTCTCAGTCTTTGCTGGTGGGAATGCAGAATGGTACAGCCACTTTGGAAGACAGTTGGTAGTTTCTTCCAAAGCTAAACATATTCTTACCTATAATCCAGCATGGTTGTCCAAATTTAGTCCAATTTCATTCTTTTGTATGTAGATATCCAGTTTTCCCAAAAATATTTATTGAAGAGGTTATCCTATACCCATTGAGTGTTCTTGGCTCCATTTTTAAAGTATTACTTGACTGTATACTGTTGAGGAGGAAGAAATTTTCCTCTACCCTTCTAGGTTTTTCCAACTGTTCTAAGAACTAAGTTGACATGAGATAGATTAACAGGAGAAAATCAAACAAAATTTTGGTAACATGTATACATGGGAGAGACCCAAGAAGACTGAGTAACTTGCCAAAATGGCCAAAATCCTCACCTTAAATACCATCTTTAGCTAAAGTCAAAAGAGGATGTTGGGGATATTGGTTCAGGACTTCAAAGGGGAGGAAGGCAATTCACATGGAGATGGAAAAGCAAATATTTGGTAAACAAATGTTTGCTGGGCCAGGTAAAGACATTGGGACACAGAGAGAAATTTTAACAAACTTTGCTAGGTTTCTTCTTATCTACCACACCTAGCTCATACTATAGTCATCTATGGTGATATCTCCCTTCCTAGAACATGTCCTCTTATCTAAATTCTTTTAGGCATTTAAGGGGAAGGTCAGAGGTTCTTCCTGAGTCTTTTGGGCCTTGATTGTTTTCAACTTGAAGTAATCTACATGCTAAAGACATACATTTTGGGGTGGCACATTTTGTTCCCCTACAATATGCATGAGTTTATTTCTGGGCTCTTGATTCTGTTCAGTTGGTCTATGTGTCTGTTTTAATGACAGTACCATACTATTTTGATTACTGTATCTTTGTAGTGTACTTTGAAACCAGGAATTGTGATACTTCCAGCTTTGTTCTTTCTCAAGATTGCTTTGGCTATTTGGAGTCTTTGGTGATTCCATACAAATTTTAGAATTCTTTTTAAAATTTAACTTTTTAATTGTTTTCTATTCTGCATGTTGCCTTTTCATATTTTTGATTTTCAAAAGCTGTGCAGAAGCTTTTTAATTTGATACAGTCTTAGGAATCCCCCATACTTTTATGAGTTTTATATCCAGGAATTCCACCAGCTATTTAGAGTAAAAAGCCAAGAAAAATCTTCACGTTTCTGCCAGGGATAGGAGAAAAGCAACCATTTTGAAATACACCTACAGCAGTCCCCTTAACAAAGGCCTACTTAACGACAGAAAAGATTACCAGAGCTTAATCTGAAGTGGAGGAAGGAAAATTGCCCAATTCCAATCTCCTCCAGTCTTTCTGTCTCACCTAAGGGGAAAAAATAAGGTCACAGCCCAGAAACACAGGCTCACTAAAAGACTGACACTTAATCATAGGCTTATAGAATGGTTCCCCTCTGCTATAGTTGGAGACTTCAACACTCTTCTTTCAATAATTGATAGATCAAGAAGGCAGAAAAATCAGTAAGAATATCACTGAACTGAACAGGGCTGCCAATCATCTTGATCTAATATTGACATTTATAGAGTACTTCATCCAACAACAGCAGAATACACATTCTCAAGTTCACATGGAACATTCATCAAAATAGACCACATTCTGGACCAGAAAAAACACCTGAACAAATTTAAAAATAATAGAAATCATAGAAAGTATGTTAGTATAGTCCTCAGACTACAATGCAATGAAACCAGAACTAAAAAACAGAAAGATAGCTGAAAATTTCCAAAATATTTGGAGATTAAACAGCATGCTACTAAATAATACGTGTCAAGGAAGAAGTCTTAAGAAATTAGAAGCTCTGTTGGTTTATCTTTCACATTTACGTTTATAATCCATCTCAACTTGACTTTATGTACAATGTGAGACAGAGGTCAAATTTTGCTTTTTTCCATATGGATATCTGTGAAGTACACACAAGACAACATAAGGCTAAAGCCTGACTGATTTGGTCATAAAGATACAATGAACAACTTTTAGATTCAGATAGTTTATTACTACATAGACAGTGAAAGGATAAAAGCTTGCTATGGTCCCTCTACAACACACTAAAAAAAGACAATATCAAAACAAAAAGGGCCTGACAACTACAGTGAGATTTGTGGGCTACCGCATTATGGAGAAGCCAAAGAGCATGACCTTTGGAATCACACAGATCTGGATATGAAGGCAGTTTTGATTACTGACTAACCATGTGATAATCAGTGAGATCTTAGAATCTTCATTTTCCATCTATAAAATGGAAAAAATAACTATCACTATTATTAAATGAAATAATGCATATGGGTGGTATCCAGAAAAATGCATTTTATAGAATACACATTCAGAAAATGTGCAAAGGTGGTAGTTGGAGTGCCTTTTTCCCAGGATTGATAACTCACTAGGGTCCTCAGTTTTCTTAAGCATCCGGGTAGACTAGCAAAAGAGAAATTCAAGGACTTGTTAAGGAATATAACCCAAAACTCTGTGCTGCCTAATACTTACAAATATCTGTTGGATAAAATAATATTTATGGGGTATTGCCTGAAGAGTATGCAAGCCATCTATTCCTCCATGTCTTAGGTTAGGTTGGCTGGGAAACAGACTCTGAAATGGAAATTTGTGTGCAGAAAAGTTATTGAGGAATATCCCCAGAAGCACCATGGTGAGGGAGTGAGGAAACAGGAATAAGCAAAGAAACTTAACTGTGAGTAGGTTTTTTTCCCCTTGGGTTAGTGAGATTATCAGAGAGTTGCAAAACAGGAGACTATGATTTTGGCCTCACTCATTCATTAATTCATTCAACAAATATTTACTGAGTACTTACTATGTACTTTATGTTAGATTCTGGCAATGGTGAACAAATAGAGTCTCTGACATGATAGAGTTTGTAATCTCATAATGAGAGAAAGACATTTGAACAGTTAACTGCAATATAGTGTCAATATTCATGGTTTTTAAAAACTAGATAGGCTGTTTCTAGAGTTACTAGTTAAAATGTATTGTGTGAATCTAGTTAAGTTATGAAAAAACAAGGTAATAAGTGATAGTGGGGAAACTAGCCCTGACAGATACTTAAAACATATTATAAAACTATGCTAATTAATACCATTGGCACTAGTGAATGAATTTAACCAAGGACTCAGAAATCAATCCAAATACATAGGTAGTATATGAAAAAGGGAGCTTTAAAATAAATAGGATGAAAGATAGTTTACTTGTTGAATGAATGGATGAATAGCTTTAAGGTAATTGGTTAGTTATTTGGGGAAAAAAATCTGGATATGAATTCACTTTTTATACCAAAATAAATTCTAAATGGATCTACTATTTAAAAGTACAAAAGAGACAAAAACTTGGAAGAATTTTTTTTAATGAGTTGAAATGGAGAATGGTCTTTTAAAGCAATATCCCAAATAAAAACCCCACAATGTAAAAAATTGTTAGATCTGACTATATGTTAGTTAAAAATAGCTGCTCTGTCTGTCATAAACAAAGTCAAAAGAAAAATTCATCAGTTGAGGAAAAATAGATTTTCAAAAGATTAGGGCTTCCCTGGTGGCGCAGTGGTTGAGAGTCCGCCTGCCGATGCAGGGGACACGGGTTCGTGCCCCGGTCCGGGAAGATCCCACATGCCACGGAGTGGCTGGGCCCGTGAGCCATGGCCACTGAGCCTGCACGTCCAGAGCCTGTGCTACGCAATGGGAGAGGCCACAACAGTGAGAGGCCCGCATACCGCAAAAAAAAAAAAAAAGAATAACAATAGCTAATTTTCCTAGTATATAGAAAGCCCTTAAAATTTTTTTACTTACTTTTTAAAATATTTATTTTTATTTATTTATCTATTTATTTATTTATGGCTGCATCGGGTCTTAGTTGCGGCATACGGCATCTTTCATCACGGCATGCGGGCTTCTCTCTAGTTGAGGTGTGTGGATTTTCTTTCTCTAACTGTAGCACGTGGGCTCCAGAGTGTGTGGGCTCTGTAGTTTGTGGCACACAGGCTCTCTAGTTGAGGTGCGCGGGCTCAGTTGTTGTGGCGCATTGGCTTAGTTGCCCCTCAGCATGTGGGATCTTAATTCCTTGACCAGGGGTTGAACCCATATCCCCTGCATTGGAAGGCAGATTCTTTACCACTGGACCACCAGGGAATTCCCTAGAAAGCCCTTAAAAATTAACAGAAAATATCGTCAAACCAATAGGCCATGTTCACACACATGTAAGTCAGAGGAAAAGAAATAAAATTGACTTTTAAAGATACGAGGAGATAAATGAAATACCGTTTCATTGAGACAATGAAACAAACATCGACTAAATAAATAAATCATAATATCTAATTTGGGGGTAAAAATATCAATCAGTAAGGATAGAATGAGAAGGTCTAACATCCATCTAATTGGAATCTAGAAGGGAAGAATAGAAAGAATGGGAGAGACACATTATTCAAAGAGATTCTAATGATTTTCCAGAATTGTTAAAAGACATAAATCTTCAGACTAAGAATACACAGTGAATCCCAAGCAGGACTTTCAAAAAGTAATTCACAATTGGATGTGTCTTGCTGAAATCATAGAACACTAAAGATAAAAAGAAGTTTATAAAGGGCAAGCAGAAAGAAAAGAAAATTTACTTACAGATGGCATGACACACACTTAGAGCAGACTTCTCCTCACTGACATGGAAACCAGAAGACAGTGGAGTCATATATTCAGACTGCTGAGATAAAATAACTGTCAACCTCAGCTATCATTAAGTAAATAGTTTCTGACAAATATAAGCCAGTAATTTTTACCTTCATCATATACTAAAGGTACTTCTAAAAGAATGTGCTTCAGAATCAAGGAAAATATTCTCCAAAGGAATGTATGAGATGCAACAAGGAATTGTGAGCTAATAAATGAAATTGAATAAAATTGTGGATAGGAATAATGTGTAAGATGGGAGGAGGGTGATCCTAATTCAAATGTTCCTGGTTAAATAGAGCATAGTGTTCAAAAGCCTGGAGTATAGAACCAGACTGTCTGGGTTTAAATCCCAGTCTCAGGATTTATTATCTGTGTAACCTGGGGCAAATTACTCAACCTCTTGGGCCTTAATTGACTTGTCATAAGTAAAGTGCTATGAACAGTGCCTAACAAATAGCAGGTACCCAACAAACATTAATTTTTATGATTATAAAGGTCCTGAAATTGTTTAGAGAAAAGTTGACACACTGATTATCTTCAGACATTAACAAAGTATGTGAGTTAAAATTTTAAGAATAACTTCTAAAGGTATAGAAATAATGGTATGCTTTCCTCATCACAGCAAAAGGGGGGAAAAAAACCCTAGTTAATCCAAAGTGAGACAGTAAAAGCAATGAAAAATGAAGCTTTTAAAAATAAAACATCTAGGGCTTCCCTGGTGGCGCAGCGGTTGAGAGTCCGCCTGCCGATGCAGGGGACACGGGTTCGTGCCCGGGTCCGGGAAGATCCCACGTGCCGCGGAGCGGCTGGGCCCGTGAGCCATGGCCGCTGAGCCTGCGCGTCCGGAGCCTGTGCTCCGCAGCGGGAGAGGCCACAGCAGTGAGAGGCCCGCGAACCGCAAAAAAAAAAAAAAATAAAAAAAAATAAAACATCTAGAAAGCACAAAATAATGTGGTAGACATTTATGTAAGAGAAAAGAGATATAATAGAAAATAAATGTGAATTGGTTCCTTTGTGCAAAAGTAATATAGAAAGGGTAAAGCAAAATTTCAAGAGATTGGTAGGAAAGGGGTGCCAAAAGTAGGGGGAGGGATGGGAATAGAATAGTAGGCATGTGGAGGCAGTGATACTTCTCTGAGTATACATTTTTAATAGCTCTATTAGAACTGTAGTAATGTTTTACATACTCTCCAAAATAAATAAACAAAACCAATCAGGATGTCAACAGGAATCCAAAATAAAATACATTTACAGATAATAAGGTAAGTTACAGGTAGTAATTGAATATTACCATATTGAAAGGGATGGTGAAGAAAAGAGCTAATGTATGAAACTTTGGAATGCAGTACTTTGGATACTGTAAAGAACTGTAGACAATACTGTAATTTAGTTAGTAAATTTGTTTTTCATGGGGTATGGGTAAGCAATTCTGAAACTACATTTTATGTGTACTAGAATAGAACAAATAAATATAATGTAGATAATGAGAGCAAGATTTTTCTCACTGTTGGAGGAAGAAGGTATAAATAAGGAAAGGGGGAAGGTGAAGGTGAACATTAACCCTATGATGTTGGATTGGAATCAGAGGTAGCAGTATGAATTCATTTATAGATAGATAGATAGATAGGGGTTGGTATACATACATAGTGCAGTAATTTGACCCAAGCATTTGAGTAATTGATAAATAAAACTGAGAAAACTGATTAAGTACATGAGCTTTTATAGTTGATAACATTAGGTCTAATAATCAAATATGGGACCATATATTCAATGATTACAGAATGCACATTTTTCTCAAGCACACATAGAAGGTTGTGGGAAATTGAATATCTAGTAAGTCTCAAAATTTTCAAAGAACTGGTGAAATACCAATCACATTCTCTGACCATAATGCGCTTAAGTTAGAAAACAACTGCAAAAAATAACCAACTCTGTTCATGGGAGTATAAGTTGGTCCAATCATTTTGGAAAACTGGCCATATCAATTAAAGTTGAATGTACACCTAAGCTATGACCCATCAACTCCTTTCCTCTAACAGAAATGCATACATATGTTCAACAAAAAATATGTACTAGGATGATCACAGCAGAACTATTCATAATAGCCCGAAACTGGAAACTACCCAAATGCCTATCAGCAGTAGAATGGATAAAAATATTAACAGTTTTTGTTTTTCTGAAGGTAAACAGTTTGATCACAAACTTAATATGAAGTATCCAGGAAAACCCTAGGGGAATAAAAGCGATGGTGAGAATATAGTTGGTCCTACCCAGTATTAAAACATATTATAAATCTTTATAATTGACACATGAATAAACAGATTAATTGATGGTCACAAAATAGAAAGTCCCAAAATATATCCAAGTATGTATGGAAATGTAATATATGAAAAAGCTAGTATTTCAAATCAGTCAGGAAAAGATGTATTTTTTAATAAATGGTGTTTGGACAACTGGCTAGCAATTTTGATGAGTAAACTTAGAATCCTATCTCATAGCACACACTAGTAAAAGTTCCCAGTGGTCTAATATGTAAGTGTAAGAACCAAAACCATACAAGTGCCATATGTGTATGTATTATGGTATTATATACATATGTATGGATTTGTTTTTAGATATTATATATGTCTGTATGGAGAGAGACAGAGAGAGAGAGGAAAGAGAGAGAGAAGAGAAATTCTCTATATATCACCCAGGAGATTCCAGCTAAAATGTTACTCACCATCCAACTCTACAAAGATTGAGTCATCAGCGACTGCAGTCAGTTGCTGACCTTCAACACACCCTGAAAGGAACTCACAGCAGAGATCAGGAATGAGGCACTCTGTGCTCTGGGAAAACTGGCAGAACAGGCTTTCAGATAGTTAGGTACTTTCAGGAGAAAATTTTATGAACCCAATTTCTTGCATCTTCCCATATTTACAAAAGCACTAAAATCATTTATTAAGATATCTGTGCCTCATGACTAACAGTAACCTTCTACCAAGAAGTGTGTTTGATTGCATGTATCCCTTCTCCAAAATCACATATGTGCTGACTTCCCCCCTTACCTCTTTGGAGCAGCTTCCTCAGAGCTATCTAAGAGGCTGTCTCCTGGGCTATAGTCCTCAGTGAGTCCCCAATAAAACTGAAACTCATAATAAAAAGAAATTGTGGCACATTCATACAATGAAGTACTCTATAGCAAGGACAATTAACAAACTATAGTTACATACAACAATATGGATGATCTCACAAATATAAGGTTGAATGAAAGAAGTCTGACAAAACAGCTTACAAATTGTATGATTTCATTTATATTAAATACAAAAGCAGATAGATCTGTGCTGTTAGAAGTCAGGATAGTGTTTCGTCTTAGAGGGGGTAGTGAGTGGAAGGAAACATAGTGGCTTCTGGGTTACTGGCAAAGTTCTGTTTCTGGATTTTGGTGTTGGTGACATGGCTGTATTTAGTTTGTAAAAATTCATTGAGCTGTGCATTTATAATATGTCCTTTGTGTATGCATATTATTCTTCAATGAAAAGTTAAAATTAAAGCCATATGACCCTCATATATTTGGAAATTTAAAAGTATTTACTAAGTAATTCATGAATCAGAGTATAGTCAAAATGTAAATTTGTAAATGCCTAGAACTACTATAAAGAAAATGCTAAATCAAAATTCATGAAGTGTAAAAAAGCAGATGAAATGTCTATTTTTGAATGTTTACATTATAAAGGGGTGGAGGCTGAACATTAATGAACTAAGCAGCCAACTTAAGATAGCAAGAGATCAGCAGAGTAAACCCAAAGAAAATAGAAAGAAAGATAAGAACAGACATTAATAAATAGAAAAAATAAAGATAAAATACAGAGGATCAACAAAGCCAGAAGTTGGTTCTTTGGAGAGACTAATAAAATAGACAAAACCTTGGCAAGACTGAGGATGAGGAAAAAGAGAAAAGTATAAATAAGCAATGTTAATGATGCAAAAGATATATAGTGCACATTCAGCAGAAATTAAAAAGATGATAAGAGAAAGCTATGAATGACTTTATGCCAATAAATTTGCAAGTGTAGATAAAATAGACTATTTCCTAGAAACTTATAACTTGCCAATACTGATTTAAGAAGCAATAGAAACCCTGAAGAATACATAAGAAATAGTATAATGCCCTGCCCCCTACTGCATGCAGAGTGCAGTCCCTGCAGGCTCCCACTGTGAGCATGCAACTTGACGTGTAGCCTTAAAGTCTGTCTGGATACCAGTCTGATACCTGTAAAACTCAAGCATTGATATGACCTGTGATGACGAAGTCCAGATAGGTGATAGGTTAGATTTTGGACTAAGATGGTGACATGGGCGACTACTGAATTCCCCTCCTCCCACTGATATACTGAATATAGAGCTACACATGGAGCAACCCTCTGAGAGAAATCTGGAAACTAGTTGAGTAACTACTACACATCAGTGACTGAGAAAATATCCACATTGAAATGGGTAGGACAGGCTGAGACATACTCTCATTATAAACGTCACCCCAGTACAATGCCATACAATAAGGAGGGAACCCCCAATTCCTAGCTTCTCCCTGAGGAGCAAATGGTTTGGACCACACATCTAGTAACCCTAACTTTTATGGCTGCCAGCTGAGGGATGGGCATCCAAATTGCCTAGCTCTGATAGCCATTGAGGCTTATATTCACAAGTCCCACAGGACTGTAGCAAAGAAGCAGTTTTGAAATGGGAATAGGAGCACCTCTACCCTGCCCATCCCCCACCCCAGCCTGTGGCTATATAACTGGGTTTAGTGTGGAGGAAGCAGGCAAAAGTGCCCGTCTCCCAATTTCTCCCCAAAAAGGGTTTGTGTACTTTAACAGTTGCTGCCTGAGGGTCTGTCTTCTAATTGGCCTGCATCTAGATACTGACTGTGATCCTCCCCTTTGGGGCACTGGTGGGTCTTGGCACACTCTCAACTACTGGGAGCCACTAAGAACAAAGATAGCAGATTAAACAATCACAACAGTTTGAGAGGCAATCAAGAGCTTGGCCTGGGCTGATTGATGATGTTTGTTTCCTATACAAGACCAGTCTGTCAAGACTAGAGGAACTGGCTGTTTTATCTAATGTGCAGAAAACAACATAGAGAGTCAAAGAAAACAAAGAAACAAGAGAATATATTCCAAACAAAAGAACAGGATAAATCTCCAAAAATCAGTCTTAATGAAATGAAGATAAGTGATTTACCCAATAGAGGTTTTAAAAATGACAGTCATAATGATACTTACCAAGGTCAGGAGAGCAATGCATGAATAAAATGAGAATTTCAATGAAGAGCTAGAAAATATATATAGTACCAAACAGAAATCATGTAGCCGAAGAATATAATAGCCAAATTTTAAAATTCAATAGAGAGATTCAACAGCAGACCAGATCAAGCAGAAGAAAGAATAAGTGTACTCAAAGGCAGGGTAGTAAAATTCACTCAATCAGAGAAGAAAAAAGAGAAAGAAAGAAAAGAAAGAAAGAAAGAAAGAAAGTAAAGAGTAAAGATAGGGATTATAGGACAACACCAAGTGGATCAATATATGCATTATACGGGTTTCAGAAGAGAAAAAGAGAAAGGGGCAGAGAACTTATTTAAAGAAGTAATAGCTGAAAACTTTCCTAACTTGGGGAAGGAAACAGACATACAGATTCAGGAAGCCCAGAGAGTTCCAAATAAGACGAACCCAAAGAGACCTACACTGAGACCCATTACAATTAAATTGTTAAAAGTTAAAGACAAAGAGAAAATCTTAAATACAGTGAGAGTAAAGCAACTTGTTGCATACAAAGGAACCCCCATAAGACTATCAGTGGATCTTTCAGCAGAAACCTTGCTGAAAGTTCTCTGAAGGTCAGAAGGGAGTGGGATGGTATATTCAAAGTACTGAAAGAAAAACAACTGCCAACCAAGAATATTCTGTGTGACTAAGATATCCTTCAGAATTGAAGGAGAGATAAAGAGTTTCCCAGACAAACAAAAGCTGAAGGAATTCATAAGCATTAGACCAGACTTTCAAGGAATGTTAAAGGGAGTTCTTCAAGGTGAAATGAAAGGACACTAATTAGTAACAGGAAAACATATAAAAGTATAAAACTCATTGGCAAAGGTAAATGCAAATTCAGAACATGCTAATATTTTAAGGGTGGTGAGTAAATTACTTAGAACTCTAGAATAACTGTTAAAAGACAAAAGTATTTAAAATAACTAATTAAAATTTTTAAATGGATACACAATATAAAAAGACGTAAACTGTGACATCAAAAACATTAAGTATTGGAGAGAGGAGTGTAAAAATGTAGAGTTTTGTATATGCTCAGAGTTAGCTAATCATTATCAGATTAATATAGACTGTGGTAACTATAAGATGTTTTATATAAGCCGCATGGTAACCACAAAGCAATTACCTACAGTAGATACACAAGAGATAAAGTGAAAGGAATCCAAGAGTACCATTACAGAAAATTATCAAATTACAAAAGGAAGAAAGTGAGAGAGGCAGAAAGGAACAAAGAAGCTATAAAACAGCCAGAAAACAAATAACAAAATGGCAATAGTAAGTCCATACTTATCAATCATTACTCTCAGTGTAAATAGACTGAATTCTCCAATCAAAAGACACAGAATGGGGCTTCCCTTATGGCGCAGTGGTTAAGAATCTGCCTGCTAATGCAGGGGACACAGGTTTGATCCCTGGGCCAGGAAGATCCCACATGCCGCAGAACAACTAAACCTGTGCGCCACAACTACTGAGTCTGCGCTCTAGAGCCTGTGAGCCACAGCTACTGAGCCCACATGCCACAACTAGTGAAGCCTGCCTGCCTATAGCCCATGCTCCGCAACAGAAGAAGCCACCGCAATGAGAAGCCCGCGCACCACAACGAAGAGTTGCCCCCACTTGCCGCAACTAGAGAAAGCCCATGCATAGCAACAAAGACCCAATGCAGCCAAAAGAAAAAAAAAAAAGACACAGAATGGCTGAATGGATAAAACAAAAACAAAAACAAAATAAGACCTGACTATATGTTACCTACAAGAGACTCACTTCAGCTTTAAGAACACACATAGTTTGAAAATGAAGGTATAAAAAGATATTCCATGAAAAGTGAGACCAAAAGAAAGCTGGGGTAGCTATAATTATATCAGACAAAATAGACTGTAAGCCAAAAACTGGAACAAAAGAAAAGGTCATTATTTATTTATAAAAGTGTCAATTCACCAAGAGGATATAACAGTTGTCAATATTTTTGTACTCAGTATTGGAGCACGTAAGTATATAAAGCAAACATTAACAGATCGGAAGGGAGAAATAGGCAGCAATACAATAATGGAAGGGGACCTCCACACCCCAATTTCTACATTGGATAGATCATCCAGAAAAATCAATAAGGAATTGGACTTAAACTATACGTTAGATCAGATGGACCTAGCAGACACATACAGAACCTCCCATCCAACAGCTGCAGAATGTACATTCTTCTCAAGCACACATGGAACATTCTCCAGGATAGATCATATGTTAGACCACAACACAAGTCCTAATAAATTTAAGAAGAGTGAAACCTTATCAAGAGTTTTTTCTGAACACTATGGTATGAAACTAGAAACCAATTACAAGAGGAAAACAGGAAAAATTACAAATATGTGGAGATTAAATGTGCTTCTGAACAACCAATAGGTCAAAGAAGAAACCAAAAGGGAAATAAAAAAATATCTTGAGACAAAGGAAAATGGAAACACAACATACCAAAATTTATGGGATGCAGAAAAAGTAGTTCCAAATGGGAAGTTTATAGTGATAAGTGTCTACATTAAGAAAAAAGAAAGATCTCATATAAACTACCTAAGGTTACGACTCAAGGAACTAGGTAAAGAACAAACTAAGCCCAAGTTTAGGAGAAGGAAGGAAAGACCAAAGATCAGTGAAACTGAAGGAAATAAAGACTAAAAAACAGTAGAAAAGATCAATGAAACTAAAAGTTGTTTTTTGGAAGATAAACAAAATTAACAAAGCTTTAGCTAGACTAACCTAGAAAAGAAGAGAGAAGGCTCAATAAAACCAGATATGAGGGCTTCCCTGGTGGTTAAGGATCTGCCTGCTAATGCAGGGGACATGTGTTTGAGCCCTGGTCTGGGAAGATCCCACATGCTGCGGAGCAACTAAGCCCATATACCATAGCTACCGAGTCTGCACTCTAGAGCCCACAAGCCACAACTACTGAGCCTGCGTACCACAACTACTGAAGCCCGCATGCCTAGAGTCCATACTTTGCAATAAGAGAAGCCACCACAATGAGAAACCTGTGCACAGCATTGAAGACCCAATGCAGCCAAAAATAAATAAAATTAAATAAATAAAAACTTTGGAAAATCTTAAAAAAAAACAGATATGAAAGAGGAGATGTTACAACTGATAGCACCGAAATACAATCATAAGGAATTACTATGAATGATTATATGCCAGCAAATTAGATAACCTAGAAGATATAAATAAATTCATAGAAGCATACAGCCTACCAAGACTGAATCATGAAGAAATAGAAAGTCTGAACAGACCAATTATTAGTAAGGAGACTTAAGCAGTAATCAGAAACCTCCCAACAAATAAAAATCAAGAACCAGATGGCTTTACCAGTGAATTTTACCAAACAGTTAAAGAATTAATACCAGTCCTCAAACTTTTCCAAAGAATTTAAGAGGAGGGAGCACTTCCAAACTCATTTTACAAGGTCAGCATTACCCTGATATCAAATCCAGACAAGGACACTACAAGAAAAAAAATTACAGGCTAATATCCCTGATGAACATAGATGCAAAATCCTCAATAAAATATTAGCAAACTGAATTCAACAACACATTAAAAGGATCATATACTATGATCAAGTGGGATTTATTCTTGGGATGCAAAGGTAATTCAGCATACACAAATCAGTAAATGTGATACACCACATTAATAATATGAAGGATAAAAATCATATGATCATCTCAATAGATGCAGAAAATCCATCTAACAAAACTCAAAATTCTTTCATGAGAAAAACTCTCAACAAAGTGGATATAGAAGGAATGTACCTTCAACATAATAAGGGCCATATACGAAACCCACAGCTAACATCATACTCAGTGGTGAAAAGCTGAAAGCATTTCCTTTATAATCAGGCACAAGAGAATAATGTTCACTCTTGCCACTTTTATTCAGCAGAGTACTGGTAGTCCTAGACATAGTAATCAGACAAGAAAAAGAAATAAAAGGCCAAATTAGAAAGAGAGATGTCAAGTTGTCTCTGCAGTTAACATGATAGTATATATAGAAAACCGTAAAGATTCCACCAAAAAGCTGTTAGAACTAATAATCAAATTCAGTAAAGTTACAGGATACAAAATCAATATATAAAAAACAGTTGCACTTCTATAAGAATGAACTATCTGAAAAAGAGACTATCAAGAACACTAAAAACTTAGGAATATATTTAACCAAGGGGATGAAAGATCTGTACACTGAAAACTGTAAGACATTGGTGAAAGAGATTGAAGAAGACACAAATGGATAGATATCCTGTGTTCATCATTGGAAGAATTAATATTGTTGAAATGCCCATACTATCCAAAGTGACCTACAGATTCAGTGCAATCCCTATCAAAATTCAAATGGCATTTTTCACAGAAATAGAAAAACAAACAATCCTAAAATTCGTGTGGAACCACAGGAGACCCTGAATAGCCAAATTAATCTTGAGAAAGAGAAAGCTGGAAGCATCACACTACCTATATTATAGATTTCAAACTGTATTACAAAGCTGTAGTAATCAAAATAGTATGGTACTGGCACAAAAACAGAAACCTAGATCAATGGAACAGAATAGAGAGCCCAGAAATAAACCCATGCATATAGGGTTAATTAATTTACACCAAAGGACTCAAGACTATACAAAAAGGAAAGGACAGTCTTTTTTTAAAAAAGTCTTTATTGAATTTGTTACAATATTGCTTCTATCTCATGTTTTGGTGTTTTGGCTGAAAGGCATGTGGGATCCTAGCTCCTCGACCAGAGATTGCACCCACACCCCCTGCACTGGAAGGTGAAGTCTTAACCACTGGACTGCCAGGGAAGTACCAGGACAGTCTCTTCAATAAATGGTGTTGGAAAAACTAGACAGACACAAGAATGAAACTTGGACCCCTATCTTACACCACACATGCAAATAAACTCAAAATGAATTAAATACTTAAACATAAGACCTGAAATCTTAAAATTCCTAGAAGAAAACATAGGCAGTAAGCTCCTTGACATCAGTCTTGGTGATGATATTTTGGATTTGACACCAAAAGAAAAGGCAAAAATAAAAAATAAACCACTGGGACTACATCAAACTAAAAAGCTTCTGCAGAGCAAAGGAAGCATCAACATAATGAAAAGCAACCTCTGAATGGGAGAAAGTATTTATAAATCATATATCTGTTAAAGGGTTAATATCCAAAATATATAAAGAACTCATACAACTCAATAGCATAAAACAAACAATCTGATTTAAAAATGGGCACAGGAACTGAATAGACATTTTTCCAAAGAAGTGATACAGATGGCCATCAGGTACATGAAAATGTGCTCAATTATCACTACTCATCAGGGAAATGCAAATCAAAACCACAATGAGATATCACCTTATACCTGTTAAGATGTCTGTTGTCAGAAAGACAAGAAATAACAAATGCTGACAAGGATGTGGAGAAAAAGGATACTTTGTACACCACTGGTGGGAATTTAAACTGGTATAGCCACTGTGGAAAACAGTATTGAGGTTCTTCAAGAAGTTAAAAAGAGAGTTAGCACATGATCCCACAATCCCACTTTTGAGTATATATCCAAAGAAAATGCAATTGCAGTCTTGAAGAGATATATGCACTTGCATGTTCATTACAGTATTATTCACAAAACCAAGGTATGGAAACAACCTAAGTGGCTGTCAGTGGATGTATAGATAAAGAAAATGTGACCTATATATACAATGGAGTATCATTCAGCCTTAAAAAGAAGTGAATCATGCCATTTGTGATGACTTAAATGGACCTTGAGGGTATTATGCTAAGTGAAATAAGCCAGATAGAGAAAGGTATATACTATGTGGTATCACTTATATGTGGATCCTAAAACAAAAGTCACAGTCATAGAAACAGATAGTAGAATGGTAGTTTCCAGGGGCCAGGGTTTGGGGGAAATAGGGAGAACCTGGTAAAAGGGTACAAACTTTCAGTTATTAGATGAATAAGATCTGAGGCTTTCATGTATAACATGATGGTTATAGTTGATAATACTCTATTGCACAATTGAAATTTGCTAAGAGAGTAGAACTTAAGTGTTTTCCCCATAAAAAAGAAAAAAGGTAAATATGTGAGGTAATGGATGTGTTAACTCAATCTTTTCACTATATATATATATATATATATATATATATATATATATAATCATGGCATAAATTAAAATATAATACAATTTTCTTCTTCAATTATACCTTAATAAAGTTAAAAAAAGAAAAGGGGAAGAATAAAGGAATACTGCCATTTGAACTATTTGCTATGTTAAAAAAAATCCAGACATAATTTTATAAGAGACATGTATAAAACATAAAGACACAGAAAACAAAAGGATGGAAAAAGACACTTTGGGCAAAAGCCATGAGAAAATTTTTGTGGCTATATTACTATCAGATAAAATGGATTTTAAGAAAAAACTATTTTTAGGGATGGGGATGATGATAGTATAATGAACATATAATGATTTTTATGCATGTATGCACTGAATGAAGTAGCCTCAAAATATGTGAAGCAAGTCTACAGAAAGAAATGGATACACAAATCCAGTCATTATTGTGGGAGATTTCAAACAATTGCTCTTAACTGTTGCTAGATCAAACAGACAAAAAGCAAAGATATAGAAAAACTGGACAGCACAATTAATACACTTAATCTGCTGCACTAATACAGAGTTTTTAATCCAACAACTAGAGAATTCATATTTTTATCAATCGCATTTGTAATATTTTAAAAAATTGTTCATGCACTAGGCCACTAAGAACGCCTCAATAAATTTCAAAGACTATTACATGCACCTTAATCTCTTGACAGAATGCACTTAAGTTAGAAGTTAATTACAAAAACAAATAATTTCAGTCCCTACATATTTCAAAATCTATAAAACACTTTGCTTAATAATTGCAGGTTTTTTAAAGTAGAATTTAAAAACTACTTAGAAGTGAATAATTCTTACCACATACAAGAACCCATGGTACGCAAGAAAAAATTTCCTTCTAGGAAACTTAGCAAAGTCTGAAAATTAATGAAACAAATGTCTATTTTAAGATATTGGTAAAAGAACAACAGAATATATCCAACACAAATAGAAGGAAAATACAATAAAAATAAAATAGACAACAAAGATTCAATATAGATCAATAAAGCCAAAATTGATTTCTTTTTTTAGAGATGTATTTATTATTTATTTACTTTTGGCTGTGTTGGATCTTAGTTGCAGCACATGGGATCTTCATTGAGACATGAGGGATCTTTTGTTGTGGCGTGCGGGTTTTCTTTTCTCTAGTTGTGGTGTGCAGGCTCCAGGGAGTGTGGGCTCTGTAGTTGTGGCGTGCGGGTTCCAGAGCACGTGTGCTCTGTAGTTTGCGGTACACAGGCTCTCTAGATGAGGTGTGTGAGCTCAGTAGTTGTGGCATGTGGACTTAGTTACCCCATGGCATGTGGGATCTTAGTTCCCTGACCAGGGATCGAACCCACGTCCCCTGCATTATAAGGCGGATTCTTTACCACTGGACCACCAGGGAAGTCCACAAAATTGATTTTTGAAAACAACTAACAATATAAACAAGGTACTGACAAAATTTATCTAAAACAGAAGGAAGAAGACACAATTTTGTGAAAGAAAAGGGGAACATAACTAAGAGATTAAAAAATAAGAGAACACTGTCAACAATTTTGCAAATTTAGGTAAGAAGGACAAAACTCTAGGGGAAAAATTTTCTAGAAGAAATAAAAGCCTTGAACAGTGTTATACTATTACAGTAATTGAAAAAATAGTTAAAATCTTCCAACAGAGAAAACATTGATAGTTTTATAAGAAAGTTCTGAAATTTTTGAAGAACAGAAAAAATATGCAGATTATCTGGGATGACAGAAAAAGAGAAAATACTACCCAATTTGTTTTTCAAGGCCATATAACCTTCAAAATAAAACCGAACACATTATGGGAAAGAAAAATTTCAGGCCCATTTCTCTAATGAATACACATGCAATAATACTAAGTAAAATATTAGCAAATTGAAAAAACTGTATAAAAAAGATAATGCACCATAATCAAGTTGGATTTATCCCATATATGCAAAGATGGTTTAATAAAAGTGGGAACATTCACCATGCTTATGCATTAAAAGAGAAAAATCTGTATGATCATCTCAAAGTTGCAGGAAAAACATTTACCATTAAACACAAATACTTAGTAAACAGGAAAGGAAGGGAGCCTCTTTATCCTGATAAAAATATTTATTAAATACCTAGTGCAAACATCATCCTAAATAGGGAAACATTAGAAGTAGTTCCTTTAAAAATCAGAAATGAGATATCATTTCTTATCATTAGCTGAGGCTCCAGATGTGTGATGAAGATTCCACTTTGGACATTCTAGCCCCAGCAGACATCAGACAGAGAAGAGATAAGCTGTCTCTGTTGTTGCCCATCCAAGTACTGATCCATAGTCTCCTGAGAAGGAGAAAACGTTTATTGTTTTAAGCTACTAAGTTATGAGGTAGTTATGTAGCGATCAATATTGGAGTTACCAGGAGTCTAACTTTATACACTGTTCTCTTCAGCTCCATGATATACGTGATGTGTGTGGTACATATATGAGGGAGAAATGCCTGAGGCCTTTTATCTGAACTCTTGCTGTAGAAAAGTTTTCATTTGGTTGGCAATTTGTATGATATGATATAGATTGTGTGGCACCTAGATGCCAAGGTGACCCCCAGTGATTTCTGCCTCCTAGTGTTCGTGCCTTTGTGTAACCCCTTTGAGTGTTGGCAGGACTTGTGACTTGCTTCTATATATATCATGGGATGTCATTTGCTTTTAACATATATATGTTGGGAGATAGATAAAGATATAGATATAGACATAGATGTAGATGTATATGATGGGATGTCGCTCCTATGATTATGTTACATTATATGACTCCATCTTAACAGACTGGAGCCAGAGATTCTCCTTGTTGGATGAATAAACAGCCATATTGAGAAAGCACATGTGTCAAAGAACTATTGGTAGCCTCCAGGACCTGAGGGAGGCCTCCAGTTAACTGCCAGCAAAAAGCCAGGGCTCTGAGTCATACATAATCACAAGGAAATGAGGTCAGCCAACAACCCAAAGATCTTGAAAGTGGATTCTTGCCCAGTCGAGCCTCTTGATGAGAATGCAGCCTAGCCAATGCCTTGATTGCAGCCTCGTGAGAATTTGAGCAGAGAATTCAGTCAAGCTAAGCCTGGATTTCTGATCCATGGCAACTGTGAGGTAATAAATGTATCACGTTTTAAGGCACTAACTTCGTGGTAGTTTGTCACATAGCAATAGAACACAACAGGAAAGTTTGTGTTGGAGTGAGTATTGATGGAGTAACCCTATGTGTCCAGCAAAGAAGACCATTGCTAGACAAGTAAGGATTATAATAAATTCCACACATTACTTCATTCATAGGATATAGCTAGTGGTCATCAGTATGCCTCCTGATTTTGATTTGGAATTGAAGAAAATAAATAATTCGTTGCAGCAGGTTGCAATTTTGGAATCGAGTTGTGGTGAGAAATGGTGTAATTTTTTTTTTTTTTGATGATGAGAATCAATGCCGTATTTTATTTTATTTTATTTTATTTTTTGAAGTACACAGGCCTCTCACTGTTGTGGCCTCTCCCGTTGTGGAGCACAAGCTCCGGACACACAGGCTCCGCGGCCACGGCTCGCGGGCCCAGCCGCTCTGCGGCATGTGGGATCTTCCCGGACCGGGGCACGAACCCATGTCCGCTGCATTGGCAGGTGGACTCTCAACCACTCCGCCACCAGGGAAGCCCTATGGTGTAATTTTAAAAAATTAATTAATTAATTATTGGCTGTGTTGGGTCTTCATTGCTGTGCACAGGCTTTTTCTAGTTGTGGCAAGCAGGGACTACTCTTCGTTGCGGTGTGTGGGCTTCTCACTGCGGTGCGGTGGCTTCTCTTGTTGCAGAGCACAGGCTCTAGACACGCAGGCTTCCGTAGTTGTGGCTCGTGGACTCAGTAGTTGTGGCTCGCTGGTTCTAGAACGCGGGCTCAGTAGTTGTGGCGCACAGGCTTAGTTGCTCCGCGGCATGTGGGATCTTCCTGGACCAGGGATCGAACCCATGTCCCCTGCATTGGCAGACAGATTCTTAACCACTGAGCCACCAGGGAAGTCCCGAGATGGTATAATGTTAATGCAAGGTTTTGTTTGTTTATTTGTTTGGTATTTTTGGTGCTTGGTGTATGTGGTTGAGTAAGGCTCTGCCATGGACTGTTCCTAGAATTTCTGATGGCTTACTTCTTTCTGATTTTCCCCATCTTCATGTTCCCTAGACCAAGAAGGCTTTTAATATTCCAGCTTACAACATATTGGGTGCAGAATTTCATACATTCCTGGTATCCGTATGAAAGCCAGTGACATCAAATGTTTTGTGATATTTTGGAAGACTGAGAAGGTTAGTACCCTTTTAATGAAGGTTTGGAGAGATTCAAAGTGGGGAGTCATAATGGGCAATGCCCTGTGTAATATCATTTTGATGGGTCTTCCCCTCTCTTCCTCTCAGTCTCTTCTTGTCTGCTTTGGGAGCACTTAAGTATCTCCTCTCCTTCTCTCATGCAGGGCAGCTCTACCCTTCTTCAGGTCCCCTCAAGGTCTTAGCTTCTATCTGAATTGACTAATCAAGAGATTTCTTCCAAATAAATATTTTGTATGTGACAGGTCCTGCCACTTGCCTACCCAATATCTATTCATCCATTTTTCTTACCAACAGAACCCAGATAAAGTGTTAATTTTCCCAGGCTTTTCCTAGAGCCGGTGAGAGGTATGTTGCCTTTATGGTGCTTTAGGGAGAACTATGCTTTCCTGATATAAAGGGACAGACTCAGCTGACAGGACCCTTTTGCCCTTTGCCCTTTTCCTACCTCAGCAGATGCAGTGATTCACAGGGCTGCAGCCATCTGGTAATCTTGGGGGTGATGGCAGAGCAGGAAAATAGCAGGACTACCTTGAGACTTCACTGAGCTGCTTTACTTGCCCTGGATATCAACCTCTGGACCTATTGTCATGGGAGAGAGAAGAATCTCATTTGAATTATGTCACTTTTTATTGGGTTTCTGTTAGGTCATCCTGATCAATACAGTGCTCTTCCTGAAAACAGTTCTGGTGAATAGTTTGTTTCCTTTCCTACTTGTAGTTTTGTCTTTTCTAAAGGGCTTATTTTGAACAAATCAAGTAAAATTGGACCTGTTTGCTCCCTCCTTCAGGGCTCCCTCCGCATGTTGATTTATCTCAAAGAAACACAAATCTGACTTCAAGAAGCGGTGCTGGTATTCACTGGAGCCTCCTGAGCACAGGCGGAATTGCCATTTATAGCTCACAGCAAAACTTCCTCAAATTCTTTTTGTTCAGCTTTCTCTCTAAAGTCACTAACTAAGCTACATTCCCCCATCTCTCTTTGCAACTCTTCCTCAAAATTCTGTCCACCTCTCTTTCATCCTGTTCCTCTGCCTTTGAGCCACTGCTGTGGTAAATCAATCTGCTACCCCCTTTTTCCCTTAATTTTGCAGCTTTACCTATTAGCCCTGGCAACACATCAAGGAATCCATGTGCAGTCACAGACTTGTCCTCAGAAAGCAGCTAAGGGAGAGAGATGTGAACAGGGACACTTGGATAATTTTCCTCATGTATTAGTCAGGGTTGTCCAGAGAAACAGAATCAATGGGATTTATTTATGCATTTATTTTATTTATTATAAGAAATTGGCTCATGCAATCATGGAGGCTGAGAAGTCTCAAGATCTACAGTCGGCAAGCTGGAGAGCCAAGATGGCTGATGGTGTAGTTCCCGTCTGAGTCCGTGGGGCCGAGACCCAGGGGAGCTGGAGGTGTTGTTCCAATCTGAAAGCTGGTGGCTTGAGGCCCAAGAAAAGCCAATGTTTCAGTTCAAGTCTGAAGGCAGAAAAAATCTGATGTTCCATCTCTCAGGCAGCCAGGCAGGAGGAATTCCACTTTACTGGAGAGAGGGTCAGCCTTTTTGTTTTGTTATTTGGACCTTCAACTGATTGGGTGAGACCCACCCACATTAAGGAGAGCAATCCGCTTTATCCAGAATACCAGTTCAAATACCAGTCTCATCCAGGAATACCCTTACAGACACACTCAAAATAATGTTTGACCAAATGTCTGGGCAACCCATGGCCTGGTCAAGTTGACACATAATGTTAACCATCATGCCCCATCACACTTGTATCTCTCATACAACTCTCCAACAGCATGGGCCAACTCTCTGGGCTCATTTCTCCTCACTTCCCTTCCCTCTCCCTTGCTCCTTTTACACCGGGCTGTTGGTTCCATGTCCTGCAGTAGTCTCTTTCCTCCATACCCGTCTCCCCGTCAAACCTCAGTTCATCCTTTAAGAATTAGCTCATGCATCATTTCCTGTATACAATGTTCCTTGATTTCCTCCAGAAAGACATAATTGCTCCTTTTCTGCATTCTGTTCTGTGTTCATATCTGTGTCTGACATGTCTGCATCCTGGAAGTGCTCCCCAGAGAATTGAGGGTGTAGTTGAAGTGGTGGGAAAGGTTTGGTGATGTATTTGCATAGATATGGTAGCAATAATTATAGTTTGGCATGCGAGTAACTATATTCACTCTGTTAAAACAGACAATTTTGTTGGAATTTTTTTTTTAATTTTTAAATTTTATTTTATTTATTTTTTTATACAGCAGGTTCTTATTAGTCATCAATTTTATACACATCAGTGTATACATGTCAATCCCAATTGCCCAATTCATCACCACCATCCCCACACCCCTGAAGTTTTTCCCCTTGGTGTCCATACGTTTGTTCTTTACATCTGTGTCTCAACTTTTCTGCCCTGCAAACTGGTTCATCTGTACCATTTTTCTAGGTTCCACATACATGCGTTAATATACCATACTTGTTTTTCTCCTTCTGACTTACTTCACTGTATGACAGTCTCTAGATCCATCCACGTCTCAACAAATGACCCAGTTTCATTCCTTTTTATGGCTGAGTAATATTCCATTGTGTATATGTACCACATCTTCTTTATCCATTCGTCTGCCGATGGACATTTAGGTTGCTTCCATGACCTGCCTATTGTAAATAGTGCTGCAATGAACATTGGGGCGCATGTGTCTTTTTGAATTATGGTTTTCTCTGGGTATATGCCCAGTAGTGGGATTGCTGGATCATATGGTAATTCTATTTTTAGTTTTTTAAGGAACCTCCATACTGTTCTCCATAGTGGCTGTATCAATTTACATTCCCACCTACAGTGCAAGAGGGTTCCCTTTTCTCTACACCCTCTCCAGCATTTGTTGTTTGTAGATTTTCTGATGATGCCCATTCTAACTGGTGTGAGGTGATATCTCATTGTAGTTTTGATTTGCATTTCTCTAATAATTAGTGATTTTGAGCAGCTTTTCCTGTGCTTCTTGGCCATCTGTATGTCTTTTTTGGAGAAATGTCTATTTAGGTCTTCTGCCCATTTTTGGATTGGGTTGTTTGTTTCTTTAGTATTGAGGTGCATGAGCTATTTATATATTTTGGAGATTAATCCTTTGTCCGTTGATTCATTTGCAAATATTTTCTCCTATTCTGAGGGTTGTCTTTTCGTCTTGATTATGGTTTCCTATGCTGTGTAAAAGCTTTTAAGTTTCATTAGGTCCCATTTGTTTATTTATGTTTTTATTTCCATTACTCTAGGAGATGGATCAAAAAAGATCTTGCTGTGATTTATGTCAAAGAGTGTTCTTCCTATGTTTTCCTCTAAGAGTTTTATAGTATCCAGTCTTACATTTAGGTCTCTAATCCATTTTGAGTTTACTTTTGTGTATGGTGTTAGTGTGTGTTCTAATTTCATTCTTTTACATGTAGCTGTCCAGTTTTCCCAGCACCACTTATTGAAGAGACTGTCTTTTCTCCATTGTATATCCTTGCCTCCTTTGTCATAGATTACTTGACCATAGGTGCGTGGGTTTATCTCTGGGCTTTCTATCTTGTTCCATTGATCTATATTTCTGTTTTTGTGCCAGTACTGTATTGTCTTGATTACTGTAGCTTTGTAGTATAGTCTGAAGTCAGGGAGTCTCATTCCTCCCACTCCATTTTTTTCCCACAAGACTGCTTTGGCTATTCGGGGTCTTTTGTGTCTCCATACAAATTTTAAGATTTTTTGTTCTAGTTCCATAAAAAATGACATGGGTAATTTGATAGGGATTGCATTGAATCTGTAGATTGCTTTGGGTAATATAGTCATTTTCACAATATTGATTCTTCCAATCCAAGAACATGGTATATCTCTCCATCTGTTGGTATCATCTTTAATTTCTTTCATCAGTATTGTATAGTTTTCTGCATACAGGTCTTTTGTCTCCCTAGGTAGGTTTATTCCTAGGTATTTTATTCTTTTTGTTGCAATGGTAAATGGGAGTGTTTCCTTAATTTCTCTTTCAGACTTTTCATCATTAGTGTATAGGAATGCAAGAGATTTCTGTGCATTAATTTTGTATCCTGCAACTTTACCAAATTCATTGATTAGCTCTAGTAGTTTTCTGGTGGCATCTTTAGGATTCTCTATGTATAGTATCATGTTATCTGCAAACAGTGACAGTTTTACTTCTTCTTTTCCAATTTGTATTCATTTTGTTTCTTTTTCTTCTCTGATTGCCATGGCTAGGACTTCCAAAACTATGTTGAATAATAGTGGTGAGAGTGGACATCCTTGTCTTGTTCCTGATCTTAGAGGAAATGGTTTCAGTTTTTCACCATTGAGAATGATGTTTGCTGTGGGTTTGTTGTATATGGTCTTTATTATGTTGAGGTAGGTTCCCTCTATGCCCACTCTCTGGAGAGTTTTTATCATAAATCGGTGTTGAATTTTGTCAAAAACTTTTTCTGCATCTATTGAGATGCTCATATGGTTTTTATTCTTCAATTTGTTAATATGGTGTATCACGTTGATTGATTTACATATATCGAAGAAGACTTGCATCCCTGGGATAAATCCCACTTGACCATGGTGTATGATCCTTTTAATGTGTTGTTGGATTCTGTTCGTTAGTATTTTGTTGATGACTTTTGCATCTGTATTCATCAGTGATATTGGTCTGTAATTTTCTTTTTTTGTAGTATCTTTGTCTGGTTTTGGTATCAAGGTGATGGTGGCCTCATAGAATGAGTTTGGGAGTGTTCCTTCCTCTGTAATTTTTTGGAAGAGTTTGAGAAGGATGGGTGTTAGCTCTTCTCTAAATGTTTGATAGAATTCACCTGTGAAGCCATCTGGTCCTGGATTTTGTTTGTTGGAAAATTTTCATCACAGTTTCAATTTCATTACTTGTGATTGGTCTGTTCATATTTTCTGTTTCTTCCTGGTTCAGTGTTGGAAGGTTATACCTTTCTAAGAATTTGTCCATTTCTTCCAGGTTGTCCATTTTATTGGCATAGAGTTGCTTTTAGTAGTCTCTTAGGATGCTTTGTATTTCTGCGGTGTCTATTGTAACTTCTCCATTTTCATTTCTAGTTTTATTGATTTGAGTCCTCTCCATCTTTTTCCTGATGGGTCTGACTAATGGTTTATCAATTTTGTTTATCTTCTTAAAGAACCATCTTTTAGTTTTATTGATCTTTGCTATTGTTTTCTTTGTTTCTATTTCATTTATTTCTGCTCTGATCTTTATGATTTCTTTCCTTCTGCTAACTTTGGGTTTTGTTGTTCTTCTTTCTCTAGTTCCTTTAGGTGTAAGGTTAGATTGTTTATTTGAGATTTTTCTTGTTTCTTGAGGTAGGCTTGTATAGTTATAAACTTCCCTCTTAGAACTGCTTTTGCTGCATCCCATAGGTTTTGGATCGTCATGTTTTCATTGTCATTTGTCTCTAGGTATTTTTTGATTTCCTCTTTGATTTCTTCAGTGATCTGTTGGTTATTTAGTAATGTATTGTTTAGCCTCCATGTGTTTGTGTTTTTTACATTTTTTTCCCTGTAATTCATTTCTAATCTCATAACGTTGTGGTCAGAAAAGATGCTTGATATGCTTTCAATTTTCTTAAATTTACTGAGGCTTGATTTGTGATTCAAGATGTGATCTATCCTGGAGAATGTTCTGTGCACACTTGAGAAGAAAGTGTAATCTGCTGTTTTTGGTTGGAATTTCCTGTAAATATCAATTAAATCTATCTGGTCTATTGTGTCATTTATAGCTTCTGTTTCCTTATTTATTTTCATTTTGGATGATCTGTCCCTTGGTGTAAGTGAGGTGTTAAAGTCCCCCACTATTATTGTGTTACTGTCGATTTTCTGTTTAAAGCTGTTAGCAGTTGCCTTATGTATTGAGGTGCTCCTATGTCGGGTGCATATATATTTATAATTGTTATATCTTCTTCTTGGGTTGATCCCTTGAACATTATGTAGTGTCCTTCCTTGTCTCTTGTAACATTCTTTATTTTAAAGTCTATTTTATCTGATATGAGTATTGCTATTCCAGCTTTCTTTTGATTTCCATTTGCATGAAATATCTTTTTCCATCCCCTCACTCTCAGTCTGTATGTGTCCTTAGGTCTGAAGTGGGTCTCTTGTAGACAGCATATATATGGGTCTTGTTTTTGTATCCATTCAGCGAACCTGTGTCTTTTGGTTGGAGCATTTAATCCATTCACGTTTAAGGTAATTATCGACATGTATGTTCCTATGACCATTTTCTTAATTGTTTTGGGTTTGTTTTTGTGGGTCCTTTTCTTCTCTTGTGTTTCCCACTTAGAGAAATTCCTTTAGCATTTGTTGTAGAGCTGCTTTGGTAGTGCTGAATTCTCTTAGCTTTTGCTTGTCTGTAAAGCTTTTGATTTCTTCATCGAATCTGAATGAGATCCTTGCGGGGTAGAGTAATCTTGGTTGTAGGTTATTCCCTTTCATCACTTTAAGTATATCATGCCACTCCCTTCTGGCTTGTAGAGTTTCTGCTGAGAAATCAGCTGTTAACCTTATGGGAGTTCCCTTGTATGTTATTTGTCATTTTTCCCTTGCTGCTTTCAATAATTTTTCTTTGTCTTTAATTTTTGCCAATTTGATTACTGTGTGTCTCGGCATGTTTCTCCTTGGGTTTATCCTGTATGGGACTCGCTGCACTTCCTGGACTTGGGTGACTATTTCCTTTCCCATGTTAGGGAAGTTTTCGATTATAATCTCTTCAAATATTTTCTCGGGTCCTTTCTCTCTGTCTTCTCCTTCTGGGACCCCTATAATGTGAATGTTGTTGCATTTAATGTTGTCCCGGAGGTCTCTTAGGCTGTCTTCATTTCTTTTCATTCTTTTTTCTTTATTCTGTTCTGCAGCAGTGAATTCCACCATTCTGTCTTCCAGGTCACTTCTCCGTTCTTCTGCCTCAGTTATTCTGCTTTGATTCCTTCTAGTGTAGTTTTCATTTCAGTTATTGTATCGTTTATCTCTGTTTCTTTGTTCTTTAATTCTTCTAGGTCTTTGTTAAACATTTCTTGCATCTTCTCGGTCTTTGCCTCCATTCTTCTTCTGAGGTCCTGGATCATCTTCAGTATCATTATTCTGACTTCTTTTTCTGGAAGGTTGCCTGTCTCCACTTCATTTAGTTGTTTTTATGGGTTTTATCTTGTTCCTTCATCTGGTACATAGCCCTCTGCCTTTTCATCTTGTCTATCTTTCTGTGAATGTGGTTTTTTTTTCCACAGGCTGCAGGATTGTAGTTCTTCTTGCTTTTGCTGTCTGCCCTCTGGTGGATGAGGCTATCTAAGAGGCTTGTGTAAGTTTCCTGGTGGGAGGGACTGGTGGTGGGTAGAGCTGACTGTTGCTCTGGTGGGCAGAGCTCAGTAAAACTGTAATCCGCTTGACTGCTGATGGGTGGGGCTGGGTTCCCTCGCTGTTGGTTGTTTGGCTTGAGGGGACCCAACACTGGAGCTTACCTGGGCACTTTGGTGGGGCTAATGACAGACTCTGGGAGGGCTCACATCGAGGAGTACTTCTCAGAACTTCTGCTGCCAGTGTCCTTGTCCCCATGGTGACCCACAGCCACTCCCCGCCTCTGCAGGAGACCCTCCAACACTAGCAGGTAAGTCTGGATCAATCTCCCCTGGGGTCACTGCTCCTTCCCCTGGGTCCCAGTGCACACACTACTTTGTGTGTGCCCTCCAAGAGTGGAGTCTCTGGTTCCCCCAGTCCTGTCGAAGTCCTGCAATCAAATCCCACTAGGCTTCAAAGTCTGATTCTCTAGGAATTCCTCCTCACATTGCCAGACCCCCAGATTGGGAAGCCTGACATGGGGCTCAGAACCTTCATTCCAATGGGTGGACTTCTGTGGTTTCAGTGTTCTCCAGTCTGTGAGTCACCCACTGAACCCTTATGGGATTTGATTTTACTGTGATTGCACCCCTCCTATTCCTGCCATCTCATTGTGGCTTTTCCTTTGTCTTTGGATGTGGGGTATCTTTTTTGGTGAGTTCCAGTGTCTTCCTGTCGATGATTGTCCAGCAGCTAGTTATGATTCTGGTGTTCTCACAAGAAGGAGTGAGAGCACATCCTTCTACTTCGCCATCTTGGTTCCTCCCCCTTGTTGGAAGTTTTAAAATAGAAATGTTGTTGGTAATAATACAGAATAGCTATTAAAAGCCCTTACTGTGTCCTGGGCAGTACTCTAAATGCTTTACGTAAATCACTTTATTTAATCATCACATCAAAACTATGATCTAAGTGTTAATAGCCCTATGTTACAAATGAGGAAGCAGACAGAGAGGGGAAAAGTAACTTATCAGGGTCACAAAGCTAGTAGGTATGGAGCTGGAGTTTGAACCCAGGTATAAATGTGTAGTATCCACATACTCAGTGGGGCAGGAGAGAGGTGTGTGAAGTCCCAGAAGGAAAGGTGCACACTTATGTAATCTATCATGCATGGTCTTGGTTCCCCCACCCACACACCCGATAGCATTCTTGTATTCTTGCCAACAACAAAGGTGTTTTTTGGTTCCTTTTTCCCTCTGTTTTCACTCCTTAAAAAGTATCATTAATCATTATAATAAAAACCTTTCTGTAAAAGCAACACCAGGTACCACATGCATTCCAAGCCTGGTTTTTGTTATCAAATTTGTTTTCCACATATGACTCTCACCATGAGTGTGAAGTTAATGGTGCCCTTCTTGTGACATGATGTAGTTGGCTCTGCTTTGTAGTTGGTGCTGCCAACCTCTGGATTAAATAATAAAGAGCCAATTGTATATTTTCAGGGCCATTATACCATTTAATGAGAATTTTCAAAAAATTGTATAGAGTAATGGAATCTGTAAATGTAATTAATGCTATTTCCGTTTCGCTAAAGTAAAAACACATTATATGGATTATCAAGGGAGGAATATCCTAATTTTTCTTCTCTAGAAATTTCCATCTAGTGTCTTCTTCCTCAATACCAAAAAATGTACGTTATTATAATTTCCTATTTGAAAAAATAGGGTTGGTCAATTCTAATATATTTTTATATTAAAAACTACATTAAATCATAGGATGTTGCCCACATTACCATATAAAAATCAGTGTAGTGCCTTTTATTTAATTTTCATGCACTGAAATATTTTAAAAGGTACTGAAATGAGGTAAATATTCTTACAATTTAATTCTCTACTCAGGAATTTTCTTGCAGGAATCTTGTGAATGTGCTAGTATAGGGATGGACTGTTACCTTGGAGGAAAATGAATCATCAGCATCTAAGCAGCCACTGTATAAATCATGGTGTTTTCAGAGCAGAGTCACAGTTCTTTCACAATTTTTTCAGTAAGCAAATGAGATTAGAGAAAATAGCTATTTCTCAAAAGCTTTTTTTGATGAAAGAGCCCATAAATTGGGCCTTTAAATGTAACAATGTAGAAGTTTTCAAGATGACTCCTTAGTACTAGACCTGTCCATGTGCTGTGGTCTTTGGGGTCAAGAAGCTGAACTTATGAGAGTTTGCTTTGAGGGAGGAGAATGGCTTTAGTAGCCAGCCACCTATTATGAAACAGCTTGGGGAAGGCTTCCAAGGAAAATAGGAGAAATCTGCTATGTATTTAGAAATGCTCTTTCCCAGATATGGAAGGGACATTACTTGCAAAACTAAAATATTTTGGAAGAGAACTCATTGGCCCGTATTCACTTAATTAGGACATTCCAGGAGTCCTTACCCTGGTTGGCATACAAAATAACTTCGATTTCAGAAAAGTCTAATGGTGCAACCAGAAAAAACGGTATCCCTTCTGCCTTTTAAATTCTGTTTGGTGACTTGATTCATCAATTCAGACTATTTTGAGGGAGAAGAATTAGAGCTATAGAATTGGAGTAAAAGTTTCTGGGGCCAAATTTGTATTGACCTTGGGCAAGTCATTTACCACTTTCTATCCTGATATTCCCCACCTCCCTGCTGCATTGAAGTAAGTTGGAGTGGATCCCAAATTTGCTGGTCTTGTGGAAGAGGGGAATGTGCCCTTGGCTGGAGAAGTAGGAGATGATGTGGTAATTTTGTGTGTGTTATTTTTAGCTGTTAAAGATGTGCTTTCTTAATGAGAAAGTTAGGGTGGTAACATGTATTTGTCAAGAACTCGGTCAATGAACAAGAAACAATGATAGACATGCAAATTATTGCTTCCATGTGGCTTTCTTCTCTCAAGGATCATGGAGACAAACCTGCCTCTAATTATACGTCACTTAGATTTGACACTTTTCATTAAAGGATGTCAGAGTGTTTTGCAAACATTAATTAAGACTTGCATGTTCCCTGTGAAGTGAATATAATTGTTTTGCTGGTGCACAGAGCAGCAAACTGAGACACAGAACACTTTAGAAGCTGCCCAAGATTACCCTGCTGAACAGTGCCATCAAGAACCAAAGGGAGGGTGGGAGGGAGACACAAGAGGGAGGAGATATGGGGATATATGTATATGTATAGCAGATTCACTTTGTTATACAGCAGTAACTAACACAACATTGTAAAGCAACTATATTCCAATAAAGATGTTAAAAAATAAAACACATGGGACTTCCCTGGTGGTGCAGTGGTTAGGAATCTGCCTGCCAGTGCAGGGGATACAGGTTCGATCCCTGGCCTGGGAAGATCTCACATGCCGCGAAGCAACTAAGCCCGTGCACCACAGCTACTGAGCCTGTGCTCTAGAGCCTGTGAGCCATAACTACTGAGCCTGCACACCACAGCCACTGAAGCCTGAGTGCTGCAACTACTGAGGCCACACGCCACAACTACTAAAGCCTGCGCGCCTAGAGCCCATGCTCCGCAACAAGAGAAGCCACCGCAATGAGAAGCCGGTGCACCGCAATGAAGAGTAGACCCCATTTGCCACAACTAGAGAAAGCCCACACGCAGCAACAAAGACCGAATGCAGCCAAAAATAAATAAAATTAAAAAAAAAAAGAACCAAAGTTACTCTTTATATAAGCTACTTGTTCTAACCTGCAACACAGTAACAATATAGTTATCTGGTGGAGGTCGAGTAATTAAGAAACTTTTGAAAGAAGGCCAATCAGCCTTGGTGCCACCAGCTGAAGTTCTCGGATACTTTGGAATGGTTGTGTTCTACACAGAAGTGGAGACAACCCTAACTAAGTGAGGGAGGGAAAGTCACCACGGAAAGGACTAGGTCTATCTTCTCTTCAGAAGCTGCAGGCTTCATTATCACCTGGTGTGTGGGTAGACCCATGGCATTAGGTGGAGTTTGTAAAAAAACAGGCTTTCTGAGGAATCGGAATACTCCCCAAGTGTGGGTAGCACTGGGGGTTTCAGGGTCTAAGCGGAGCAGGCTAAGGGTTGGATAAATGGTTCCTCTGCTGCCTAATCTCATTTTTCACAGAAGCACAAAAAAATCTGAGTCACCCCAGAGACTGCTGGAATAATCCCTGAATGCCTTAATAGGATTATTGAACCCTATTTTTACAGGTTCTTAACCTGGGAAGTTTTGCTTTTATGAGTGTTCACTTTGTGGCTGTGTGGAGAAGGGGCTGACAGAAAAAAAATAGTAGTTAGGTGGAACTTATTTTTTTCCTTCCTTTTCAATCATTGCCTTACTCCTGTACCACTGCCTCCTCATTATTTTTGTAATATTTACTTGTCCCTTCTTCAGTCTATCCTGTGCACAACTGCCAGATTAGTTCAAAGCTTTCATGGTACATCACTTCTAAAAATCTCCCACAGTTCTTTATGTCACGTTGACATCAATAATAACAGCAACAAATATAAGCCACGTCCTTAATTATGAGTAGACATTGTGCTAAGGGCTTTACATACCTTATGTTTATTTAATTTCATATATTTCAAGTATAATTTTGAAAACCTATCCAAAATTGGATCCTACCCTCCTTTTCCAGTTGTATTTTCTCCTATTCTAACATGAACTCTCTGCTCTGGTGAAATGATGTCTCATTTCTGGACCCACCACACCCTTCTGCCCCAGATGCCATTCTTACTACCCTTAGCTCTTTCTGTTTCCCACTTACTAAATGGGCCCAGTTTCTTCTGTCCATTCAATTCATCTTCCAAGGAGTAGCTTGAATCCCCCTTCAGGGCTTCTATCAACAATTTTACGTTCCTTCTTTATGCTTTTCTTCACTGTAGTTACATTATATAATTAGGTCCCAATTACCTGCCAATATATTTTCTGATAGACTATTAGGATGTACTGAGTACTTATGTGCAAGATGTTCCTTGATCCCTCCGTTTTCTCTTGGATTACCATCTCCTTCTAGACTTGACTTCTATATCAGATAAGATAGGCTAAGTTAGGCTGCAGTAATAAACAAGCCTCAAATCTTAATGGTTTATAACAACAAAGGTTTATTTGTTACCTATATTGCACATCTATTGTGAGTTGGCTGGATGCTCTGATCCATGTCTCCTTATTCTGAAACTTGGGCTGATGGAGGAGCAACATCTGGAACACTGCCTAAAGCAGTGACAGGGAAAAAAAGGTGGCGAATAGTGTACCAACTCTTGAAGCCAGATTCATGTCTCTTCTGCTTACTTTTCATTGTTCAAAACAAGTTACATGGCCATGCCTAACTTCAAAGAGTACAAGGAAGTACAACTCTATCATGTACCAGATAGAAAGGAAACCGAAATATTTTCCAGAAACTCTGGTGACTAATATAACTTCCTTTTTCTGTATAGCCTAGACCAGCAGTTTTCAAACTTTCTGACTATATTCCATTATGAAAACTACCTTTTATATCACAGCTCAGTGTACAATACATATATGGATATACTTAACTGAAACAAAAGTTACTAAAAGTGAAATTTACTCTGTTACTTTTTTTTTTTTTTTTTTTTTTGCGGTATGCGGGCCTCTCACCGTTGTGGCCTCTCCCGTTGCGAGGCACAGGCTCCGGACGCGCAGGCTCAGTGGCCATAGCTCGCGGGCCCAGCCGCTCCGCGGCATGCGGGATCCTCCCGGACCGGGGCACGAACCCATGTCCCCCGCATCGGCAGGCGGGCTCTCAACCACCGCGCCACCAGGGAAGCCCCACTCTGTTACTTTTTGTTCCATTCCATTTAACTGCAATTTTTTAAAGTGCTGGACATCACCCTCTAAATTGATTTTATGATCCACTGATAAATTGTGACCCAAGATTTGAAAAACCTAGAAGATGTGGGCCCAGCACCCTCAATCCTTTCTCCCTGCAGATCCCTAGTTTTTTCTCACTGAAAATGCCAATCCGTACATCTATCTGTCTTCTCTGTATCTATATCCTTGCCGCTAAGTACTGCTGATGAAAAATCATACTTATCTCCATACTCAGTGGAGGTTGGAGATACATTTGTAGAGGTTTGATCCCCGTAATTGCATGATTTCATCCAGCAGCTCTTTGTGTGTCCTATTCCATCACCCTCTCCTCTCTGCAAATGCATCAACACGCACATGAATAATTGAGGCCATTTGGGTGCATGCTCCTTCAACTTCTCACCTCATGTATATAACTCATCGATATCTGCCTTCTCTCTCACTTCCCTTCATCTGGTCTCAGAGGAGGAGGTGCTGCATTATGACATCTTAAGCGCCCTTATTATTTATTCAGGTGTTCATTTGCTTTCTCTGGAGCAGTTCCATGTCATTGGGCTTGCATTCTAATCATCCTACCTGTTCCACCTCTTCCTGGCTGCTAGACTGCCTTAGGTAAGGTATTATTTTTCTTTTGGGATCATTTGGGACTCAAGCCTGGTTGCTGGTATATTCTTTTTTTTTTTTTTTTTTTTTGCGGTACGCGGGCCTCTCACTGTTGTGGCCTCTACTGTTGCAGAGCACAGGCTCCGGTTACGCAGGCTCAGCGGCCGTGGCTCATGGGCCCAGCCACTCCGTGGCATGTGGGATCTTCCTGGACCGGGGCATGAACCCGTGTCCCCTGCATCAGCAGGCGGGCTCTCAACCACTGCGCCACCAGGGAAGCCCTACTGGTATATTCTTAAATGGTAGGTATCCTTCAGGACGTGCAAGGCAAATGGATTTTTGACCCAGCCACCAGCCCCTCCTGAGATACTTGGAGGAGGCCCTCTGCTCTCTGCCTTCCTACCTTGGAGGTCAGGGGAGATTAGCCTTACCACTGGCTCTCTCCTGGCTTTTGGGGATCAGAAAGACCAGCATACTCACATGTGGGGTCAAGATAGATTATACCAGGAGCCATGGTTTGATGAATGACAAGATCTTCCCAGTATCCACTGCCTCTGTTCCTCACCCCGAGTACGGTTCACAGGGAAGAAAGCCCCACACCAGATTACTCCACTGGGAGCCTGCATGGCTATGACCCCACCTATACCCAGTTGCCTGAAGGTCCTAGTAGCCCCATGACTCAGGAGAGGCAGATAGCTTGTGGGAATAGACAGGAAGGAGCTACCTTCAGGATGCCTGTATCTGGGATCCAGATAGCTAATTGTCTCTCTAGTTACCTATTGATCTCTTTCACTATTGCCAACCTTCTCAAAATAAATTATACCTGTTTTTTCCCTTTCCTATTTCACATTGCTTTCAAATCCAGTGCAAGGAGACATTAGTCTCAGTGCCACTTCCCTGAAGCTGCTTTGGCAAATGCAACCGTTGACTTCCTAATTGCTTCATGCCTCAGGATCTTCATGGTTCTCAGGCCTCGCTTGACCTCTCAGCTGCATTTACTCTTTTTTTTAATTAACTTTCATTGGAGTATAGTTGCTTTACAATGCTGTCTTAGTTTCTGCTGTGCAGCAAAGTGAATCAGTAATATGTATACATATATCCCCTCTTTTTTAGATTTCCTTCCCATTTAGGTCACCACAGGGCACTGAGTAGAGTTCCCTGTGCTATACAGTAGGTTCTCATTAGTCATCTATTTTATACGTAGTAGTGTATATATGTCAATCCCATTCTTCCAATTCATCCCACCCCTCTTCCTCCCTTGGTAACTGTAAGTTTGTTCTCTACATCTGTGACTCTATTTCTGCTTTGCAAATAAGTTCATCTGTACCATTTTTCTAGATTCCACATATAAGCGATATTATATGATATTTGTTTTTCTCTTTCTGACTTACTTCACTCTGTATGACAGATTCTAGGTCCATCCACCTCACTACAAATAACTCAATTTCATTCCTTTTTATGGCTGAGTAATATTCCTTTGTATATATGTACCACATCTTCTTTATCCGTTCATCTGTCGATGGACATTTAGGTTGCTTCCATGTCCTGGCTATTGTAAATAGTGCTACAGTGAACATCGGGGTGCAGGCGTCCTTTCAAATTCTGGTTTTCTCCAGATATATGCCTATGAGTGGAATTGCCGGGTCATATGATAGCTCTATTTTTTGTTTTTTAAGGAACCTCCATATTGTTCTCCATAATGGCTGTACCAATTTGTATTCCCACAAACAGTAAAGGAGGGTGCCTTTACTCTTGCTGATCACCCCCACTCCCCTTTTGACTCTTTGGCTTCCATGACAGTACTCTCTTCTAGTCCTTCTCTTATTTCTCTTGTTCTTCTTAGTCTCTTTTTCTGGCTTTTCCATTTCTCCTGTGCTCTTAGTTTTGGTATCATCCATAGTTCAGTTCTCTTCTCACTCTACTTGCTGCCCTCTGGGGAATCTCATCTAATCCTTAAAATTTTATATTTAGCCACCTGTATGTGAATGATTCCCAAATTCAGGTCTCTAGCCCAGTTCTGTCTTCAGAACTCTAGATCCGTTTATGCCACTGTCAATAGGACATGTCCTAGACATTCTATAGGCATCCTGAACATAGCATTCCAAAGTGGAAAGTAATCTTTCTCAGAAGTAGTCCTCTATAGCTCAGGAGTTGGCAAACTGAGGTCCATGGGCCAAATCTGGGCTACTGCCTGTTTTTTTGTATGACCTGAGAACTAAAAGTGATCTTTAAATTTTAAATAGTTGGGAAAAGTCAAAAGAATAATATTTCATAACACATGAAAATTATATGAAATTCAAATTTCAGTGTCTATACGAAAAGTTTTATTGTAACACAGCCTCACCCACTGTTTAAGTTATTGCTCGTGTGTGGCTGTCGCTTTCCCCTACGATGGCAGAGATGAGTAGTTGCAACAGAGATCAAATGGTCCACAAAGCCTTCAGTATTTACTACCTGGCCCTTTTTAGAAAGTTTGCTGACACCTGGTGTAGCTAAATGGACCAGCTCTACCACTTGATTCTCAGCTCTACCACTTATTCTCCATATAACCTGGGCAAATTACTTTTCCTCTTTCAATCATAGTTTCCTCAGCTATAAAATGAGAATAATTGTGTTTATTGCTCCAAGTTTTTGTAGATTAAATGAGATAAAGCATGTTAGACACTTGGCAAAATGCTTGATATGTATTACCTTATAAATGTCAACTGTTGTTATTTCTCCCTAAACTCACCCTTCATCTTGTTTTTTTCTATCTTTGTGACAGCTGCATAGTCTACCAGTAACCCAAGCCAGAAACTTGGGAGTCATTCTAGGCCTTACATCCTATTTGTTGCTGATTTTGCTTCCACAAAATCTAAGATGTCCACCTTTTTTTCTTCATATCCACTGCTATTGCTTTAGTACATACCCTGATCTCCTCTTGCCTAGACTGTCTCTTTGACTCAGATCTTGCCCACATTTCTCAGTTTTTTTTGTGCTGCAACTTGAGTATTTTAAAGTGAAAATCTTATTGTGTTACTCTCCATCTTAAAACCATGTAAGGGGCTTCCCTGGTGGCGCAGTGGTTGAGAATCCGCCTGCCGATGCAGGGGACACAGGTTCGTGTCCCGGTCTGGGAAGATCCCACATGCCGTGGAGCGGCTGTGCCCGCGAGCCATGGCCGCTGAGCCTGCACGTCCGGAGCCTGTGCTCCGCAACGGGAGAGGCCACAACAGTGAGAGGCCCGCGTACTGCAAAAAACAAACATGTGAGGACTCCCCATTGTCTGCATGATAAAACCTAAGCTCCTTTCACCATCCTCCATGGTCAGTTGTCTGCTCAGACTTAGTTCTCACCATGCCTACCTTAGACACCATGCACCAGCCTTATAATGGCTTGAATTTCCAAGGTAACCTGGAATGCCCTTCACCACCCTGTCAATCTAGGCAGCGTGTAGTATTTCACTGTCAATATTCAACATTGAAGCATCACTGTGGCCATGAAGTAAGCTTTTCTGTCATTCTAACCTCTCCCTGTTTTTATGCAGAATTGAGCGCTTCCTTCTTTTGCTTCTTATGGATTCTATGTTCTTTAGTCACAGTAGGTAATTGTGATTCTAGGTTATAAGTTCCTGAGAGCAGGATACATATTCAAATCCCAGAGTCTAGTACAGTGTTTGACACACTGTGGAAACGTACGAGTATTTATCAAAAGATAGAAAGAACAAATTCCTACAAAAATTAGACACATATGGAGATACCAAAATGGCTGTTTGTCTACCTGTTTTTTTCTCTGTGATTTTTTTAAAAAATTGAAGTATAGTTGATATCCTCTGTGATTTTTCAAAAGAGCAAAGTGATTCTCAAAGTGTGGTCTCCCTGGAACCGTACCATCTGGCCATGTGTTAGAAATGTACATTCTTAGGCCCCATCCCACACTTTCTGAATCAGAAACTCTGAAGGTTCATTCAGCACAAATGAACCTGTATACAAAATAGAAACAGACTCACAGATATAGAGATCAGACTTGTGGGTGCCAAGGGGGAGAGAGGGAGAGAAAGGGATGAACTGGGAGTTTGGGGTTGGTAGATGCAAACTATTACATTTAGAATGGATAAACAACAAGGTTCTATATATAGCACATGGAACTATATCCAATCTCCTGGGATAAACCATAATAGAAAAGAATATTTAAAAAAAGAATATATATATGTGTATAACTGAGTCACTGCTGCACAGCAGAGATGGCCACAACATTGTGAATCAACTAGACTTCAATAAAAAAAAAAATGTATGGGGGGCCCAGTAAGCTGTTGCCATAAGCCCTCCAGGTGATTTGGATGTATGCTGAAGTTGGAGAACCATTGCCCCAGACTAGTTTTTCTTAAGTTGTGACTGTGGTCCAGCTCTGTTAGACTCCCCTGGGCTGATTGTTGAAGCTAAAGATGCCAGGCCTCATCCCAGACTCTCAGGGGCATGAAATAGCTATGCTTTCAACCCTGACTGCATATTGGCAGTACCTGGGCAAGACTTTAAAAAAAAATAACTAGTGCTCTGACTTTATTACCAGAGATTCTGATTCTTTGGGTTTGGTGGAGGATACTGCCCAAGTTTTTTTAAAAAGCTCTTCAGGTGATACAAAGGTACAGCCAGGGTAGGGAGCCCCTGCTCTCTGCTCTGTGAGCACGGGTTCTGGGGTCTGATGACTCAGCTTCTAGTTCTAGTGTGACTTTGGGCAAGTTAATGCTGTTTCAGTCTCTTGTCTGTTTTGAGGATTAAATGAGGTAATATGTGTGATGTGTTAAACACAGGGTCTGTCCCACAGCAATCTCTTAATAGATGTTAATTAGATTTTCATTAATGAATATAAGCCCCTATGATTCTTTATGTACACTAACATTTAGGAACCATGGAGCCAGAGAATCTCCTATTCCCTGATACTGATTGAGTGCTGGTAGAATTACTTTGCTCTTCCTATAGTTTGATCAGGAACCATGTAAATCCCTCAAGTTCCCAGTGTGCTGTTTCATCCAGATAAACAGTCCAGTCCTATCTTGATGGTGGTGACAAAGTGCAGGTGAATCTCCAGAGACGCGCAGCATTGGAAGTACTTTAAAAGTGTATTATCGGGCTTCCCTGGTGGCGCAGTGGTTGAGAGTCCGCCTGCCAACGCAGGGGACACGGGTTCGTGCCCCGGTCTGGGAGGATCCCACGTGCCGCGGAGCGGCTGGGCCCGTGAGCCATGGCCGCTGGGCCTGCGCGTCCGGAGCCTGTGCTCCGCAGCGGGAGAGGCCACAACAGTGAGAGGCCCGCATACCGCAAAAAAAAAAAAAAAAAAAAAAAAAAAAAAAGTGTATTATCATGATCTCTGGCTCAGAAGTGTTTCATAGGTATATCTTTTCTTCCTAATGAGACTCTAATTCTTGCGGACAGGGATTGAATCTTATATTTTGTTTTCATATCATGGTGCCTAGCAGAGAGCTAGATATACAAGAGATCTTCAACTTGACTGGAACAAAGACTCTCCACATGCCAGTCTCAGTTCTGCCTAATGCGATCCTGATTAGGTTTTCTGGATTCCTTGTGTTAAGGGAGGGAGTTAGTTATTTCAATTTACTTCCTAGGGCTGCTATAAAAAAAGGTCCACATAGCACCTCAGCATTTCTAGTATGCCTTCGATTTGCAAAAATTCAAATAAAACAGACACAAAGTTTCCCCACAGCTGGTGGGGAATACTTGTTGGAGCTCCAAGTATTTATTTTAGGTTGACATTACTGGCATCACCAAGTAACTTAGTACAGTCTTCCCTCAGTGTGCTATCTCATTGTGAATGGTCATCTTACTGTGAATTATATAAAAACATCCAATTACAAAAAGAATTAAGTTTTCAAAAAAAAAAAAAAAAGAATTAAGTTTTCAGGCACAGCTGCTTTTTAAAAATTTTTTATTGAAGTATAGTTGATTTACAATGTTGTGTTAATTTCTGCTGTACAGCAAAGTGATTCAATTATACATATGTATTCTTTTTCATATTCTTTCCATTATGGTTTATCACAGGATACTGAATATAGTTCCCTGTGCTATACAGTAGGAATTTGTTGTTTATCCATCCTATATATAATCATTTGCATCTGCTAATCCCAAGTTCCCATTCCTTCCCTCCCCTACCTCCCTCCCCCTTGGCAACCACAAGTCTGTTCTCTATGTCTGTGAGTCTGTTTCTGTTTTGTAGATATGTTCATTTGTGTCATATTTTAGATACCACATATAAGTGATATCATATGGCATTTGTCTTTCTCTTTCTGACTTACTTCGCTTAGTACGATAATTAGGTCCATTCATATTGCTGCAAATGGTATTATTTCATTCTTTTTTATGGCTGAGTAATATTCCAGTGTATATATACCACATCTTATTTATCCAGTGATCTGTTGATGGACATTTAGGTTCCCTGTCTTGGCTATTGTAAATAGTGCTGCTATGAACATAGGGGTACATGTACCTTTTCGAATTATATTTTTGTCTGGGTATATGCCCAGGAGTGGGATTGCTGGATCATATGGCAACTCTATTTGTAGTTTTTTGAGGAACTTCCATACTGTTTTCCATAGTGGCTGTACCAATTTATTGTGGCTGCACCAATACATTCCCATCAACAGTGTAGGAGGGATCCCCTTTTTTCTACACTCTCTCCAGCATTTGTTATTTGTAGACTTTTTAATGATGGCCATTCTGACTGGTGTGAGGTGGCACCTCACTGTAGTTTTGATTTGCATTTCTCTAATAATTAGTGATGTTGAGCATCTTTTCCTATAGGCACAGCTGCTTTTTAAGCCTCGCTGTTGCCCTTTTATTTTCCTTCTCCTAAAGTCCTAAAAGGCGTCTATTCTCTAAGATTTAATTGGCACCTTTAATAAGGAAAATAATAGTTAATTATAGAAGCACAGAAGGCCACTGTGTATCTCATATACTTTATGGATGAAGAGTATGTTAAACAGATGGCTATTCTGATTGTTATCTGTGATAAAATGCATAAATCTTGTTTCCAAGACATTGATGTGGTTGTTTCAGTAATCAGGGCTTTGTAACGATGCCATCTATGTGATTTTTATCATTGAATCCATTAGGAATGATTGTCACTGTTGAAGGTTTTGGGTCAGAAATCAGTACATCAGAGAGTAGTTCCTTTGAACTGTTGTTAAAGCAGAACTTTGAAAGTCAGAAGCAGGCTGGAGTTATTCTCAAACTCACCTCTTCTCACTACAATTATGTTCTGTACCTTTCTCTATCCTTCCTTAAATCACAGAGCATTGTTCTTAAATTTTTATATATAGTTACTATAGTGCTTTAGGCAGCTGGTTTTTATTTTAGTTAGAATTAGTTACACTGTTCTCTTTGCCTTGGAATTTGTAAGAGTTTTGGATGGAGAGACTGTTCTTGGAAGCTGAGGCCTGTGTAATTTTGTTAAAGTTTTTTTGGCTTGCTGAATTCATTGTTATGGTTCTTCGCAGATGAAGGGTGTATGTGAATTGGCTGTAATTTCTTTGTTGTATCAGGCAAAACTCTCCACTGAGTGACTCCTTTTTTTTTTAAACATCTTTATTGGAGTATAATTGCTTTACAATGTTGTGTTAGTTTCTGCTTTATAACAAAGTGAATTAGCTATACATATATCCCCATATCCCTTCCCTCTTGCGTCTCCCTCCCCCCACCCCATCCCACCTCTCTCGGTGGTCGCAAAGCACTGAGCTGATCTCCCTGTGCTATGCAGCTGCTTCCCACTAGCTATCTATTTTACATTTGGTTCCACTGAGTGACTCTAATAAATCAGATTTATTTACTTTCTGAATGTTAGAGCATTACATAGGACTCCTAGAAAGAAGTTGGGTAGTTATGAGTACCCCTAGATTGTCTTATCACTATAAGATTCTCCAAAATACTTCTAATTGTGTAATGATATACTATAGGAGGTGTAATTTAGGTTTGTGAGCATTTGTAGGATGATTCTGGTGTCTTTGAGTGTTAGGGCTTGGATGATCTATTTAAGACCTTCTCATTTATATCATAATTTATCCTTCAGATAATCCAATTAGGAATTACTTAATTTTCCACCATTGAAATTTCCAGTCACATCAATGTACCTTTGTGTTTCAAAGTTGGTTTAATTTCTTATATTTGATCAAATTCTAATGGTAAAAATTTGCGATCCACCCTGCAGAGCTAATTGGTAGAAAACATTTAGTATTGATGTTACGGCTGATTTGTTTTCTGATCTAAAAATTCCACTGAGTTCTTTCATTTGTCAGACATTTTTTGAGTCTCTGCCATGTGCCAAAGGCTGGGATGCCTCTGTGCCAAAGGCTGGGATACCCTGGGAATGCAGAGATGGATGACAGCCTCTTCCCTCAGGAGCTCACAGTCAAGAGGGTGTCAGGTGGATAGTAAAAAAAATAGTCCAATACAACATGCTAAGGGCTGTGCTGGAGACGCTGTTTACAGTGCATTCCTGCTATTTCCTCCTTCTTGCCAGGGGAAGTCACGGATGGTCTTTCTGGTCTTTCTCTACCTCAGTCTCTTCTGAAAAGTAGTGAAGACTCCATGATTCACAGCACAGAGGCATATATGCTTCCAGTTGGTTCTTGAGGAAACAGAACAAAACAAAAAGCTTTTGCACACGAGGTGGTGCTACAGCTCTGCAGCAAGAACTAGCCATCACCCTCAGAGGTGCGTGGGAGTCTCCTAGTATCTTTTGGCTTGTGCTGAAAGGCTGAATTCTTAGACTCTATCCTCCTCGGCCTTCTAGAGCTTTTAATTCCGAGGTACATTTACTTTCAGAATGAAAAGACCTACTTCATCTCTGAAGTGCTATTCATCTCTCATCTTACAAGGGAATGCTTTTGCTTTCACTAAAAGTTATCGAGGCTTTCTTGGGAGTGTTCTTGAGAAATATGGTATTTACTACCTAAGTGCCCTGGGGTTTTTTGTTTTGTTTTGTGATTTTGGTTGGCTTGATGAACTTTTGGAATGGTCTTAGCTGTTGAAGGACTTTTTTGAAAGGGTGGAATGGAGGCTGGAGAGGGAGGTCCCAAGGCGCTGAATTGCATTTGAGTTTTTACAATGGCTACAGTATTTCTGGTAAGAAAAGTTATTAGGTGTTTATGGATGTTTCAAAAGACCAAGGGAAAAAAAGCAGATTCCATGTTAAAATATCCACTTGGGGACCCTTAACACTCAGAACAGAACCTAAGCTGGGAATGCTAAGCAGTGAGATCAGCTTAAAGCAGCATTCGTTTCTAATGGGGGAGGGGTGTTAGCTGGATGCAGTCCAAGAGGAAAGGGGTTGCCAGAGCATTCCCAGGGGAGGATGGGCTGGCTTGGCCAGGTGGATCAGGAATACAGGTTTTCTTCCTACTGAGTCACACCCAGCTTCCTCCCACACAGGGAAAGCCCAGTTCGGTTAATGGAAGGCTCCCTCCTTGTCTGCCTCCTCTGGGAGCTGTGGTGGAAGCAGGCTTATGGAAAGAGATTTAGAAAATCAGAATTCCTCAAGGGGCACAAACAGGAAGTACTTTTGGCTAATAATTTTGGGTTGCTGTTTTAGAGTAAAATGGTTTGTCTTCTTGTTGGAGATGAGGTTGCTTTGAATTGGTCTTTGCAGGGCAGATGAGGAAGTGACCTTGACCTGGTCCACTTGGAAACCACAAGCCACATTTGCTGTTCAGAGTGTAGCATTTGGCCATGGGTTCCTTTAGAATTCAAATTTTGGAATATTCTGGGAAAAATCTGTAAGATATGTTTAAAAGGTTATGAAAATTATGTCAGATATTCTTTTCAAAATATTGTTTTGAGTAAATGGTATGAATAATGGGACCCAATGTTTATATCCTTCTAATCCCTTTAGTGCTAAGGTGGTAAAAACAGTGTACTGCCACATAACATCTCATGGTAGTGTTTGTACCCAAACTGATTTAACATATATATGCATTACACTATATTATATAAAGTACATGTAATATATGCATATTATATAAGATGATTATATAAAACATTGTGCATTGGGATATATGTAACATTAATAGAGGTATACAATGCATGTTTTAGCTATAGGTTAATGTATGTGGCTGCTTTTTATTGTATATTGTGTGATATGGCAGCAGTAAAAAAACTACTACTTAGTAAGATTTAGGGCTAGATAAACAGTAATTATACATTCTAAAGTTCAAATCAAATTAAATATTAATTTGGTGCCTACTCTCTGTAAAACTCTTTCCTAATCACTATTTGACATACCTATAAGTTCAGCACACAATTATGAAAAATTAACTGAATTAGGCAAGACCCAACTTATAAATGGGTTGTATTCCAAACATTTCTTTTACATCTTTGTAAATCAGGACACATTCCTATTAAAAGGGTCATATATGAGGATTAGTTTCTCTGGGTAGGCAACAAAAGCTTGATTAAACCGTAACGACATTTATAATGACTCCAGCCTGATTTCTGGGGCTTGGAAGCAAGGAGTCATGAATATAGAGATGAGAGGGAAGTAGAGTTTTTCTGCTTTTCTGAGGCAGAGCCAACCCTCGGCAAAATATTTTAAACAGGAAAAATTTATATTTCTCTAGTGCCAACTTCCCTTTCTATACCCTTCTCCTGAGGATCCAGGACTCCCATACTATCCTAAATGCTTCCCACCTTGTGGCTCCCCACTCAAGTCTAACATCCTCCTAATGTACTCCATGTTCTAGAATTACCCATCCCACCCATTATGTCAGTGATTTGGGAAATATGGTCTTTGCACCACCTGCATCAGAATCACCTGGGTTGCTTGTTAAAAACATTTCTGGATCCCACCCTAGACCCACTGAATCAGAACATCCAAGGATGGGTTCTCTGAATCTATCTGGATTTATGGCAAGCTCCTTGAGTCACATTTAGTTTGGGCAACTCAGAAATGAAATTCATTTCACCGGAAGAGCCAAAAGTGTAGAATATTATTCAGCCTTAAGAAAGGAGATTCTGCCATTTGTGACAACACGAATGAATCTGGGGCTGGGAGATGGGGGAAATGGGGAGATGTTAGTTAAAGGGTACAAAATTGCAGCTATGTAGGATGAATAAATCTAGAGATCTAATGTACAGCATGATGAATGTAGTTAATATTCAATAATACTGTATTGGAACTGGAAATTTGCTCAGAGTAAATCTCAGGTACTCTCACCATATGCACACAAAAATGGTAACTATATGAGGAGATGGATATGTTAATTAATTTGACCATAGTAAGCGTTTCACTCTATATATGTATTTCAAAATATCATGCTATATACCTTACATATATACAATTTTTATTAAAAAATTAAAATATATAAAAATCATGAGAAAAAATAAGAAAGAAGAGCCTACAGTGTAAACGAGTGTTTCTTGAACTTTGGCATACATCAGAACCCTCTGGTTGGCTTGTGAAAACACAGACTACTGGACCCTCACCCCCAGTTTCTGATTTAGTAGGTCTGGGGTAGGCCCCTGAATTTTCATTTCTAACAAGTCCCCAAGTAATCTTAATGCTGCTAGTTTGAGGACCACAGTTTGAGAACCATTGATCTATTTATTATGTAAACTCAGTGGAATCCAGAGATATTTGCGTTTTAAAAAGAAGTTGCTTACTAACCCAAATGGATCTCAAGCAGTGGAAAACTGAAAAGAAGAAAATGGGAAGGACAGAGAAGGTTAGGACTATTGGGCAGAGGCTGAGGGGTGTGTGTGTGTGTGTGTGTGTGTGTGTGTGCGCGCGCGCGCGCATGGAGGAGGTTAGGGTGAGGCGAGTGAGCATCTTGAGAACTAATTAGGAATCTGACTGGAATCCTCTGCCCCCCCAGATCAGGCCCTGTTTTTCACAGCTGCTTCTCTCTAATATAATCCCACGTCTTCCCCTAGTAGTTCCAATAGCAATAAGAGGATAAGTTGGGTGAGGAGAGGTATGGAAGCTATGCCTCTTTTGGAATTGTTCATTTCGGAAATTTTTCTATTGTGCTCCATTTCTTTAAATTTGCTGATGTTAGAATTTTACTTTGGCCACCAGATGGCTCTCCTAACATTGTATAAAGGATAGTGAGGCCTCGAAAGAGAGAAATGGAAGTGATCCTTTAAAAGACTGGAGTGTTTGACTACATTTGCAATTAGGGAGTTTCTTCACTGTTTTGATTACTACGTTTGCCCAGAAATTAAAATAAGACTTAAGAATCACTAATTGATAAATAGAAAAGGACAATAATATATAAGAACGATAAGTAAACTGAGGCTTGGAAGTTTGAGTCTTTACTGTAGATGTTGGCTAATAAAAGTTGTGTGATAATTGCCAGGTGTGTGGGGGAACAATGAGAATTAGTCTTTTAAAAGAGTCTAACAATTCCAGACTCAGAGGGGTTTTTTTTTGTTTGTTTGGTTTGGTTTTGCTTTGCTTTCTAGACCAAGAAGCCTGCATTCACAGTTCATATTTCATAGGTAAGATGTTTTTCCTGTTTTGGATGGGATATGAAGTGTAAGTCCCAAGTGTCTCTACGTATCGATTCTGTGGTTCAGCCTTTTATTAGTCTTGACAAAGTGAAGGAGCTTTCAAGGCAAATCGAGTTGTTTAAATAGACAATAATATTGTGCAGAGTTCAGTTATTTGTGGGATCTTAGGGACAAAATGAATACCACATTGAGAAAGATGACATATTTCCTAGCCATTCCAAAGAGACTTGTTCTAAAGTAAAATAAAAGAATGGAAGCAAGCCTTGTTTCACAGATTTGTGTCCTGTGCAGTCACACAGGGCCCTAAGCTTAGAAGAACCCCATGCTTCTTCTTGTGTTCTTAATAATTTTTGAATAAATGGCCTCACATTTTTATTTTGCACTGGCCCATGAAAATTCTGTATGTAGCTGGTTCTGAAAGCAGTAGATTGTTTTCCATCCTTCTGTTTTTTTTTTAACATCTTTATTGGAGTATAATTGCTTTACAGTGGTGTGTTAGTTTGTGCCTTATAACAAAGTGAATCATCTATACATATACATATATCCCCATATTTCCTCTCTCTTGCGTCTTCCTCCCACCCTCCCTATCCCACCCCTCTCGGTGGTCACAAAGCACTGAGCTGATCTCCCTGTGCTATGTGGCTCTTCCCACTAGCTATCTATTTTACATTTGGTAGTGTATATATGTCTATGCCACTCTCTGACTTCAACCCAGCTTACCCTTCCCCCTCCCTGTGTCCTCAAGTCCATTTGTTTTTGAAAAGTAGTTCTTGTCTTTGGTTGCACTTTAGAATCACCTGGGGAGTTTTTGAAAATACCAATTCCCAGGCTGTCCCCAGACCGATTACACCACAATCTTCATAGGTGGGTTCCAGGCCTTGGTACTTAAAAAAATTCCTCAGATGATTACAATGTGCAGCCCAGGCTGAGAACCAGTGTAAGTTTGGAGCCTTATTTCCAGAACTTTACTTCCATACCGATCTCCCTTGCTTGGATTGCTCTTGCAGTTTAATGGGCTTATAAGATTTAATTAATTAATTTATTTATAATTGAGGTATAGTTGATTTCCAATATTATGTAAGTTTCAGTTGTACAACATAGTGATTCACAATTTTTAAAGGTTATACTCCATTTATAGTTATTATAAAATATTGGCTATATTGCCTGTATTGTACGATATATCCTTGTAGCTTATTTATTTTCTACACAATAGTTTGTACCTCATAATCCCCTACCCATATCTTGCCCCTACCCCCTTCCCTCTCCCTACTGGTAACCACTAGTTTATTCTCTATATCTGTGAGTCTGTTTATTTTTTGTTGTATTTACTAGTTTGTTTTATTTTTCGGAAACCACATGTAAGTCGTATCATATGCTTGGAAGATTTTAGATGCTTTGCACAGGTTTTGCGTGTTAGAGGAACAAAAGTGTATGAAATCTGAGTTCTTTATATGATGTTTTTTATTTTTATTACTCTTAAAGATTGTGGAGTTACAAAGAAAACCATCTTTCCTAAATATAGGTCTAATCACTCTTGTATTCCCTTTAAAGTAGCAAATTAATGTACTTTGAAAGAAAAACCTCAGTGAGATTAAAACTGAAGAGAGAAATACATAGACTTTCCTCTTTTTTGCTAATGACTGAATATTCACTAAGCACCTTGCCTGGTCTGGGCTTGTATCAGGTTTCATTAAATGCCTCTTTACTATCTATCTGAAGGTGATTTTTTTTTTTTTTTTTTGGATACTAATTGTTTTTTCCTTACGAGTCACCTGTGGGCTTTGGCAATAATCTAGAAGCATCTGGTCCCAATCCTTCTGGATTACAGGAATTGAAGTTCCCAATTAGAGACCTGGGGTCCTGCAAGGGCAAATCCTTTTAACCTTAATTCACTGGGGGCCTCCTCCGAACAGAGCTGTTTTGCGCCTCCAACCTTCTTTGTTCCCTAACAAAACAGCACACAAGGAATTGCTTTCTCCTTAGTGTGTCTCCCTACAGTTATGTCTATTTTCAGATAATTTAGGGATTAATTCCAGCCCTAGATATTTTACTGTAAGAGTTATATTAAATCTTTCCACTTGTTTAGCTTTGAATTGAGCATGGAACAGAGAATCGCTTAATGGCAAAGTAATTAAATGTTTAATGAAAATATTAGTAAGCTGAAACCCAAAGGGAGATGAAAAACAGAATAATCCTTTGGCTCTCGGAGCTCAGAAATTCAGACCCACAGGGAGGCAGCGTTTTACTGCTAAGACTTATGGCCAAATTAGAAATCAGAGATGATGGTGAAGCTAAAGTTTGGAATAAGTTATTTTGATATTAAACAGTTTTTCTTTAGCAAATCTCAGAGTAATCTAAATAACTTATGTATATAACTTAAAATTTTGGAAAGTCAATTTGTTTTTTGCATATATCATCCTCTGAATTGGGATGTGTATTTTTTTTCAGATTCATAAACATACCATTTAATGAGCACTCATGCAATATCAGATATGTTGCCAGGTGCTTTACATATATTATCTCTAAACCTCAGGACAACCATGCAAGGTAGAGATTATTGTCCATTTTAGAGATGAGAAAGCTGAGTCTTAGGCTAAATGACTTTCTCCAGGTCACACAGCCTGTAAATGTCAGAACTGGAACTGCAACTACCTCTTATCTCCAAGCTCTGCCTCTTTCCAATTAAAATAAATTGTGATAAAATATACATAACATAAAATTTACCACTTGAACCATTTTAAGTGTACAATTCAGTGGCATTAAGTGCACTCACATTTTTGTGCAACCGTCACCATTATCCATCTCAAGATTTTTTTTCTTTATCTTAAACTGATAATGTTTCTAAGGTTCATCCATATTGTAGCATGTATCAGGATTTGATCCCTTTTTGGGGCTGCACAGTATTACACTGTAACTATATACCACATTTTATTTATCTGTTTATCCATTGGTGGAGACTTGGATTGTTTCTACCTTTTGGCTATTGTGAATAATGTTGCTTTGAACATTGGTGTTCAATTATCTGTTCAAGATCCTACTTTCAATTCTTTTGGCTGTATACCCAGAAGGGGAATTTCTGGGTCATATTAATTCCATGTTTAGTTTTTCTGTGGAATCACATACTGTCTTGAAGGCATAGATTTACATTGGGGCATTTGATTTAAAAAATAAAACCTCTACATGGAAGGCTGAGATAATATTCAACTACTGAATGGACCAATAAGACCAGGTCTGTCTCTTGGTTTGTGAGCTCTGATCCAAACACAGAGTTAAGGAGACATGAAAGTCATTGAAGCGGGATATGATGAGAAAGATCCTCCTCCCCTCACTGTGGGCTCTTTACCAACAAGTGGCCAAGCATATTTGTCTGACTCTTGCCCCAGGTATTCCAGCAAGAAAGAAGTTCTCTTGAAAGTATGCACTTGTAGGGTAGGGTTATCTTTCTCAATACAACTAAACCCAAGCACCTCTCTTTTGGGACTCTGGAGGGAGCAAGGTCTAATCTCTGATCATTTCATTGTTCAAAATGCAGACACACAGAACCACCTTGTAACTGCAGATATTGAATAATCCAATTTATGAACCACTTGTCATGTTTTCATTATAATAATGCTGATAGATACAGATGATACTGGGCTTCTTTTTCTGTGGGGTCAGGCTAAGTAAGAACCACTGGAGAAAAAATAAAAATAGTTTGGCAGGGTGGATGTCAGTCAGCTAATGATGACTTAATAATAGGTTTCAGCTACACCTCTAATGCCTTGTGTATTAATGGATATTTAATGGGATTCTATGAATTTGCTTTGGCAATAATCATTGTATGTCCACGTTCAATTCAGCAAACATTTATTGCATGTCTGCTCTGTCCTGCTATTAGGAGTAGAGGAACAAATAACTAAAGGGCTCACCAATGATTACCCATATACTCCATTCCAGGCTTTCGTCCTCATTTATACAACTATAGAGCTGGAATTTATAGAATTCATAGAATTTAGCCCAATCTCTCTCTCTTTTGATTCTACTTCCTCAACATATTATGGATGAGGAAACTGAGGCCCACAAGCACAGAGTTCTGAGTCAGAATCCCTACTTGTGTGTGTATATCTTTCAGTGGCTTACTTAAGCTTTCTTAATCTCAGTTTCTTCATCTGTAAAGGTGAGCTTCAGGCCCTCCCTTTGTTGTGAAATATTGTCTCCACACAGCTTGTGTGACACTATACCTTTCAGATTTTCTTTTTCTCTGGTTATTTATTCTCTTCTTTCAAAGTCCCTCCTCCTTTACTTGTCTCTCAAATATTGGAATTCTTTGAACTCTGCCTTGGGCCTTCTTCTTTTCTTCCTCTATACTGTTTCCTTGAGCAATCTCATCTATCCCCATCTATGGTAACCTCTAAATACATATCTCCTGCCCTGATATTTCTCCTGAGCTCCACACCAATATACCCATTTATGTGCTTGATCTCTCTGCAGGGGTCCCTCAGGCAGTTCAACTCCACATGACCACAATGGGGCTCAGGATTTCCCCCATGCCTGCTCCTCCTCCTATATTTTCTATTTTAAGAAAAGGCACCACAGTTCCCAGAGGTTTCCAAGTCAGAAACCGAGGGAACTTTTATATCCAATCAAATTGCCAAGTTGTTTCTGCCTACTGACTATATCCATCTTGTATCCATCTCCATCTCCATCTGTACCAACACTTTATTGCCACTATCCTTATTCAGATTCCCATCATTTCTTACCTAGACAACTACCACTGTCTCCTAAATAACCTTTCTGCTTCAAATCTCACTCCAATCCATTCTCCACACTATACTCAGAGTGATCTGTCACTCAAACACATCTGATCTATCACTCAAACACATTAAAAAAAGAAGAACCTCTATTTAAAACCCTCCAGTGGGCTCCAGTTGCCCTTAGACAATACCCAAACCTCTAAACCTATGTAGCAGAGTAGAACATTTATTATCCTAATAACGGGAACTAGAATTTTTCTTATTAGGGAGAAAATGGTCTTTGTTAAGAAACATACTTTAATGTGTTACTGGGGATGAGCTGAGGAAAGTTCTCATGACATGAGATGCCAAAAACTAAGGTAACAAAATAATTGTCAGTCAGAATAAATAGAAATATGCAGTTGGTGAAAGTCCTGATGGTGAAGAGGCTAAGGACTTTGGAGACCCAGAATTCTAGTATTCACTTTAATTTTTATGTTGCAATGTTATAACCCTCTCATACACTCTGTAAAATCTGCTACTTACACAAATTACCTGGGTGTGTTGGTGATAGTGTGTGTACATATGTGGGTGAGTGAGTGTTTGTGTGTAAAAGAAAAGAAAGGGCTGGTTCTATGTCCTGGTCAACATTGTGTAGGGATAGGACTAGTCCTCATTCATGACAGTGATAATCCTTTAACTGAATGAAGCAGAAATTCACAGTCAGTAATATAAACCTATTAGAAATTGGATGGAAGGCTTTGGACCTTCTGAATTCTGGTGGAATGAAGTTTTAGATCTGGCTTATCTGGGTCTTTATGTAGCTGACCATGTGTTGCACTTGATTACATTATCTTCCATTATTTCTCCATTGCCTTTCTTTTCGGATTCATCTTGACATAAATTGTCTCTAACCTCCTTGCCTTTGCAAATGAAGCACTGCTCTTCCCATTTTTAACTGGCCTACCTCTATTTTTCCTTCACATTGCAGCTTATATGTCATTTTGTCAGGAAACTTTGCCTCATCTTTATCTAACTCTGTTTATAAGGTAGGCTGCAGATTGATTTAGTACATAACCTGAATGGGAAAGGTAAAACTATAAAGTTAATAGAAATAATGTTAAAAAAATGTCTTTAATGACCTAGGTTGGGGAAGCAAAAATCATAAGGAGAAACACTGATGACCTTGATTCTATCAAGATTGTTTCATCAATGAATGAAAATATGGAAAAAGGAAACAGATGTGATAAATTTGGAGAAAATACTTGAAAGGACCTAATATAAGGTATTCCTACAAACCAACAAGCAAAGAGCAGAAACTACAACAGAAAAATGGGCAAAGGTCATGAATAACTAATCCACAGGAAAAAAAATCAAAATGTTAACAAGCTTGTGACAAGAGCTCAAACATTAGTTAATTAGAAAAGTGGGCATGAAAATAACAAGGAGAGAGCACTTTACATGCATAGAAAAGGCAACAATTAGCCAGTTAGTTGAGGTCAAATGCTATCAGAGAGTGAGGATAGAGGAAGCTTCATGCCCTGCTTAGCACCTTTTTTAGAGAGCAGTTTGGTGCTTTACGGTCAAATTAAGTGCACCTATTCCCTATGAGCCACCAGGTCCTTCCTAGGTATGTAACAGGGAAGAGCCAAATCTGACTACATGTTGGATCTGTTTCTTTTACTTTAACCTTTGCTTCCCATTGCTTTTGTTCACTAAAAGGATACTGTCTATACATACTGGCCTGCCCTGGGGAACCCTGCTCCTCTGCCTGAATGTTAAACCAAAGTTCAGGGAAACATCCGGACCCAGTCCACCTGTGGATGGCTGCAACAAAGAAGAAATTAACACATCCCCTCCCTCAGGCTGGCCATTCTAAGAGATATTTGCAAAACTTACGGTCTTTTCACTTTACTTCCTCATCTCCTCCCCTTCTCTGTGCTATAAAAGAAACTGACATCCAAACCCCGATAAGATGGTTTTTCGGAGACACTAGTCCACCATCTTCTCAGTCTGCCAGCTTTCCGAATAAAGTTGTATTCCTTGCCTCAACACCTTGTCTCCAATTCATTGGCCTGTTGTGTGGCGAGCAGGGCGAGCTTGGCCTCGGTAACAGGTACATATTCCAGGAAATTCCTCCACAGGTCCGCAAGGAAACATATTTGCAGATGTTAATTCTTGAGTTGTTTGTGTACTAGGAGACTGAGGGCAAATTAGGTGTCCCTTACTGGGAGAGTAGAGATGAAAAAAGTGTGGTAGATACACACTGTGGAATACCATACTAAACTGGTTAAGAAGTGATGAACTAGATGTTCACCCAGCAACATGGAAAGTTGTTATAAATATGATGCTGAATGAAAAAGGAAGAAATAGGATGAAGTCTAGCACAGGATGACTTGAGAAAATAAAAATATAAACTAAACAACACATGCTTCATAAAAACACATATGAAAGGACTTCTGGTTTCCAGCCCTACATACAGATAAAGAGCTTGGAGATTGTCACTCCCATCGTCACAATAAGGAAAAAGCTGAACAAACTGAACATCAACAACTCTTAGATTCATCAGATAATTGAGGCCACAGGGTAGACTCCTGCCCCCAAACCACAGAGACAGATGGGTGGATAAAGGGAATCACAGCTTAACAGGGGCAGAAGCCTGAAGCTGAAGCTAGTATCAGTAGAAGCACTTTAAATTTTATGTGACCAATTGCTGAGGTTTCGATGTAGACTAGCTTGAGAGTTAAAAACTCTGAGGGGTCCCAGTCTTAGGAGGCTACACCTTCATGAGTTTTACCTCCAGAAGCCCCCCACCAGCTTCTCAAAGTATAGACTGGAGAAAAAAATCCCCTAGTGCATCTGGCAGGGGGAGGGGAAGAGTAACCATTTTGAAATATGGTTACTCTCAGAGCTCTCTGTTCTTCTTAACAAGGGCTGCCCTAAAGGGAAACTATTTTACCAGAACCTAACCGCCTGGCACTTTACCAAAGCCTAACCAATCAGGGAAAGGGAAATACCCAACTCCAGCCTACACTAGCCTTTGACTTAGAAGAAGAAAAGTACCCAGCTCAAGTTCACTAAAGGACTGAGGCCTAATCACAGGACTGTAGAACACTTCCCTTCCTTGACACCTCAACAGGGCTCCCGTGTAACAGGGGATTACAACTAAAAGAACTGAAAGCCTCAGACCCTATTTAAGGAGTCCTTAGGGAAACTCAAAGACAACAGAGGAGACAAAAACAAGGATACTGGAGGAAATTTTAGCCCCTGAAACAACAGCCACAGCCAAGAGTAATTATAACCTAACTCTTAGTGAGATAGGCTAGGGGATACAAAATGGCACAGCCCCTTTGGAAGACAGCTTGGTGGTTTCTCACAAAGTCAAGCATAGTCTTACCATACACTCCAGCAGTTGTACTGCTAGATATTTACCCAAGTGAGTTAAAAACGTACACCCACATAAAAACCTGCACACAGATATTTAGAGCAGCTTTATTCAAAATTATTAAAACTCGGAAGCATCCAAGATGTCCTTCAATAGGTAAATGGATAAACAAACTATAGTATATACATGCTATAGAATATTATTCAGTAATAAAAAGAAATAAGCTATCAAATCGTGAAGAGACATAGAGGAAACATATTACCAAGTGAAAGAAGCCAGTCTGAAAAACTGCATACTGTATAACTCCAAGTATATGACATTCTGAAAAAAGACAAGTGTATGGAGGCAGTAAAAAGATCAGTGGTTGCTAGAGGTTTGGGGTCAAGGAGGAATGAATAGGTAGAGAGCACAGAGAATTTTTAGGGCAGTAAAACTATTCTGAATGATAGTGTAATGGTGGATATATGTCATAATGCATTTGTTAAAACTCAATATACAACACAGTGTCATGTAAAATATGGACTTTAATTAATAATAACGTATCACTATAGGTTCATCAGTTGTAACAGTTGTACCACACCAATGTGAGATGTTAATAATAGAAGAAACTGAAACTGACGGTGGTAGTGGGGGCAGAGAGAATATATAGAACATACGGGAACTCTGTATTTTTTGTTCACTTTTTCTGCAAACCTAAAACAAGTTAAGAAATGAAATATATTAATTTTTTTTTTTTTTTTTTGCGATACACGGGCCTCTCACTGTTGTGGCCTCTCCCGTTGCAGAGCACAGGCTCCGGACGCACAGGCTCAGCCGCTCCGTGGCATGTGGGATCTTCCCGGACCGGGACACGAACCCATGTCCCCTGCATCGGCAGGCAGACTCTCAACCACTGCGCCACCAGGGAAGCCCGAAATATATTAATTTTTTTAATGTCTTTTTTTAAAAAAAGCATGTGCAAGACCCAGCACAGGGAAATAGAAAAGCCAGTATGCTTGGGAGCTTTTATTTTAAGCTCTTTCCACTTGGAGGTCCTGAGGTTGATCGTGATAACCTAGAAGATACTAAAGAGGCAGGTGGTGCCAAAAGACACCTCCTTGCCCATTCTGGGTAGATAAGTAACAATTTTGTATCCAAAATCTCTGGGGGAAGTGTTCCAAACCAAAAGCTGCCAGTATCTGGGAGATTCCCAAGGGAGGGCTAAGGGGAAGGCCAAGTAGGTGGCTGCAGTCAGGTGGCTGGATGAGAATCAAATCTGTGGATTTGAACCTGAATCCACTGAAGTATATGAAGATATAATGATAAAAAAAAAACGTTCCCAAGATTCCACCTGTAGTCTGTGATAAGGAGATGATGAGATGATAAGAGATGGTTAAATCCCTGGAGGCCATTCTGCCCCTTCCCAGTTATTGATACTCATCTTCAGAGCCAGAGGATTCTGCAAAGGAACATGAGGTTTGTGGCAACTAAAATACACTCTTCTCCTCTTAGAATTTGTTCTCATTTTGAAATACTTTAAAAATATGTTTTGCTGGACTTCCTGGTGGTCCAGTGGTTAAGACTCTGCGCTCCCAAGGCAGGGGGCATGGGTTCGATCCCTGGTCGGGGTAGACCCCCAATGCCGTGTGGTTCAGCCAAAAAAAATGGTTTTGCTTTAATAATTGATTTTATAAGTTTGCAATATATATTATCCTTCATGTGGCACCTAGAGAAAAATTGTTTTTAATGCTTTATTAATAATAACTGATTAAATCTTCAACTAAAAAAACTTCCCACCCACCTGTGATTATAACATATCAACACATTAGAATGATTACCTATTGGCAGAGAGGGGAATGGAAGTAAGGAATGGGAATAAAAGGTCTAAATAAATAAAACTAGAGATGACCTTACACACACCAATAATAGTGGTGTGTCCTAAACAGAGGATGATTCCATTAACGCTCTACAATGGCTTTTAAAAATTATCAGTAATTCTCATTTGGGGTGGAGAATGGCATATCAAAATCTCTCAGGTATGTTAGAGTGGATCAAAGGCTAAAAAGAAATGAGTTAGATGGTCTTTCCAAGCTTGTTGAAAGTGGTTTGATGTAGTGAAAAGAATGCTGGATAAGGAGTCAGAAATGAATTCTGCCTAGGCTACTTCAATGGCACAGGCAAGGGATGAAAGCCTGGATTACACAAGCAATATCAGGGGTGGGTCAAAGATGGTTTGGAGGTCAAGCCATTACAATAGGAGGTATTTTGGGTGATGAGGGTGAAGAAGAGGAAGAAATCAAGGATGACTATATAACTTCTGCTTTGGATGACTAGGAAGGTAGGGAACACAGGTGGAAAGGGAGGTTTGGCAGCTGGGTGAGATGAATTTCAGTTTGGATGTATTGAGTTTGAAGTGTGTAGATGTGAGGAAAATGCACCTTGCAGAAGTGGCTGACTAGGGGTAGCGTGTTTGGTTAAGGGTCCCAGTTGCTGCTGTGTACTGACACTAATTATAGCAATCAGGCCAGGCCAAGCCTCCAATGGGCAGCTCCCAGCCAGTGACTGGGTATGGCAGGAATACTGAACAGGTCCTCCAGGCAGATTTAGAATTTCTTTCTTTAATCAGCAATATTGGCTGAGGACTCTCCATCAGCCTTGCTGAAATTTCTTAGAACTGTTACCGACCAGAGTTCTTGGCCTTTCCCAAGCAATAGAAATTGACTAGAGGCCAGGCTTTATTGGGGCCCCTGCTGTGGCAGGGGGGACCAAGAACAAACAACGGGTTCCCTTGCTTGCTTGCTTACCCTGTGGGGGGTGGGTGCGAGCTGGTTCCTTATATAGGGTGAGGGTAGGGGTGTGTCCAGGGGTCGGGCCAGAGGCGTGGCTTAGGTGGTTTGCCCATCCCTTAGGTGATGTTGTGTGCAGGGGGCATGCGCAGTACTCTGCTTTTGCTCCTGACACCCTGTTTTTGCTCCAGGCTCTTCAAAAGTGGCAGTTGGGTTTTTTGGTCTCTTTGTATCTTTTGGGTCCAGAATTTGCCCCAACTGCAGCATGCACACACTTATTTTTAGTCCCATATAGTTTCTTTGTATTTTGTTGCTGGAGGAGAGGTGTGTCCAGGTGCAAGCATTGCAGCAAAGGGTCCCAGGTCCCAACAAAGGGTCCCAGGTCCCAGCCTGTCTCAGAACTGCATAGCAGAGTAAGGCTCTTCCACTCAACCCCCCTTCCTTCTTTCCTTCCTTCTCCCCTCACAAAGGGGCAGACTAGTCTGCCAGCTTTCACAGCTTCATGGACATCCTCCCCATTTTTCCCTTGCCAGTATCACCCCCAATTAATCTCTTCCACGTCTAATCCCATTTTGACACTGCTTCTCAGACAACCCATGCTAACACAAGTTGTTATTGGGACATCCATTTAGAGATGCCCAGCTGACAGTAACAAATATAGGTCAAGAGCTTTAGAGAGGTTATATCAATTAGAGTGCAAGTAATAGAAAACCCAGCTCAAACTGGCTTAAATGCTAAAAAAATTCATAATCTTGTAATCTCACTCAAAAGGGAGTCCATAGGGACAGTAATTTCTAGGAATGGTATGGACAGGGTTCTCCATTTCTCCCAGACTCTTTTGGTTCTTCTCAATTTTGCATATGGACTTTGTCCTCAGGTGATGGTATTAATCAAAAGATAGCCCTTCTTCCAGCCTCAGCTCAAATGTCTCATATTCTGTGGAGGCTTACTCAGTCAAGCCGGTTGGATGCCATTTCTCTTCCTTTCAGACTTCAGTGTCTTGGTTCAGGCTGATATGACAAAAATACTGTAGACTGAGTGGTTTAAGCAACAAACATTTATTTCTCACAATTCTGAAGACTGGGAAGTCCATGATCAAAGCACTGGAAGATCCACTGTCTGATGAGAGCTTGCTTCCTGGCTTACATACAGCCACCTTCTCACTACACCCTCACTTGGCCTAGAGAGAGATCAACTCTCTTGTGTCCATTCTTATAAGGTCACTAATCCCATTCATGAGGGCTCCACCCTGATGACCTAATTGCCTCCCAAAGACCCCAAATACAATCACATAGGGGATTAGGACTTCAACATACGAATTTTGGGAGACACAAATATTCAGTCCAACACTTGAATCTATTTGGTACTATTTCAAGGTTAATGGTTTCCATGGCTGCCTCCTTCTAGACTGGAAGGGAAAGTAGAGAACATATTATATTTAACTTTTATCCCTATTTTAATGCTTTGCCTTATAGTTGGTGTTTAGCAAGTATTTATCCAACTAAATTTACTGTTGTTTCTTTGGATAGAGAAATGGAATTTGTGTTTGAATTCATTTAACATTTCAAAATAATCTAGAAAAGGAGGTACATGAGAAAGCTTGACTTTCATTCATTGCATTTAGTCTCATTAGATAGTTGAACAATGTGCTGATGTGGATAAACTGCAAGAAGATGGAATGAGGATGTGGACAGATGGGTGAAATATAAGAGTTGAAATTTGGGAATGATGCATATGGTTAATGAGTTCCAAGCTATGATTTCCAACATAGGGAAAGGATTTAGGTGTCCATCTGGATTATTTCTTGAAGGCTTTGACCTAATATGTTGCCTCAGTCAAAAAAAACAAACAGACAAAAGTAGAAAGAAATACAATCATAAATATATAGAGATGAAAGGTAAGAACAAATCCTCATACTCAAAAATCAGAAATAAAATAGAAAACATTATCCTACCAGTGAACAAACTCCTGTTTGAATTTTGAATGATGAATCTCAAATAAAGAGCTAGAAAAGACTATAAATGCTGCTGTGAGATAATCAAGAGAATAAAAGAATTGCTTAGTGAAGATAGATTGACAACCCAGATCTTGGGTGCAGAAAAACAGTCTGAGAGAAAATATAATCAAGCAAGAGGCACAGCTTAAGATAAAAACAGGGGACTTCCCTGGTGGTGCAGTGGTTAAGAATCTGCCTGCCAATGCAGGGGACACAGGTTCGAGCCCCTGGTCCAGGGAGATCCCACATGCCACAGAGCTTCTAAGCCCATGCGCCACAACTACTGAACACGTGAGCCCAGAGCCTGTGCTCTGCAACAAGAGAAGCTGCCGCAAAGAGAAGCCTGCACGCTGCAGTGAAGAGTAGCCCCTGCTCACTGCAACTAGAGAAAGCCCGTGTGCAGCAACAAAGACCCAACGCAGCCAAAAATAAATAAATAAAATAAATAAGTTTATATATATTTTTTAAAAAGATAAAAACAGAGTCTTACTATTAAATTCCAAAATTCAAAAATTTGGGGGCACACTTTAGTATTGACAAAGCAATTTTAAAAGAAGAAGAAACAACTTTTTTTAACAGGCAGTTTTTAAATTCAATAGTCTAAGAGGTGATATGAATTAAGAGTTGTATTAAATTCAGGGCTATTCAGTTCAAGTTATAAAAATTGGGCTGGTTTAAAAACACACAGAAGTATTTTGAGGTTGATGTTGGGGGGAATCATCATGCCCTTCTGCTAACTACCTTTTATGCCATGGATGGACCTGTTGCTTAAAGTGAGAATTTTTCAGTGATCAGTAGCCACCTGCTCTTCTTGAGGGACTGTGAGTGGATCCAAAATTATGAGTCCACTGGCTTTCAGTTTTATATGTGTCTAAGAAACTATTTACACATAACCCACTATTATAGACAAATTGTTTCCCCACCCCCAAATTCATATGTTAAAGCCCTAACCCCCAATGTGACTGCATTTGAAGATAGGGCCTTTAAGGGGATAATTAAGGTTAAGTGAGGTCATAAGGATATGGCCCTAATCGGATAGGACTGGTGTTCTTATAAGAAGAGGGAGAGACACCAGACTACCATGTGAGGACACATCAAGAAAGCACTGTCTGCAAGCTGAGGAGAGAGACCTCACCAGGCACCAATCCTGCCGGAACCTTGATCTTGGACTTCCAGCCTCCAGTACTGTGAGAAAATAAAGTTCTGTTGTTTAAGGCACCCAATCTGTGGTATTTTGTTATGGCAGCCTGAACAGACTGATATACTCACTAAGTGACACTAAAATTAAGTGAAATAATAAAATTTGGAGTCCAAAACCATAAAGTAGTATATTATACGGTTTTATATATATATATATATATATATATATATATATATATATATATATATTCAGTGATTAGGAGCATAGTCTGGAGTCAGCCTGAAACTAAATATATATATATATATATATATATATATATATATATATATATATATATTTATATATATACACATATACAGACTTAGTATGCGCTAGGCACTCCATGTACTTTACATATAAACACCCTTTTAATCTTTACAATTAAATCTTTACAATTACATAAGGCTGGTGCTATTATTAACTCCATTTTACAGATGATGAAATTGAGACCCCCCCCAAATAATAATTTGCCTAATGACACAGACTGGGTTTCAGGCTGACTCCAGACTATGCTCCTAATCACTGAATATAGTATAGAACAGTGCTGTTCAATAGAAATATGATGTGAACCATGTATGTAATTAAAATTTTTCGAGGAGCCACATTCTAAAAAGTAATGAGAAACAGGTAAAATTAATTTTAATGGTATCTTTCATTTAACACAATATATCCAAAATATCATTTCAATGTATATTTAATATAAATAATTATTAATGATATATTTTAATTCTTTCTTTACTACTTAAGTCTTCAAAATCCAGTGTGTATTTTAAACTTACAGCACATCTCAAAATTTATATTATAAGTACTCAATAGCCAATGTATTGGGCAGCACATGAAAAAAGGTATTATAGCTTAGAAAGAACCCCGAACAAGGTCCTTCAAAGCTCCTACTTTATATATGCACACATATTTGGAATTCTTCCAGTTTTTCAGAAGGAAGTTTTCTTATCACAGTATACCATTAGTGTTGTCTTGAGTTAGTTGTGGTTTTAAATTGCTCCTATTGGAGTATGAATGAAAATATAGAATTGCTGTTATTTTTTCTTGTAAATTTATGTGTGGTTGAAATTTTGTTATTATCAAGTTCTTTTTTCCCTAGAAAGTGGGAACAGGTAGAGTAGAAGGACTTCCTGGCCCTTTCCCCACCTAAATAGGTTATATAGTTAGAAAAAAAGAAAAACTACTGGGGTAGATGGATTATTGGCCTGACGTGGACCAGCACTGTTTTATTTTATTTTTTTATAACAAGTAAGACACAATTGTGAGATATGGTTAAAGGAGCTTCTATGACGGTGAAATAGAGTGATGCTAGCCAGTTTACATAAATCCTTTATGTCGAGCGCAGTAGAACTGTAGGCCTTCTCGTTACCTTACCATACAGGTATGGTTTAGAAGTGTTTCTGAAGGGGTCTTTTCTCTAACATTAGCCTAACTCCAGTGTTATAGAGAAGTGGTTATTTTTAAACCAAGTAAAAGAAGAGCTTCACCATGTTACAACGGCCACATCCCTTCAAGACTCTTAAAAAGAAATGATTTTAGATTATCTCCTTCTGTTTCCCTATATACACATTTATTGCCTCTAGATTCCAAGGATAAGTGGATAAATGTAATGGTTCACATTTGCCCTGTAACTTGTTAGAATTGGTTCTCTAAGGCAAATATTTCTCCTCCTTTGCTTTATCTTTACCAAATGATCTGAGCTGAAGCAATCTTTTAAAATGGCCACGATGCACTCAGTGTTTTCAAAAGCAAAGCACTGTAACCATTTAGATCTATCGTCATTATTACAATGCATCCAGTAGCTCTTCTTGTAGAATTAATGCATGGAGCTTCCATTAAGTGTTCTCAGAATCTGCTCCTAAATAGGCCAATCTATTGTTCTCTTGACTAAGTATTCATATGTGAGTTGAAAAATATTCAGAGACATCCCCAAGCAGGGAGGAAAACCCCCACAAATGTCAGGTTTGATAAGGAAGAGTTTCTCTCTAAAGGGTTCTTAGGAGGTTCAGGGGGGTTCCCAAGGGACGGTAGAATAAATAAGCTATCAGGAAAGCAGCTAGGAGTCTGGAGATCTGATAGTAGCCCTCAAAAACCCCCAAATGGTTGTCAACTTAGAAAATCCATGGAGAAAAAAAGATTAAGAAAAATACGCTGATTAGACTAATAAAAAATAACAGAAAATATTATAGCAATCTTCAGATATATGAGCTGTGCCTTAGTCAAGAAGCCTGGGTGCAACTGAAAGAAGACGAATTCAAACTAATTTAAGTGAAAAAGAGATTTTTAACCTGTTTACATAACTGAGGAATATCTGAGGAACATCTGCCTGTGGGTATACCTGGATCTGGGGTCTCAAACAATGCTTTCTTGATTCTGTTTCCTTACCTGTCTCTCCTTTCTGCTCCTTTCTGCTTAGTTTCTTGCTTTTCCATTGTATGTGGCATTCCCCCCAAGGCAGAAAGATGGCCTCTGGCAATGCAGGTGTCATTGCTCTATAGCTTGGGCTCCAAAGGGAGAGAGAAAACTGTCCCTTGGCCTCCAGTTTGGAAAATTTCATGAATATTGATTGCTCTGGGTTGATTACTTGCCAGACTGGCCGCCTGGACAAATCACTGTTTCCAGGGGGCTGTAGTCCTGCGATCAGCTCAGCCTGGCTTATAGGCCTGCCCCTCCGTGGTGTGATGGGGAGGAAAGACACTGTGATTAGCAGCTCCACCAAATCCACTTGGAGATTTCATTAAAGTAGCTTCCAATTCAGTAGGTTTGAGTTGGGGGACTGAGATTCCGTACTTCTAGCAAGCTTCAGGGGCCACCCTTGAGTAGCACTAATCTAGAAGACATTTGTCAATTGGGTATAATTCTATAGCATCTGGTCAGAAGAAAACTGGAGAAGGCTATGTGTGTGAGATTGAGTTTGAATGTTTTAGATTTAATTACTTGAATTATTCCTTAATGGGAGCACTATTATCCAAATTTTGATGTTCTTTTGGGCCATAGCATTTTGTTATTTGCTAAATGCTCTTGACTCGTAGGAGAGCAATGACTAGAGCACTTACTTTGAACATAGCTTTGAGAAATACAAAAGTAAGATACATATGGAATATGTTGTTCTCCTTAAGACATGAAATAATTTGAGAAAGAGAAGGCTATGGGGCTAGGGCTGGGACTGTGGTGTACAGTTGGGATGACACACTCACAGGGCAAGGCTGGAGCTAAGAGGATACTTTGCTGTGGGCAGTGCGAAGAAGTCCAGGTAGGCAGAGAATGGCTTATAGGTATTCAGCATCAGAGAGAATTGGTGACCAGTAACAGGGCTCCATCTCCAGGACTGGGGTTCAAGGGACAGTATTCAAATAATATGGGTGGGGATGGGGAATGAGAATAAAGGCTGGCATGGGGAGGTAAAGATCAAGGTAAAGTATGGAAACTGGGAGATTGGGCAAATTATTTATTTATTTTCCGTTGCGCAGGCCTCTCACTGTCGTGGCCTCTCCCGTTGCAGAGCACAGGTTCCGGACGCGCAGGCTCAGCGGCCATGGCTCTCACGGCCCAGCCGCTCCGCGGCATGTGGGATCTTCCCGGACCAGGGCACGAACCCGCGTCCCCTGCATCGGCAGGCGGACTCTCAACCACTGCGCCACCAGTGAAGCCCTGGGCAAATTAGTGAGATAAGCATTTAAGATACTAGAAAGGGAAAGGCAAGTGCTTAATTTTAGAAGCACAATCAAACTCCAGGTACCAAATCTGAGGTATGAGATGGAAAACAGGCTGGCTTGATGTCTATTCCATTAGTGCTGAACTAGAGCTCTTCAGAGCCTATGGTGGAGAGAGTAAAAGTCTTGGAGCTGAAGGGAGTGGAGGCAATAGGGTCATGAGTCCCGATAAAATTTTCAGATGTGAAGTCCCACAAGTACCAGGAGTCGCAGGTGTGAAGGAGGGATGTATGGATAGGAAATCACACAAGTTATTACAACTGGAAGGTGTTCTGTGGCTTTTATGGATAGCTCTTTATCGTGATTTTACAGTTATTGAGTCTAGTCATCGTTGATTACTTCACTAGTTGAGAAGGAACTGTGTCTGTTCACTGGAGTGGTAGTGACAGTAGGTAGATAAACAGATTTGTAACCCAAAGCCTGTATGACTGCCCAGAGGTCCTGCAAAGAGGAGGAGTCAGTTCCATCAGACAGTTTTGGTTTTTTTTTTCATTTTTGGCTGCGTTCGGTCTTCGTTCGGCTTTCTCTAGCTGTGGCAAGCGGGAGCTACTCTCGGTTGTGGTGCTCGGGCTTCTCACTGCGGTGGCTTCTCTTCACAGAGCACGGGCCCTAGAGAGCACAGGCTTCAGTAGTTGTGGTGCATAGGCTTAGTTGCTCCGTGGCGTGTGGGATCTTCCAGGAGGAGATCTTGAACCCATGTCCCCTGCATTGGCAGGCGGTTTCTTAACCACTGCGCCACCAGGGAAGTCCCCAGACAGTTTTTTGAATCTGAGATTCTTTAAGTGTAATATTTCCTCTTGGCTCTTTGGTTAGCTGTGAAGGAAACTACCTAAGTTACAAATCAAAAGCCTTACTACTTTTTACTTCTTTGGATTTATTTCTTAAAAGCATAAGGTGTTGGATCAAAAGGAGAAACCTGGTTGGTTATCTACCCAAAGTATTATGCATATAACCAGAGATGAAATATATTTGTCTTCAAAATTCAGAAATTTCTATACCAAAAATACACAGAGCAAGGAAATTCTCCAACAATATAAAGGAAAGTGTGAGGAATTTAGATTCCATAGGGATACTTGTTTTCTTCTCTAATTACACCTTCAAAAGGTCTGCCGTTGCTTTCACTCTGCACATATTCACCCCTTCTCTCTAGTCATACTATGTGTGGAAGTGAGCTCCCTTGGGAAGCCTTTGGAACTTGCTCGGAGATGGGGAGGGTCACCAGAACTTCCCTCGAAGTCTGACTCTACATAATGAGGGGAAAAAAAGAGTCAAGAATAGTCTTTATTGCTCTATTTTACTCTCCATATAAAATAGTCATGGGTCTTTGATTTCCTTAGGATAACTGCTAAACGCCTTTTGTAGAAGGAAGAGAACAAAAGAATCTTTGCAGAAGACAATAGCAGTCATGCAAGTTTTAGAAGTAATTCAGAGATTCAAAGGCAACAGTATGTTACGTTTTGTGGCAGAGATTCAAGAGTAAGAAACGGATTTTTAAAAAACGTTGATTAGGGAATGCCATGTTAATGAGTAGATGCAAGTTAAAAACAGTAAACCCATGGTGATTCATGGTGAGTCAGCTAAGGTAATTTGGTAATCCTAACACAGGATGTTCTTTGATGTCTCTTTCAGTTTGGGGTTTTTCATTTGTTTGTTTTGACTTTTTCTTTTTTTTCATCAGGGGAGGAGGAAGGAGAGAGGAAATTCATTTAGGTAAATTAAAATTATGCAAAATCACTTTTCTTGGCTTTTGCAGTTTGATTTAACAAATAAATAAGCACATGTCTATTTGACACCCTTACCTGGAAGCATAAATGTGCTGGAGCCTCTCTATCATGAAGAATGTATTGACTCCAGAAAAGGTGATGATATTTTTTTACTTTTTATTTTGTAATAATTTTAGACATAGAAAATTTGAAAAAAATAGTACAAAGATGTCACATATATGCTTCATCGAGCTTCCCCTAATGTTAATTATTTACATAACTATTAACAGTTAAATATGATGTTAACTATTTCCACCGTATTATGGAAGAACCAGGAAATTACTGTTATCTAAATTATGGACCTTATTGAAAGTTTACCAGTTTTCCCCCAATGTCCTAATTTTCTGTTTCAGTATCCAGTCTAGGATCCCACATTGCATTTGGTCTCTGACAATCTGTGACATTCTTTAGTCTTTCATAACCTTGGCACTTTTTTTTTTTAAATTTATTTTTGGCTGTGTTGGGTCTTTTTTGCTGCGCAAGGGCTTTCTCTGGCTGTGGCACATGGGCTTCTCATTGTGGTGGCTTCTCTTGTTGTGGAGCATGGGCTCTAGGCACACGGGCTTCAGTAGTTGTGGCACGTGGGCTCAGTAGTTGTGGCTCACGGGCCCTAGAGCGCAGGTTCAGTGGTTTTGGTGCACGGGCTTAGTTGCTCTGGATCTTCCCGGACCAGGGCTCAAACCTGTGTCCCCTGCACTGGAAGGCAGATTCTTAACCACTCCGCCACCAGGGAAGCCCAACCTTCGCACTTTTGAAGAGTACTGTTTAGTTTGTAGAGTATCTCTCAATTTGGGTTTGTCTAGTGTTTTCTTATGATGGGGTTATGCATTTTTGGCAAGGATAATATACAAGTCATCTTATGTCCTTCTCAGGGCATCATGACAGAGGTACATGATGTTGATTTGTCTCATTATTTTTTTTTTTTTTTTTTTCTGGTACGCGGGCCTCTCTCTGTTGTGGCCTCTCCCGTTGCAGAGCACAGGCTCTGGACGCGCAGGCTCAGCGGCCATGGCTCACGGACCCAGCCGCTCCGCAGCATGTGGGATCTTCCCGAACCAGGGCACGAACCCGTGTCCCCTGCATCGGCAGGCGGACTCTCAACCACTGCGCCACCAGGGAAGCCCGATTTGTCTCATTATTGGTGATGTTAACTTTGATCACTTGTTTAAGTTGGTCATGTTGGGTTTCTTCACTGAAAAGTTCCCATTTTCCCTTTTGTAATTGATAGCTATGTTGGTTATTTTGAGAGTAGGCTAATACCCTTTTTCTCCTAAAAGTTTTGCCCATTGATTTTTGCCTCCATAGGTGGATCTTGTCTGCAATAAATATGCAGTATAAATAATAAATACTGCAGTATTTGCCTAATAAGGACTTTGTATTTTTTATTATCTCTACATTTGTTAATTAGAATTCTTCTATAAGGAAGAGCTGCCCTCTCTTCTCCATTTATTTATTTACTCAGTTATTTATATTGGTATGGACTCATGGATATTTATTTTATGGTTTATAATCTAATACTATCATTATTTTATTTAGTTGCTCAAGTTGTTCCACATTTGGCCATTGTAGGGTACCTTTGGGTTGGCTCCTGCATCCTTTGACTTGCCCCATCCTTTTTTGAAAACTTCCTTGTTTTCTGGTACCACAAGATTACCCAGGTTCATCCTGCCCCAGCCCTGGAATCAACCACTTCGCTAAGAAGTCCTGATTCCTTCTGTCGGCTTTGTCCTGAGGTCTTGCACTGCTCTGCCTGGGTGGGTAGCCTTTTGGATATGATGTTCTCCTATACTCAGTTTCTTTCTCTGACTTTGGACTTGGAAGGCCAATCCCTAGACATAAACTGTCCTGAGAAATAGCTAATGAACCTCTTCTGGTGCTTTCATTGTGCCTCTATGTTCCCCTCTGAACTATGGATTTTTTTTCTCCTTTGGCTCTTGGTGTCTCCTAGGGACATTTTGCTACTGTTTTATCTAGTCTGGGACCCATGGATCCCAATATTGGAGCTTACTCTTTTATTTACTGTACTGACTGACCCTGACACCTCCCAAACCACATCTCACTAGGTGGCATAGTTGAATGCTATGGAGGACTAAACTCATCAGCTATGTTTAACTGTGCAGATTAGACTGAGAGGTGGGGTAGGGTAAACTTGTTCCTCTCTCTGGGCTTTTTGGGGAGAGTGTAGCTTGAATTCTTAGTGGGAGAGATGTCAACGAACTCCCAGTGAATGGATGGTCCCAGCAGGCAGAGCCAGGCCAGGAGCCCTACAAAAACCCTAAGCAACGGCCCAGTCCATGGGCTCTGATAATAGTCACTTCTAGTAGCAACTGTATTTCCTTCCTCATACTTCCTTTCTGTTATTCTCTAGCCCTTAAGTACAATTTTATTCAGAAGTTGTGGCTTCACATTAGCTGTGCTTCAGGGATTTTAGTGGCGTGTCTATCCTACATAGAAGGAGATGCAAAAGGGAGAACAATACCCTCTTCCTTGAATCCGGAGAGGAAGTTACAGTGGTGGGGGGAGATCATAACTGGGAACAGCTGTGCCGGTGGAGTGGCAGTATCATGTGGTAGTAGGAGTGTGGTAGTAGGAGGTGGCCATAGCAGAAAAACAACAGCACACCTGTAACACAATCTGGAGAACTTTCCAGTAGTTTCTTTCAATTGAGTCAGCAGGGTCCATTGTAACTTCCAGATTTAGTGGGAGTATGAGATGTGACCTTATTTTGTAGTTATAGGTTGTTAAAGCCTGGAAATTTGGGATAGATCTATTAAAGTTTATCTTGATAGCTTTCCCCCAATGATCCAGTAAGATCATCTTGAATTTTGTTTTTATCATCCATCATATTAATTATTGTTTTTGGTTATAATTCTGTTCATTTCAAAAACATGACTTTTTTTTTTTAACCTTAATTCAAGTGCAGAATAAAAATGTTGACTTAGGATGGTGACTTGTGGCAGGCACTATGATCCTCCCTGCAGTTAGAGAACTATGGCTCAATCTATGGTTTCTAAAATCTACCCTTTTTCCTCTTTCTGAGATAAGGAGATTATCTTCCCATTCTAGGATTCTGGCACCTCTCCCATTGTCCACTGATTCTCTAAGATTTCTTGATTCAGAGACCACCTCAGCAAGTTCCTTTGGGGTCCATGAATGTAATTCATTAAGATGTAGAAATATGAAGTCATTTAATGTGGCTAAGTGCTCCTTTCTGATCTCTACCTGTTGGTCATTTACTAATAATTAGTTAAGCTGTTAAAAGGTGGAGAGAACTTTAGTGTGGGTAGAAACTTTAAAGTGCCTTGCACCACACTATATGCCCAATACATGTTGAACGATTAGATGGATGATTATAGGATGACTGAATGAGTGAATGAATTTCTGACCAGATTGCGTATCTATAATAGTGTTAGTGATACCACTGGGTGTTAACAGGGAAAGTACTTCCTCACTAGAGGAATGGGATTTCTGATTTATACAAGTTAAGATATTATAAGTTTACTAGTTAAGATATGATAAATCAAATACCACACGGCTTCCTTTAGCTAATAGGAATGTTATTTAGCTAATTTTAAATTAGCATCTAGGTATATTGTGTGTCAAAAGATCTGACTTTTAAACTAGCGAAATAAGATTAAGACCTTTTTTTTTCTGTCCATAAACCTACTTAACTTTATTGCTTATTAGCATTATCCATCACAGTGGTTTATGTGATTTCCTTTAGGTCACAGAATCTTTCAAGATATGGGGATCCATGATTAAAAGCAAAATACAAGGAGTCCTTGGATAAAGATTGGGGATGACTAGACAAAATCTCTAAGGTCCCTTTCAATCTAACATTTTATGTTTTACGTTTTAAAAATCAGCTTTATTGATGTATAATTTACATACAACTAAATTCACCTGTCTGAAAGTGTAAATTTTAATAGGTGTTAAGAACTTTTTTTTTTACTGGGAAGAGAAGCACTAATTGGTAGATGGAGAATTTTGTGCTCTCTGGTTTTTTTTTTAACATCTTTATTGGAGTATAATTGCTTTACAATGGTGTGTTAGTTTCTGCTTTATAACAAAGTGAATCAGTTATACATATACATATGTTCCCATATCTCTTTCCTCTTGCATCTCCCTCCCTTCCAACCTCCCTATCCCACCCCTCTAGGTGGTCACAAACCACCGAGCTGATCTCCCTGTGCTATGTGGCTGCTTCCCACTAGCTATCTCTGTTATCTTTTATTTTTTTGTGTGAAACAATTTTATTTGAACATTTTGTGTTTAGCTTCAACATTGGTATCATTATCATCACCAGGGCTGTTTACTCCATTTATTGAGACCTCTAACAGAGTTGTCCAGAGCACATCATCTTCATTTCTATATAAATTATTTGATCTGTTGCACTTTTTAAACCAAAGCATGGTGCTAGCACTTCATGCATATTACATTAGGAAAGAAGGTTCTTCCTTTCATGTTGTAGGTGAATGATCGCTATAACAAAACCACTTTATTTAGTTTATTTTATTCATTTAGTTTGAATTATCCTTGAATAAACAATGAATCACCTGGTTAAAAAAAGTATACAGTGAAAAGTCTCCCTCTTATCTGTGAACCCCATCTGCTCAGTTGCTCCCCCAAATTTGAAATCACTTTACAGTTTCTTGTGTATCATCCAAGAGTTTATTTATTCATATATGAATAAATATATATTTAGGTCTCACGCATCTTTTAAAAAACACTGACACCGTTTAACATTCACCATTTTTCCCTGGAAATCAGTGAGCCATTTTTTCTTTTATTTTTCTTTTGGAAAAAAGTACTTTTTATTATTTTTAGAACTTATTATTCAGACTGAAATTTCCTGAAATGAAACATAGAGATTCCATATATCCCTTTGTTATGTTCATTCATCTGTTTAATTCATCCCTTCAACAAGAATCTACTGATTTTCTTCTGTGTCAAAAGATCCTGTACTCAGTTCTCAGGATTCAAAGATTATGGATCTTGCCTTTGAAGAACATATAGTATAGTAGGAGCTATAAGACATAAAGCTAAATAACCATGAGAGACATATGAAATGCCACAGCAGTTCAGAAAAGGAAGAGATTAGTCAAATCCTATGGATCAAGGAAGGCTCTGGGAAGAAAATGACCTTTGAGCTGAGCCATGAAATTTTGAGTCTATGTACCTGTGGAGATGGGCTGAGAGAAAAGGAAGAACAAAAAGAATGAAATTGGGTCATTTGTAGAGATGTGGATGGACCTAGAGTCTCTCATACAGAGTGAAGTTAGTCAGAAAGAGAAAAACAAATATCATATATTAATGCATATATGTGGAATCTAGAAAAATGGTACAGATGAACCTATTTGCCAGGCAGGAATAAAGACACAGGTGTAGAGAACGCACGTGTGGAAACAGGGCGGGGGGAAGGGGGGATGAATTGGGAGATTGTGATTGACGGATATACACCACCATGTGTAAAACAGATAGCTAGTGGGAACCTGCTGTACAGTGCAGGGAGCTCAGCTCAGTGCTCTGTGGTGACCTAGATGGGTGGGATGGAGGGGGTTGGGAGGGAGGCCCAAGAGGGAGGGGATATATGTATACAAATAGCTGATTCACTTTGTTGTACAGCAGAAACTAACACAACATTGTAAAGCAACTATACCCCAATTAAAAAAAAAAAGTGACAGGAACTTAAAGAAAGAAAAAGTAGGAAGGTAACGTATTAGCTTCTGTAAACAAAACTAGAAAAGACGAGGCTGGAGCTAGCATCAGTGTCAACAGCATACAAAGACTTTATTAAGTTAGCCTTTTCTGTCTCTCCTCCCTCCATAGTGCTTCTTCTCCTGGAGGCTCCTTCTTGTAACAGGTGGTATGGTTGCCAATAACTTTGGCACCATATCCTTACTGGTCTCAATCCAAGAGTAAAGAGACTGTTGCCCCTTTGCTTCCAATTCAGAAATTTTGGGAAAGAACTTGTCCAACTTGGTGATTATACCCCACTGTGAGTTGGGGAGGGAGGTCCTGTGTTTGGCAGCCCCACTAGAAACACATCGAATTGGGGAGCAGTGCTCTAAGAGTGCTGCTACCAGAGGAAGGTAGGAAGGGTGCAGGGCAGGTACAAGGCATGGAGGCTCATTTACCTCTCTAGCATGAGCAAAGGCATGAAGGCAGAAAAATTACAGGCTGTGCTTTGAGTATGGTGAGAAGCTCAGTTAATGTTTCAGAAGCAAGACTGAGACCAGTATGAGGGAAGTGAGGCATCTCTGGTGCAAAATTTAAGGAGATACTAGCTCTCAGATGCCAATCCTGAACTTGTAAAACTCTGAGTGAGTGCCTTCTTAAATTTTGTACTTTAGGCAGGTTGCTTTCCTCAACCTAATCCTGGCCCTGTTTAGAAGGAAGGGATGCTCAACAGTGTTGAAAATCAATAGGCTGAGTTGTTTGAGGACCAAGTAGAGTGACCTTTGAGGGAACAGTTTTGATGGAACGGTGCAAGTAAAAGCTAGACTGCAGGAGATTGAGGTATAGTCTTAAAAATGGAGGCAAAGAATGTAGACTACTCTCTCATGAAGTTTGGTGGTGAAGGGAATGATAAGGAAGGAAGTGCAACTTGAGGGGAAAGCTGGGGAACCAACAAGTTTATTTTCATTTTATTTTTGATATTGGCAGTATCTGACCCCCAAATCAGTCATCTGCTTCCATGGAATGACTTGAAGTGTTCCTGGCTCTCTTCCAACCAAAACTAATTTTCTACTGGCCTATGAGTGATGTCTGAATTGCTACCATTAGTGATTTGGGGTTATTAAATTAAAGGATTATCTCCTAGCAGTTAGTAAGTACCTTCCCAGGCCCCCATCTGTAAGTAATTCATTAAGCTTTTAGCAGCTATTTGTGTGTTGATGTGAATTGGTTTATCTGATTTTTTGGTGACAACTGAAAATAGATTTTGATAAAGGGAGAGTGAAGAACCCTGAAGAGTTTTTGACAGTTTGGGATGCAGCACCTGTAAAAAGGCAAGGTGAAGACACCCCCAAAAGGAAAGGTAACCAGGTTCTAAGGGGTAACCTGTCTACCTCAATTCTACCCAAGGTCAGCTTTCCATTTGCAATCTTAAGCTCTCCCTTCCTCCATCAATGGATCATTTTTAAAGACAGCTTTTGAGTAGAACCTTGTCAAAACTTTCTTGGAAAATACAATTTTGTCCCAGATAATAGAAAAGAGTACTGAACTTGGAGTCAGAAAACCTCTTTTTGTCAAACTCTCACTGGGCATGTGCAGAGGCAGAGTTACCTTGAAGCAAATGATGCTTGGGTTTCAAGATACCTCACCTGCACATGCCCCTTTCAAGGCCCTGGGAGGGATTCTAGCAATCTGTTCCCATGATCATGCATTTAAAAAAAAATTAGCAAAATAAGATGATGTAACTACAATAGTCCACAGTCTCTTTCCACTCTTATTTTCTCTTTGTCACATTTCCCCTAAGTTCTGGGTGGCACCTGAGTAATTACAGTCATCTTTGTGATCCAGTAGCTAAAGGGAAGTTGAGTTGGAGATGCAGGTAGTTTGGATTTAGTAGTATAAATTGTTATGGTTTGCTGTCACTTCTGTGTATTGCTAGGTTATTGCTAGCTGCTTCAGTGCAAGGATGTCTTGCAGGAATATTCCTACTGCCCACTGTGCTGCTTTATGTGTCACAACATGAATGTTTAAGGCCTTTGATCACAAAATGGTTAATGAGTGTTACCAATGCAAAGAGTATTTAAGGTGGGTCACTGTTCAAGGAAACTTGAAATATCATGAAACCTTACTGCTTATATATGACAGAAACTTTATAGAGGCCTTCCCAAATTTAATACCAAATTGTATATGGCATTACCAATCATGAGCTATGAAGCTGAAAGAAACCTTTCTAAACCATAAATAATAAAAAAACATTGAAATCAACCCACATTACAGGAAAGACTGAATTATCTTTCTATTTGAGATTGTACTATAAAATTGTTGTCATATAAAGAAGGAAACAGGGACTTCCCTGGTGGCGCAGTGGTTAAGAATCCGCCTGCTAATGCAGGAGACACGGGTTCGAGCTGTGGTCTGGGAAGATCCCCCATGCCGCGGAGCAACTAAGCCCGTGCACCGCAACAACTGAGCCTGTGCTCTAGAGCCCGCGAGCCACAACTACTGAGCCTCCGTCCTACAACTATTGAAGCCTGTGCGCCTAGAGCCCGTGCTCCGCAACAAGAGAAGCCGCCACAGTGAGAAGCCTGCACACTGCAACGAAGAGTAGCCCCCACTCACCGCAACTAAAGCCTGCACATAGCAACAAAGACCCAATGCAGCCAAAAATAACTAAATAAATAAACTGTTAAAAAATCATTAAAAAAAAAGAGAAGCAATCAAAGAACATAACAGAGGAAAAAAAGTAGGGAAAAACTATTCTAGAGGTTTATACAACAGTTAATTAATAAAATGATTTTGTTAGTGTTTGAATTTTGTGATGTTTGTTGTATTTGCCAGGTTTTAAAATTTTGTAATTGTTGTCACTTCTTATATCCAATTTTTTACTCACAATCTGGTATCCTTTATCTTAAAGAGTATCCTCCTCTCCAAACTGTGTTAATTTCAAGTTCTACAAAATCTGGATTCTTACCCCATCCTGTGACTTTGAGCAAGTAATGTGAGCCCCAGTTTTCTTATCTGGAAGGTGTGAATCACCATATCTGCTGACTTACCATACAGGGTTCTTGTGAGGAAGTGAGATGATGCAGGTGAAAGAACTTTATTATTAGCTCTAAGAACCATACAAATGTAAATAAAGTGGGATCTCTGCTTCCTCCTCAAAGAAATGCACCTTGCCTTTTCTCCAAGAGGTTATGTTATCTTTTCAGGATCAAACGTTACATTTGGGGTTATCCTGACTTGCAGGATGGGGCAGGATCTTTTGGAGAGTTTCACATAGATGACAAGCAGCCCCAAGCAGAGTAAAAAGCCTAGGAAAGAATGATGGTGTGTTAGCCTAAGCCCATTTATTACCACTGTTGGAAAACCAACATGCTAGGTTCTCCCTGCTGAGTGTGGTGAGCAGAGCTGCTTCTGATACTAAGGACAGCATTTAGCATTTAAATTCAACAATATTCCAAATATGTAGATGACATCTATTTAAAAAACAAATTTAAGGGGAGTTGTACAGCCTTTTTCTTTGCCCTGGCATTTAACTAGGAAAAATGGGAAAGGGGAAGTTCCATTCACTCAACACCTATTATATGTGTATTATTATGTATGGTTCTGTGCTAGGTGCTTTAAATACATTATCCCAGACACCTAGCACAGAACCATACATATAATAGGTGTTCAGTGAATTTATAGACAATTTCTCCGGATATTGTCAACCGCTTTTTGCAAAAGTAAAAACCAAGGCTTAAAGAATTGAGTGACTTGCCCACATTCTCAGCGATTTGGTATTTTAAGCAAGGTGTGTTTGATTCCACCCTCCTCAGGTACCAGCTCATTGCTACATCCTGCTTACAGTCTAGTTTTCCTTTTCCTATTTACTTGTCTGTTTTTTTTAAAAAAAATATTTATTTTTGGCTGTGTTGAGTCTTCGTTTCTGTGCGAGGGCTTTCTCTAGTTGCAGAGAGCGGGGGCCACTCTTCATTGCGGTGCGCGGGCCTCTCACTGTCGCGGCCTCTCGTTGCAGAGCACAAGCTCCAGACGCTCAGGCTCAGTAGTTGTGGCACACGGGCCTAGTTGCTCCACGGCACGTGGGATCTTCCCAGACCAGGGCTTGAACCCGTGTCCCCTGCATTGGCAGGCAGATTCTCAACCACTGCGCTACCAGGGAAGCCCGCTTGTCTGTTTTAAATTGATGAATCCAGCTCAGTCACAATTGCCTGCAAAAATAATTTTATAGATCAGATGTCTAGTATATACACATAGGTCTTTTGTTGAAATATATACTTTGTCATGAATTTATGGAAAATCAAGAATATATCCATAGCAATAGAATATGCTTTATATATATTTTTTGATGTGGACCATTTTTAAAATCTTTATTGGATTTTTTTACAATATTGCTTCTGTTTTACATTTTGGTCTTTTGGCCATGAGGCATGTGGGATCTTAGCTCCCTGACCAGGGATCGAACCTGCACACCCTGCACTGGAAGGTGAAGTTTTAACCACTGGACCTCCAGGGAGTCCCCTAGAATATGCTTTAAATGGTGCTTAATTTAAACATAAAATATGATTTAAATGGACAAATCTTTATTAGGAATTTTAAATACCTGAAAATGTTTGAGATGCACAATAAACTAGTTTACCACCAACCACGCTTTTCATATATCAATTTAATATGCACCACCTCACAACACTGTAAAGCAATTATACTCCAATAAAGATGTTAAAAAATATATATATACAGGAAAAAAATGCACCACCTGAACTCAGATATTTGATTTCATGCTAGAAAATTCAAGATTAATCTCTTCATCCAGGGAAAAAAAAAAAGGAAACCAGCATTCTCAGGTTGCAGATTGACAGTACCAGGCTAAAATGACTTTCCTCTTGGCAGCTTTATAAATATTTTATCAGAATTCAAAATTACACACAGTTCACTTGCTTCTTTCCATTAAATTTTAAAATTGAGATGAGTTTGGTAGCCAGTAGTTATTCACAGGGCTTTTGTGATTTACGATTTTAATGCAAACTCTGCCCCCTACCTCATCCCCCAGGTTAGCCTAAGTGTGGGGTGGAAATCAACACACTTTCAAAATTGGACACCTCATCTGATTTGTGATTTTTTTGTATTTACTTTTTTATTTGTAGGTCAAAACTAAAATTGGGGAGGGAATGAGAGAGAGAGAGAGAGAGAGAAGAAGGGAGGTGTTATTTTGGAAGGTGAAACTTCTATCATATTATCATAGACAAAAACTATTAGGAATTATATTCTACAGGGTTCAGAGACTGTAACAGCTAGAATTTTCAAAACCTAAGGGAATGACTTGTACCTTTCTATTTGGGAAAATATGTTTGTGAGAAGATAATGTTCATGTTATGAACCCAAAACCACAGGATTCTGAAAAACTGTATGTCTAAAGGGAGAATCATCCCAGAGAACCTGAGAAGTAGGTACAAGCCATTAACCTGAGCTGGGAGGATTCAGGTGAACTTTGGGTCCCATCAACATAAGTCATCTTTGCTGTTCAAATGAGCACAGAGCTGCCAAAACTCCTCCATTAATTCAGAACACAGAGGGCTTTAAGGAATCCATTAATTCATTCAATTTAAAAATATTTATTGAGGGCTTCCCTGGTGGCGCAGTGGTTAAGAATGAGCCTGCCGATGCAGGGGACACGGCCCAGCTCTGGTCGGGGAAGATCCCGCATGCCACGGAGCAACTAAGCCCGCGTGCCACAACTACTGAAGCCCGGGCACCTAGAGCCGGTGCTCTGCAACAATAGAAGCCACTGCAATGAGAAGCCAGCACACCGCAAGGAAGAGTAACCTACCACTCGCTGCAGCTAGAGAAAGCCCGCATAGCAACGAAGAGCCAACGCAGCGAAAAGAAAAAAGACACCTGTTTCACCTTTATTGCTCTGAAACCGTTTCTGGAACCAAGGACAGAAAACAAGTTTTATATATATATATATATATATATATATGTATTGAGCACCTACTACTTAGGCGAGGCGCTGGTAATATACAGATGAGTAAGATTCAGTCCTTGCCCTTAAGGAGCTTACACTCTGGTGGGGGGGTGATGGGTGAGTCCAACATACAGATAAATAAATGCACAAATGTATTATGAACTTTAAAACAGACGTTTAGATAAGGTAGGGCGGCAGCATTATAAAGGAAGTGGAAAAGTCGCTGTGGGGAGCCCAATGATTCTAGAAAGACTCCTTCGAGGAGGGGCAGGACTGATGGATTGACAGGTTAGCCATCGAGGTAGGGGGCGACGTTCTGGGCAGAGGAAACCACTGGGCAAGCGGAAACAGAAGAGAGGCACTGAGGCGTGAAACTGCTTGTTTTGCCCTGGGATCGGCCTTACACCCCTTTGTCTCCAGACAAGGAGTTCGATCCCTCACGGTAGGGTACGTCTAGAGAAGTTTGGGACTATAAATCCTAGCAAGTGGGGCTGCTAGGCAGGATCTAGCCTGAGGAGATTTCTAAGAGCTGAAACGAAAGCGGCCAAGTTTGCAAAAGAAGGGGGCTCCGGTGGCGGCTTGCCAGACTTTAATTGTGCGGTCGCGGACATTTGGTTCTCAGGGAGCCCTGCTCTGGGTCCCCGCCCCGACGGCTGACCCTGTGGATCTGCCGGGTGCGCAAATTCCGCTTCCTGAGCCTGGAGCCCCCCTGCTCTCCCGTCCCTGCTCGGAGACTAGCTCGGAGCCGCCGAGAGACGGCGGTGGCAAATTCCACTCTCCTCCCGGGCCACGCCAAGCTGCTCTCGGCGGCGTGTCCAGGTCCGACGCTCGCGGCCCGCCTGCGCAGGCCCCTTGCGCAGGGGCCCGACGCACGCGGCAGCAACTTGCGCAGGCCCAGACCCGCACGACAGTCCTGCGGCGCTGGCCGCCTCCTCCCGCTCTAGGCTCACGAACCGCCGCGCTGTCAGAGGCTCGAGGGCGGGCGAGCGCCTCAGCTGCTGTCAGAGTGCACCTGTGGCTGTTTATCCCCTCACCTCGGTTTTTATTTAATTCTTCCCCACGCCCCCATTTTGAGAGGTTTCTTTCTTCGATCTGTATGTCAGGCAGTCTAACAATAGGAGTGGCTCGAGGCCTACACGTCTGAGAGCTCCCAGGGCGCCGGACGGAAAAGGTGGGTGTGTGGAGTTGTCACCTCACAGGGTCGCGACCCGGAGCCTGGAGGAAGGGCCCACCTTCCCGGGTACTGCGGGCCCACTCTAGGCTTCTGGGGAGCAAAGTTCGGGCTCCACTTCCTCGCTCCAGGCTGCCTCCCCTAGGATACCCACGTGCCCACCGCTCCGGCCGCCATTTCCCACCAGGCCTCCAGGGGGCCTCCCCGCCGCGGCCTTCCAGTCGGCTGCTCCGGGCATGGGGGCGGCCGCGCGGCAGAGGGACGCGCCTCGGCGCCCTGGCCAGTGCGCGGACAATGACTCCTTCTCCCCTCGCCGCCTCCTCCTCCCGACACCGCCCCCCTCTCAGCCCCCAGGCAAACCTATTAGCCATTCAGACCGACAAAACCCCGCGGCCCCGCGCATTGTCCCGCGGAGCGCCCGGCCACCGTCATTAGCCCTGATTACGCTGAGCCGCCTGACAGCCCCGCGGGCCGCTCGGCGGACCACCCCCCCATTCACCGCCGACCCCCGGCCCCGCCTCACAATAGCAGCGGAAATCGTCGGCTCTCCCGCGTCCCGAATGAATAGAGCGAAAAGCTGCTTCTCTTCTCCTCCCGCCCTATTCACTCTGTCGTTGGATACAATATTTTTTTTTCCTTTTTGTTAAAATTGGGGAGAAGGAACGAGGTCAAGGAAGATTTTGCTTGAGCTCTTTGCCTGTCACTTGTTTAATGTAAACAAAGAACTAGTCTTCCCCCACCCCCAGCCTCTCATACCCTCCCTCCCAGATTTTTATAAACAAACTGGTGTTGGGAAAGGCTGCACAGGGAGTCGGGGTGGGATGGGGTACGAGGGCGACCGTGGAAGCCGAGTGGGTCATTAAAGTGGAGGACAGAGGAACTGCGGCATTTGGGGCGCAGGAGCTGTCGCGCTTTTGGTTTAACTGCCGGGTGGTTGAAATATTTATTACCCGTAAAAGAGCCCGAGCTGGGGCTGAGGGTTAAATCCTCACACTGGTCAGATCGGTTGAAATGTAAAAATGCAGCTTCTTTCTACTCTGCTGCAGTAACTGCTTTGGGGGAAATTGTTATAGGAAAAGAATTTTAAGAAAAGAAACCCATCATCGTTAAGTATTTCTCCAGATTCAGAAACCTTCAGCACTGCTAGTAACTGGAATTAAAAACAAAAACAACAACAACAACAAAGAACCCCTTTCTAGACCAGGATAAAGCTGATAAGGAAAAAATATCTTAAAAAGAAAACGAAAAACTTTACAATACCTGTCCATGGGAAGCTTTGGACCAATTAAAATAAAGTAAATCTGTGTGAAGATTTGGACCAATTTCCAGCAAGTGATCATCAATGAATTGATTATTCACAAAGAATGATTATTCATAGTTAGGTGCCAGCAGGTTTCAGATAAACATTTAAAAAAATCTTTTAAATAATGTGTCACCTCTTAAGATGCTAAAGTGAAATTATATAAATAAATCAACAAATTGGTGAAACAGAATAGTTACTTTATAATGTAACCCTTAGGCAGCATGTTACTTTAAGCAAATTAGATGTACTTTAAAGGCTTTCACCAAAGCAGGAAGAAAAATCCTCCATCACTGTTTGGCCGTCTCTTTTTTGCCACACAATTAAGCATTATTTAAAAAGTATTTGTAAAAAGAAAGTTTAGTTCTTGCTAAGAACTATGTTTATGTTATGTTACCCCCCCTTTTTTTTCCCCTTGAGAATGCAGAATGGACCCTTCCTTCTGCTCTTAGGCATCATTTGAACTGCTGAGTGGTGTGGGATTTTTAGAATCTTAAATTCCTTCACATCATTCCACTAATTAGTCCTTTTCCTTCCCTCTTAGACCTGGAAGCATCAGCTTAAGAGATAAAATTTGCCAGCTATTTTCTTCAAATGCTGGTCTAGACAGCTGTGTAGTTAGGATGGAGTCTGACTGGGGAACAAAACTGGAAATCTATTGATTTTTCGTTGAAGAGCGATACTCCTTAGCAGATTCAGGGCTAGGGTGAGGCAAGAGAGGCACCAGATGCTGTGCACTTGCTTGACCTTGAGAGTGAATGCCTCTTTAAATTTTGTAGTCTAGATGCCTCCCTTCTCTTTGGAGTCCTGGTCCTGCTTCTTGGCATTCTAGGAAGTACCAGGGCCTCTAGGAAATAAAATAGAGCCTTGAAGAAGATCTACCATCCTAGCCTTTCAGGACTCACAGAAGGGCATTTGGTTGCTTTCCGGAAAAACACCAGCTTGATCACAAAGACTTCCCCACTCCTTCCATGTAGAGCTCTTGTGCAAGAGAGTTTTGATTGTCAACAATTCTCTGGATAAGGGTCCCGGTACACAAAGACAACCATTTATACAGCCCAAACGAGGCCAAATCTGTTTACGTGATTTAGAAACTAAAAATCAGCCCTTATTCATGTCCTGGGCTCTCCCCATGTATCTTGCCATTTGACTGCTTTTTGTCTTCCATGACTTCACTTATTTTTGTTTGGTTTGCACATTGGCACTTCTACCCAAATAAGTTAGCAGGCTTCTGAACCAAAGAGCATCTGCTAAGGATGGAGAGGCAAATTGAAAGAAGTCCAACGGTGGAAGTGAGGGCGGGTGCTCCAGGAGGAAGTTCAGCTCAAGTGATTTAAAGATCAATGTCAAATTTTAGAATATGCAATCCATTTCACTAGGAAGAAGCTTAGAGACCCTTCCAGGTAGCATTTACTTTTTTAGTGCTAGGACAGTAGGTGGTTTGTTTTGTTTTGTTTTTGGTATGTGTGTGTCTACGTGCCTGTGTGCACCTGCACACTTTGGGAGGACAGATTTAATCCTGAGAATATTTGATATTTTTAATAGAGGCCATTACAGGACAACGAGGCTCTAGATAACTTGTTTCATGTTCAATACAACGATCAGATTTTTAAAATGCCAGTCCTTTCTCTGCAGCCTTCTATTTGACCTCACTATGTGACATGATTACATCCTTTCCCCCATCTCAGTATCCGTTTTGTTGAAAACAATGCATTTGATTAAAACCTGCTTCTGCGTTGAGAAGATGCTAGTCTAGTTATTACAACCTCTCCTATCTTCTTTTGTCTTATTTTAGTACAAGTTCAATACTAAATGCAGTATGTGCTCACTTGCATGATTATGGGTACCTACTGCTTTTGTACGGGTGGGGGGCCTCAAAGGAGATGGAAAACCTTTCTCATTGCAGAGCCTCTGTTGGAATAGTCTTGCATTTTTATAAAATAGAACTCACTATTGAGTTCCAGAGTTTGGCTTCCAAAATTGTTCCTGAAAGCCGAGTGAGTATCAAGTGGACAAGCCATAGTTAGTTATCTGTGCTGGGGATGCGAGGGAGTTGCCTTATAGAGGATGATCATGTTGCCAGTTTCTAGGTTTAAATATGTCACACATGCATGCATATGTATGTACATACATACACACATGCACACAATTTGACAAGGAAGTGGTTATGGACCTACCTTGGGGCTGTTTTAAAAATATACCAGGAGACATCAGAAAAGGCAAAAGATACAGAGAAGACTCTCCTGAGACCATTTGCACAAGGACCCCTACCTGGGTTCCCAAGAGAAAGATCTCTCTGTTTTCTTTTTAGGAATCTGAGAGCAGTTCTCTTAATTAAGAAAGGTTGCTCACCAGGTTTTTATTGTTTGGCTTCTTCACACAGAACCCATCGGCTTCACCCTGCACCTTTAGAAACAGCAAGTTCTCTGGATACAGAGAAACCTACCATGCAGTCTCTTAAATAAGTAAATAAACAACATATATATGTTTTGTTAAAAAAAACTTTAAAGCAAAAGTTATACATATGTAACAGCGTCCTTTCGACGTGAAATACCCACGGGAGATTCAGGGCAGGCTCTCAGCGTGCAGTTCGGGTTCCGGAGGCATCTTTGCAGCAAAATCCTTGGGAAAAAGCAAAGCAAGGAGAACGTGAAGCTGGGTCTGGCCTCACCGCGGCCCTTGTGGTAGCAGCCGGAGGGCGCCAGTGGAACGGGTCAGGCCGCGGGGCGGACACGGCAACCCGAGCCCGCGGGTCCCTGGCCACCTGGATTCGCAAGCGCTGGGTTGCTTGGTCTCTCGTCCTTCCTCTCTCCTTCATTTTGTTTGTCTCGTTTTTTACACCGAATTCTGTTTCTGAGAGTGCTGGGCAGGCAGCTCAGATGTCGCACTCGCTGTCGCTGGACGTGATGGAGATGGCCGAAGTGGCTGCCTTGCTGGACAGGCTGGCGGCCGGGCTGGCGGCGGTGCCCAGCACCTCGGGCGTGCCCTCTTCCTCGGCCCTTAGCGCCCGGCCGGGGCCCTGCGACAGAACCTGCTGCTGAAGCCTACGGGGAAGGAAAGGAAACGAGTCACTGTGTGTAACATAGCCGCCGGTACCCCCGTCCCCCGGTCCGCATCCCTTAAGCCCAGCAGTCAGCGACTCTCCCTCAGACCCGGGCAGTTAAAGCGGGTAAGACGAGGCAACAGAGGCCGGGCAGGAGGCATGCGGCGGCTGTTCTGTGGAGCCCTGCGGTTGCCCCCTCCTCCTTCTTAGTCCTTTCTTGGCTCCCTATCTCCCCAATCTTTGGGATGCTGTGCTCGCAAGGTCGTTCCTGGTGTTGGTCACCTTTGGGAGATTTACAATGCTCTCAGGATAAATGAGGTGTGGGTGACAAGGAGAGGTCAGGCTCTGGGACAGGAGACCCCTTTCCCAGCCTGCGTCTGCCTAGGGCATACGCCTGTGTGAGTGCCCCCGAGGCCGGCAAAAAGGGCGGCCTGACGGTTCCACAGAGGCTTTGGACCTGGGAGAAAAGTCTGGGTTCTTGGTAAAATATTTGGCTGATTGAAAGCCACATGCTGGGGAATGAAAAACCTCTGCCAACTAGTTTGTCGTTTTGAGACAGGGCTGCCCACACGTGGGAAGAGTAGAACTTGACTTTCCACTTCTTACAGACATAAGTTAGAAATTTCAAAGCATTAGAGAAGGATGCATCTGGGCTTTAAAAATGACAACACTAAACTGCCACACTGCTAATAAGCCAGGCTTCACTTAATAATAGGAGCCTGGGCCCGGGCTGACAAGAATTAGCTTTGGGCCTTGGGGTCTGTAATTGCTTATGGGATTTTAATTTTTCTTTCCTTCTCCCTTTCAATGTAGCCTTGGTTTGGTGACTGGAACCAGCTGCTGGAGCAACCCCCAGGCGCCGAGAACCAAAAAGAAAGGGTGGGGAACCAAAAGCCCGGAAGGAAACCCCGACCCAGGATCCCAGAACGCAGTGGGCTCAAAACCGAAGACCTCAATCCCATCCCAATTCCTACGAAATCCAAGTCTCCAGGCCTTGGGTAAGGGCGCGGGGGGTACGGTCACCCTCTCCCTCCCTGGTGAGTTCAAGGCTCAGAGAAGGCCTTTAGGTACCGACCTGTTCTTGGCTGCAGCCGCCCGGTCCCTTTGTCGGCGGTTTTTGAACCAGTTGCCCACCTGCGTAGGGGTCAGTCCGGTTGCCTGGGCGAGCTCACGCTTTTTGCTGGGGTTAGGGTATGGGTCCTGCAGGTACCATTCCCGAAGCAGGTGCCGCGTGCGCTCCTTGAAGCAGTGTGTCTTCTGTTCGCCATCCCAGATGGTGCGCGGCAGCGGGAACTTCTTCCTCACGCGGTACTTGTCCACTGGCCCCAAGGGCCGTCCTCGCAGCTTCTCAGCCTCCTGGTAATGCGCTTCGAGCCACAGCGCCTGCAGTTTGGCGTGTGACTCCTTGGTGAACTTGTGGTTTTCCAGGATATGGTAGAGTTCGCGGTAGTTGCCACCATGGAAGGCCACGATGGCTCTCGCGCGCAGCACGGATTCATTCTTGTTGAGCGCCTCGCAGGCCGCAGGGGCCACAGGCAGCGACCAGAGGAAGCGACCCAGGCGCTCCACGTCGCCGCTCTCCTCTAGAGTCTCGCATACCCCGGCCACTTGCTGGGGACTGAAATTCAAGATAGGCAGCTGGAACATCGAGGCAGTGCCGGCGGCAGCGGAGGCGCTGAGTCCGCAGCGGGACACGCAGCAGATGCCCGCGGGCGCCGCCGGGTGCGCCAGACTCTCCTTGGGGGAGCGGCTCGGGGCCACCAGGACGCGCGGCTCGGGGCCACCAGGACGCACGGCCGGGGCAGCGGCGGCGACGCAACCGCGGGGAGCGAGAGAGCGGAAGGGATTGGAGGAGGTGCCGGCTCCGCAGCTCGGGTTCGGCTCGGCTCCGTTAGGGCACGCAGGCCAGCTAGCGGGCGCCGCTACTGGGGTGGGCGGATTGGCGGCGCGGGCGCCATGGAGACCCCCTGTCAGTCACTGGCCAGCTCTGCCAATCAAGACTGCGACCGGAGCGCCCCGGCCATTTCAGCACCTCCCCGCTCTCGACAGCGCCCGCAGTTCTCCCGTAGATTTAGTATTTTGCAGAACTTGGAGGAGGAAAAGACGGGCGAGAGCCGCAGCGTTTCACTACCACCCCCAGCCTCGTTCCTCTCTCTTCCCCCGCAACCCTGCCCCAGCGCCCCCCCCCCCAAAGAGGCAGTGATGCTACAGAAATCCACTTTGGGGCGAGGCGCTGCCTGGGTCAAGAGGCCTCCAGAGGACAAAGAGGACTGGGCCAAATCGAAATCCTCCAAGAGAACTCACCAAGTTTAGTTGTAACGAAACACAAAACTTTGAGGGAGGGCACGAATGGGGAGGGAGGGGAAGTGGATCACCTCTCTTCTTGCCAGCACCCATCCCTGCATGCCTTGCCGGCTGCCAAAGCAGCCGAGTAGGAATCGAATGTGAAGCAGAAGGAACAGGACCCGGGATCTGTAGAAGAGGTCAGTTTGGACTCTACCCCCATCACGTTCAAAAGTCTCCTGATATCATTTAAAATACGAGCTAGGACACTCTCATTCCTGATAACACAGGTGCTGACCATGTAGTAAAACACTTGCAACAAAAGCGGCGCCGCAAACCCCAAGTTTATACTTTTCAGTTTTTTCTCCCCAGTTTAATGGACTTCAACAAATGTGCGGCATAGCCACATCTAGAGTGAGAAGTCACTGGTAGGTCAGGACAGCAACTTAAAAGCTTGTTTCAAAGACCTTTTTAAAGAAGTATCGATTTGCTCTTCTTGCAGGCTAATTTTGCCATACCCTGTGTTAGAATGTTTAACTCTTGAGCTGGGGATAGAAACTCTAACCTTGGCCTTTGGACCCAAAAGTAATTCAATAAAAGTAAAATAGAGAAGGGGGAACCACACCAATAGAGAAGGGGGTGTAGAAAGCACTTCTTAAGCCCCTGAGCCCTGACCCTTCCTGAAGAGAGAAAGGGCCTTCTTGGCGGCTCTGCCTTGGGGCCAGCAGTTGAATTGGCAACTTTATTGATTCTCAGTTGACATTCTCATCATACCGTTTTCTGAGACCTAGGTCAAAAGTAACTACGATATCACCTGGGCTTTTGATAGGGGTTTATTTAGTTTGAAGAAAATAATTGGAAGAGGGGAGTCCAACGAAAGCGCCAGGAAAAATATCTTTGGAGGTCCTATCCCCAGAAAGGAATCAGATGGGAATGTTCGCCCCAGAACTGGACTGGGCCCGGCTGTCTTTTCTTTAGTATCAAGTACAATTTGTATGTGGCTTGTACGGCTCTGGTAAATCAGAAGGCAGATAGATAGCACAGATGGTTGGAGGTGTCGGGTCAGATCATGCTACGCCTGAATGCTGGGCAAACCTCATTCTGACGGAAAACCCTGATATTATTTTCACAGATCTTCACAGTTCACTCAAAAAAAAAAAAAAAAAAAAAAGCAGAGAGGAAGAGAAAAGCCCTGCAACCATTTACATCATTTCTGTGAGTTTGCTGCCGCCTCAACGGAGAGACTTTCTTTTCTAAGAGCTTATTTTCATGAAATGCGACAGGCAGAGGCAAAATGGAGAGGGTGATGAGGATAATGTCAAAGCACAAACCTTCTCTAGCTGGAGGAGACTTCCGAATCCTCCTCAAGGACAACTTTTAGTGAGAAACATCACAAACGAGGGCCAACAATGCACGGTGTAGAGAACCCGGCAGGCGGGGAAGGGGTGAAGAGGGACCCCAGGAGGGTTGCGTTCCCGGCACCCCTGACCAAGGAAGGAAAGCACCCCATTGCTCCAGTTTGCAGAGGTTTCCTAATTTTCCCCCTTTGGGCTCTCTCTAGCCCAATAGCTTCTTGATTGCCCTCCGCGAGCAGAAGCAGCCGCGGGTCCGCGGGACCTTACAGCCCTCGAGCGCAGAGAGGACCCCCAACCTCTGCTCCTAGCTAGCCGCCGGAGGTGAGGAGAAGTTGTCGGTGCCCCAGGGGACCGCGCCTCCGCACGCCTTTTTGCTGCACAATTTGAAAGTGGTGAATTCCGGCTTCTTACCCTAAGCAAGTCGTGTAATTTTCCGAGTCTAGGTGCCCTATGCAAGAAATGGGAATGTTTCTTTCCAGATGTCCCCTTTGGCTTCTGCGTTGTCTGGGGCTCTCTGGCGACTGAGACCAAAAGCCTAGGTTGGCCTTGGTGGAATCGCGGGAAAAGGGCGCTGGCTGCTGCCGCCGAGTCCGAACCCCGCCGGACGCTGTGTCTGGGCGCCGGGGCGGGCGGGTTCTGAGAAGTGTCTAGAGGCCCGGGTCTACTGTCAGGATATCCTGTCTTCACCATCGCAGGGGGCTTGGCTTAATTTTATCAACTCAAGGGGAATAAACTTCTCCAAGGCACGCTGAGGTAGCACATTCGTTCATCAGCTTCACTCTGGGAAGGGACAGAGGGAAGAAATTTGTGAGCCCCCGTCCCTGAGAATGAGGAGCTTCGAGGATTTCCTTAGAGATAATTCCACTGTGAAGAAGATGGCCCCCCACCCCACGGCTGAAGCGCACTTTTCCGGGTTTGCCAGGCGAAGGCTGGAGCTTTTCTTAATTTTACGGAGGGATAGAATTTTACCAATTTTGGAACGTTGCGCCAACCTTGCAGAGAACTCGCTACACCCGACTTCATTTTTCTTATGTGCTTGACCAGGTAACCTGGAAAGCGCAGCGGCGGCCTTTGGCCTCGGCCCATCTGGGCAGGTTTGCAACTTTCTGTGGTTGGTTTGCAGCTACTAGTAGATTTGGGAGGCCTTAGATTCTCACTGGGAATACGTAGATGGCTATTCTTTCTGCAAACTCAAGACTTTTATTTTATGGAGAAAAATATGGAGAAAAAGCGGGTAGAAGATAAATGCCCTCCCGAGAAAAAAATGTGTCTAATTGTTCATTGCAGAGGCGCCAGGGCAAATTGCCTCCAGGGAGTTGTGAGGTTCATACCAGAAATCTTGAGTTCAGTCTAGGACTTCTTGCGCATATCAATCTCTCCCCTCGTTTTGCCCCTTCTGATTTTGCTCTCTAGAGTAGAGGGACACTTGGAGCCCAGGTTACACTCTGCTGAAAGATTTGCCAGTGGAGAGCACTTTGTAGAGGTCAATACATTCTTATGTCTAGTTTCCAGTCTCTCATCTTGTTTTGTCTTTCTTTTCTTTGACTTCTCCTAAATCAAGCCGTAAAATAAATGATGTGTCTTTGTTTTCTTTCCTATACCATTCACATAGTCAGGGATTTTAAAGATATCATAATTGAATGCGTCTGAATTCCTTGCTAAAGACGTTTGTGCTGCATGTGAGAGTTACAGACTGGAAGACAACGAGGTCCCAGCCTTCTGTGTATGTCCATTTTGACTTTGGGGGGAGAGATCTTTGTTTTCCTTTCCTGGGCCTCAAAGCCATGTGTTGCGAATAGGTGAGAATAATGTAAAAAAAATTAAAAATCCAAGATTAGAAAGGTGTTTTACTGCCTTTGAAATTACAGTATTAAAATTTCACACTCATTTATTCATGAATTTAGAATTCTGATTTTTAGATGATACTGTATAAATATAAATATATATTTGTTTATGTATTTGGTGGTCCAGCTCTTCAGATTATGAAATTAATTGAATGTCCTAGTTTTAAAGTACCAACTATCCTAATAAGCTCCCAAGATAGATTGCTGTCTTTCATGCATGCTTCCCCTGACTGTATGTATGCACCTTGTAACAAAGAACAGAGATGCCTCTTTGAGGAATGTTTTGTAGATTTCTTGGTGCTGTAAAATTAACTGGCAAAAAAGTATTACAATCAAAGTATTGATCTAATTTTAATAGGTTAGGTATTTTTGTTATGATTTGCAAAATTATTTACCATCTATTTTTTAAATGATGCAAAATTGCTTGTGTTGTTAATTGGAGGAAATGTTTATAAGTTTAAATGTGAGGAAATGTACCATTTGAAGGTATTGGTTAATTAGCAGTAATGGTTTTTTAAAATGTTAGGCTGACTATGTAACTTTGTTTTGACCTCCAGTTTGTTGCTGCTTCTAGGCATTTGGATGATAATTTATATTTAAGCCAAAGACTATATTGCAAGTTATACCCCTTATTTAAACTATGGTTTTAAATTCACTTTTCTCTCTCTCTTCTGCTTCTGTGAGGGTAAGTCTAAATCTTCAGAGGGCTAACCACACCACAGCATAGCTTGCTTAGGGCTATGTATCAATAGGTTCTTATGTGAAGGATTAACTCTTAAAAATGTAACCAGCATGTCATTTATAAACACTTTATTATCAGTAATGAAACATTAGTTGAATGACTGAAAGAATAATTTGTAATTCTCTACTAGAACCTTGTTTTTTTCCACTAGCAGGTTATTTTTGACCATTTTCAAATCTAAGATCAAAGTATCTTTCTAAAATACACCTAGACACCTTATAATTCAATGAAGTGAAAGAGTGTAAATTTGTTTATGTCTTCTGGCATGAGTCAAACATTATTCACATTTGATTTTATGTATTGTATGTCATATATATGCATTAATTACATGTATTATATGTGTAATAAATGATAATCTCCTTCCAAGTAGTGTAAAATCAAATAGAAACATTAGCCTCCAATAAATACCTTAAATTCTGCATTAATCCAGTTCATTAACAGAAAATACTTTTAAAGAATTACATTAAAAAATATAATTTTCATGGCATCTTACCCTTCAAAGTAGCAAATCTCAGGAAGGCAATTATACCCCCTCTTTCCAGGGGACATTAGGCAATGTCTGAAGACATTGTTGGTTGTCACAACTGGCCCTGAATGCATGGAGGCAGAGATGCCGCTAAACATCTTACAGCGAATCGCCACAGCGGCCCCCACCCCTAACCAAAAATGTCAGTAGCATCACTGTTAAGAAACTCTGCTTCAGAGGAGCTCAAAATAATCAACAAGACACAGACATACAAAACCTGCTAAAATTGTTTATTTTGGAGTTGAAGCACTTTTAAAGGAATCAGTGCCCTTTTAATTTCATCTTGGGTCTAGGCCACACCTATAAAATCTTTTCCTAAGGACCCACTGTAATTTTGTGTAATTGATACTTATGGTGACTGAATACTTATAAATTTAGAAATATCTCTGAGGAAAGTGGAGTTTTGTTTCTGTCTATGTTCTTTGAGTAACTGGTGGGACAGACAACAATGGTTGAAAGTTATTGCTCAGACCCTCTCCATTTTACAAGTGAATAAAATACGAAGGCCAAGAGGTTAAATGATTACTCATATTATACAACTAGTTAGTGGCAGATATACATTTAAAACACAGATGCAATCCTCTATTTATCACATACCTTGCTTTCCCTACCCAAGGAAGATGGTATAATTCCCATTGAGTTTGAGGGTGAGGATCTGAATCACACATGAATATTTATTGGTGGCTGTCATGTGTAAGGTCCTATGCTATTTCCTGATGTTGTGACTTTCATAGTTTGATGCACACTAGTTCATGGATCTCAGAGAGGTTGAAACTATTCTGGGTCTTGTCAAATGGGGTACCCTTGCAAACCCTAAAAAGTCCTTGAATCTCAAATGTGATTCTCCGACTTTAATTATCTTCTTTGTGGGGTGGGAATGTTGGAGTCTGGGTTTATTGAAGACCTTTCTGAGTCATCACGCTGTATGCTGGCAGGAAAATGGAAGTGAATTCAGGTTCATTGGGGAGAAGAGACTGGACTTGAGGTGCTGTAAGGCTTGGTTTAAGTAAAAAAACCTCCGAACTCTTTTGTCAGGTCTTTCAAAAGAATAACAGTGATGCTCACTAGCATTTCTATAATTAACAAGCTGTCAACATTTCTATTACAACCACAGAAGTCTATTACAGACAGAGAATTGTGATAAATGTTTCTTTAGGTCTGAAATGTTAGCCTTCATCTTCTTTTCAGCCTAAGGCAATTTTTCAAACCAATTTTGTTTCAATCATTTTGGATCAGTTGTGTGGTAATTTTGGAAGTGCAGATGCTCTAGGCCCACCTATTGAAATAAAGACTTTTAAATGGAAACACAGAGAGGAGTCTGCTTAAGCCCCAGTGGGGACCAGCTGCAAAGCTCTGGCACGGAATTATATAGGCAGACAGTGACAGTAGGTTTAGAAAAAATTAAGAGGCAGAGAAATGTGTGCATGTTTCCTTTAACAGTAGATATTTTCCCCCTCAGATCCTTCACACTACGGAATTTTAATCCTCTCTTTTTTCTGTTCTGTATTTTATCTGTTACTTTCCCTATTATTCCTAGGTTTTTGTGAAGTTAATGTAAGAGAATTTGTCTTTACAGTGATTAAAATTTGGGGCTGAACTGATTTTTTTGGAATTTTAATATTTAATTTTAACCTTCATTTAGTTAAATTTTCTTTCTACCCCTCTCATCTCTTTTCTGCTTGACCATCTTTTTATCCTTGTCCTTGAAATAATAATTTAGAAGTTCTGCAGTATTTTCTAGTCCATCAGTGGTTCTCTCTCCTTTCCTTGCTCTCTTAATTGTTACATATGACTCTATCATTGTCTATAAACGGGACACTTAATATCTTCCCCATTAAGATGCGCTGTTTTTCCTACCATGGCATTACTTTCCCCATTGTTCTCGCCATCCAAATAGGATTAGACTTTTACAGTATTTTCACTTCCCCACCTTCCTCCTCCTCTGTTACCCCGATCCCAAAGTTTTCTGAAATGATGTAGTACCTAGAGTTTTCCTTGTAGTGTATCCCTTCGGTTTTAAAAATACTTATTTAGCAATTATGTCACACACTTCTAGAGAGTCTATTCTTATTACACACACATACAGACACATATTCCTCTCCATTCTTTCCCTCTGCTATGGTTCATTTGTTGATATTTAGATTTCTTTTTTCTCATGTATTTTCCTCACCTGGAGTGTTATTTTTTCCCCTACTGGAAATACCTTTTGTGTTTTTCTCTTTATAAAAGCAACACATGCTCACTGCAATAAATATCCATATACTTATGAAGTCAAAAGTGAAAGTTTTTTTATAATGTCATTATTCCATAGATAAATCACTATTAGTGCTCAGTGCATATCCTTATATACTTTTGTTTTTCTACACACAGAGATACAGATTTTTTTCTTTTGACAGAAATGCTGTCATATTATCCATACTGTTTTTTTTAGCCTTCTTTTTTTATGCTAACATTTTATGAACATTTTTCCTGATAATAAATACATGTTACCATTTTGAATGGCTGCACTGTATTCCACAGCATACATACCGTAACTTATTTAACCAGAGTCCCTATTGACGATCGTTTAAATTGGTTCCAAATTTTCACCATTATAAACAGTGGAACAATGAGCATCTTTATGTATTGTTCAATTTTTCCTTCAAATTCTTGGAAGTAAGATGAATGGGTTAAAGGGTTTACATATTTAAAAAGTGATATGTATTTCCAAATTGTCATCCAAAAGGATTTTTACCAATTTTTACTTATACCCACACCGTGTGAGTGTCATTTTCCCCCACACCCTGGCCATTATTCTTCTTTTAAATCTTTGCCAGATTGATAGATGAAAAATGGTTTCTTTGGGACTTCCCTGGTGGTCCGGTGGTTAAGAATCCGCCTTCCAATACAGGGGACGCGGGTTTGATCCCTGGTCGGGGAACTAAGATCCCACATGCCCAAGGGCAACTAAGCCCGTGCGCTGCCATTACTAAGCCCGCGTGCAGCAACTACAGAGCCCATGCTCTCTGGAGCCTGCGCGCGACAACTGTGCGACACAACAAAGAGCCCGCGCACCACAACGGAAAGATCCCATGTGTCACAACTAAGACTCTACACAGTCAAAAATAAAAATAAATAAATAGATATTTGAAAAATGGTTTCTCATGTTTTCAAAATAGCCATTTCTTTGGTTATTAATAAGGTTATGCAGTTTTACATATTTACTGGTCATTTGTATTTCTTCTTTTGAGAATTTCCCAATTCTATCCCTTGATTTGGGATGTTTATTCTTTTTATTCATTTGTAGTATTTCTTCCAACATTAAGGATGCATTTTTTTTTTTTTTTTTTTTTTTGCGGTACGCGGGCCTGTCACTGTTGTGGCGTCTCCCGTTGCGGAGCACAGGCTCCGGACGCGCAGGCTCAGCGGCCGTGGCTCACGGGCCCAGCCGCTCCGCGGCACGTGGGACCCTCCCGGACCGGGGCACGAACCCGTGTCCCCTGCGTCGGCAGGCGGACTCTCAACCACTGCGCCACCAGGGAAGCCCAAGGATGCATTTTTTCCTGTCATATATTGCAAATATTTCTTACTGCTTTTTCACTTGCTTTTTCACTTTATGGTGTTATTTGTCCTATAGTTTTTGTAATATTCACATAGTCAGATCTATCAAATCTGTTTCTGTCTCGGGTGTTATACTTAGTGCAGTGTCCCTTCCATGTTATAGATAACGTGTATTTTCTTCTCCTGCTCTTTCTAGATTAAAAAAAAAATTAAGCCATCTGGATTTATTTTGAGGTCTCATGGAAATTTGGACTCTAACAGGTTTTTTTCTCCCTTCAAATCATTTTCTAATTCTTCTCCCTCCCTCCCTCCCCCCCCCCTTCCTTCCTTCCCTGGACCAAAAAAAACTAGAAACGCATCCCCTTTCATCCCTGGCCCCATTTCCTTTCTAGGCCCCTTCCTCCTTCAATCAAAAGAATGTAAACTTTTCTTTGTGACTTTTCTTCCCCTTTCTGCTTCAGCTAATTCACCTCAGGCCTCAGAATGTCCTGGAAACCTCCTTCCGTTCCAGACCTGGGTTTGTCTTCTGACAGCCTGGGTTCTCTTCTTTCTCTGGCAGTCTTGCTTGGCCTGGGTGTGTCTAGACTGTGCTTGTTCTCAGAATGTTAAGAGGGTGGATGCAGGTGGGGTTGCCTAAGGTGCCAAGAAGACTTGCGCGGCTGGAAGAAGACAGGAGCGAGTGTGTCACCATGCGGGAGAGGGAAGCTCTTGACCTGAGCCTTAAGGACTTGTTGGGATGGGCAGAGATTCAGGTTGGAGATAATGAATTGGTCTGGAGACAGTCTGGAGATTAAAACCAGCGCTCTAAGAGATTTTTTAGACCAAAAAGTGCCTCTGTTGTATATTTCCCAGAGTTTAGTTTTACCACCTCTGAATCCTGCCATTATTTATTGATTGATAATTCTTTTCCCACAGATATGAAACTCCACTTTTTTTTTTTTTTAATTTTTTTATTATTTATTTTATTTATTTATTTTTGGCTGCATTGCATTCCCGTTGCTGCGCGCGGGCTTTCTCCAGCTGCGGCTCGTGGGCTGTAGGCACGCAGGCTTCAGTAGTTGTGGTGCACGGGCTTCGTTGCTCCGCGGCATGTGGGATCTTCCCGGACCAGGGCTTGAACCCGTGTCCCCTGCATTGGCAGGCGGATTCCCAACCACTGCGCCACCAGGGAAGCCCTGAAACTCCACTTTTATCACATATTAAATTTCTATGTGTACATAGGTATTCTTTTGGACTTTCTTTTCTCTTTCACTGATATGTCTATTTATTCCTATGGTTCCCCTACTGTCGTTCAAATACATTTTTTTTTTTTTTTTGCGGTACGCGCGCCTCTCATTGTTGTGGCCTCTCGCGTTGTGGAGCACAGGCTCCGGACGCGCAGGTTCAGCGGCCATGGCTCACGGGCCCGGCCAAGCTGCGGCATGTGGGATCTTCCCGGACAGGGACACGAACCCGTGTCCCCTGTGTGGACAGGCGGACTCTCAACCACTGCGCCACCAGGGACGCCCCCAAATACATTTTAATATTTGATAGGGCAAGTTCTTCTTCAGTATTTTTAAAGAAAAATTCTTTGGCTGTTTTGTGAATATTTTCTTCCAGATCAACTTTAAGGTAAGTTTTGTCAAGTCTTTTTCACAACCCCAGATTCCAGTGGAGTTTTCATGGAATTGTGCTGTTTTGCAAACCGGCCCCATACATGGAGGCAGGGAGAGACTGAAGAAAGAGGCAGACCACTCCAGACTGGTAGGTGGCAGGTTTAATAACCAAGGGAACTTATTTATGAGACTTGTCTTGGTTGACCACAAGATGAGTAGATCTCTGCATCTGCCTGCCAAATCTTAAAGTTTATATAGAGACCTTAACTGGGTTCAGTCATGTATTTAGTCCAGATGGCCTCACCAGAACCTTACTCTCTTAAGGCTACATCCATGAAAATGGCTCCGATGTGGGAATGGTGGGCAGAACATTCATTCCAAGGATGGGGAGGAGGTGAGGAGCCTCTGATTGCCTGGGTCTAGCACATGGGTCAGCTGGTTGTCATGTCCTCTTGATGACTTCCTCCAACACTCCACCCCTTGTGACTGGTTCTTATGATCTTACACAGCCACTCTTTCCCAGTGTGCCCTGAGCGGCCAGCAAGGGGTTTCACTAGTATGGCGGTGGCTTGTTTGGCAGCTATCTGGCCATCCGGGTGACATGTACCATTGCAAATTATAGTAGATGACACCTTTCCCAGACATGATACGGCCTTTGGTGTTCTCAGCAGCATAGCAGATTGATCCATGGTGAGAGTCAGGCTGTTTCCTACAACTTCCATACCTTTACGGTATTGAGTGTCTCGTCAGGGGTCCCTAGTCTGTCATATGGGGCAACAGGCCCTACTGGTTGATCGTTCAAATGTATTAAAGCCAAGGCGGTTTTACCTGTTAGTATTTTAATCTGCTGCTTTGATATCCTATTTTTCCTTTCTATCAACCTTGCTGCTTGCCAGTTATAGGGGCGATGAAACCTCCATTCAATGTCATGTTCTTTTGCCCAGTCCTGCATATCATAACCCTTGAAATGTGACCTCCAATTACTATCTATTTGATGAAGGTATCTGTACATGGTACTCAGCTTCTCTAATCCCCTAATGGTGGCAGCCTGGTTTGAGCCGTGGCAGGGGAAAGATTGGGTTAGGCCAGATGCAGTGTTCACGAAAACCAAGGCATATTTAGAAGCCTTACTTGGAGGGAGGGGACCAATATAATCAATTGCCAATACCTCACTGTTTGGGAACTCCAGTATATGGCCCCAGACTCCTTTGGTAATTGCCTTAGGTGTTGTTTAGAACACAAAGGACATGTCGTTACTGCATTAACCAAGTCACTGTATTTCAAGGGCAATCCAGCATCCTTGACAACATGCCATCCCACCCTTATGCTGCTATTGTGGGTGGTCACTCTTTCTATGCAACCAATCTGCCATATATAGTGAAGGGTCAGTTGCTAGGGCTTGTACCTGAGCTAGGGCATCAGCTTCTTGATTGCCAGGGTGTGTCAGTGCCTTGTGAACCAGCATGTGGAAGACAGTAAGGACAGCCTGAAGCTCTTCCAGGCGAACCTAAAAGTCTTTCCACACATCCTGACCCTACAGAGGCTTTTTCATGATCATCCACTCCTTAGCTTCCCATTGTCCAAATCATAGGGTTCATCCCTTTATAATAGCCCAACTGTCATTGCAAAGGGTTAATGACCAGGGTTCATGAGTGATCACCAGCCAAACTGCTCTGAGTTCAGCCCACTGGCTGCTGTGGTTTGTTCCTGTTTCCAGGCATTTGTTTATCAGATATCATCAGGAATTTCCTCCACTGCCTCTCTATAGGCTGCAGGGGCTGCCACAGGAATAGGGGTGGAGGCATTCAGAGCATCTTCATATTCTACAGGACTTAGTAGCACCTGTATTTCTAGAGACAGTGGGCTGGCAGACAGGGTGCTCTTCTGCTGCATATAGGCATGTCACTTAGTCAAAGTGGGAATTTGAGCCATGACAGAAGTGGGTTGATGAAACATATTCTCCATCCACCCTTTGATAGGAAGGGAAGTTCTTACCATGATATGCTGTTCTTTAGTGAGAGAATCTACCCTGAGGAGCACTGTATACACTGTCAGGAGCTGTTGCTGTATGTGTGTGTTGGGGGTCGGGTGGGTATATTGGGTTTCTGCCCCCTTCCAAGACTGGGACCAAAATCCTAGGGATACTTTCTCATTCTGTTGCCCCGGCCCCAGCACCCAACCCAAAGCTTCCAGAGTCACAGATACATCTAACTCAAATGGTAGCCCTGCATGAGAGATGCCCAGAGCTTTAATCTGCTTCACTAATATTTTTGTCTTTTCAGAGGTAGCTTGTTGCTCTCATTGCCAGTCCCACATGTGCCCTTTCTTCAGCAGGCAGGTAAAGGATGGAGGCACCGTGCTACGTAGGGAATAAAACAAAAACCCCCAAATTCCTACAAAAGCTTGGACCTCTTTCATGTTCTTAGGGCTTGGATAGGATTGCACCTTTTCAATCACAGCTACTAGGATAATGCACATCTTACCCAACCAAATAACTCCCCCGAACTCTATGGCCGTGCCTGGGCCTTGAATTTTCTATGGGTTCACCACCCATCCTCTCCCTCACAGATGTTCCAGCAAAGTCTGCAGAGTGTCCTATAGCAGAGGCAAGTCTTCACATGTTAATATCAGTGTAATGGGCCCATTTTACTGTAGTGAGGAAGGAGAACAGGGACAGATATTGGACTACCATCCCATAAGTTACTGTGGGGCTGTGCAGGTAGCCTTAAGGAGATATTTGAAAGGTCTATTGTTGTCCCTCCCACATGAAAGCAAATTGATCTTAATTATCAGAAACCTGTACTGTCAGAGTCTTTTCCTTAAAATACCTTGAAGATGAAGCACTTTTGCAGGAACATTTATATTAATAACATATATTTATACAAAATAACCTAAAGAAAGTTTAACATCACTTCTTATTTGACAGTGCTTCCCATGTAATTTAATATATCAAATAAGCCTAATTAATTTAATTCTCTTTTATAAGGAGAGATTACATATCTCTGAGATGTTCCGGGGGCCCTCTAGAAAATCCCAGTTAGTTCAAGGTCAACAGGACTTTGTTAAGAATTTGATTTGGGGTAAGTTTGTCAAAAATATCAAAAGGTTTAAAACACTTGATTGAATAGGACCATAGGTCACCGTGAAACAGTACCTAGTTATCCAGTTAACCAAAGTGATAATTAGAGACTTCAAAGGCAAATACATAAACTTACGTAGTTATAAAAACAAAAACACAACGTACCTCTTTTAATAGAGAAGACTCAGTTTTCTTAAGTAATCGAAGCCTGATAAAGACAACATGAAGCACAGAAAATTATTTTGATAAAACACAGAATCTCTGTTTTCTAGGCAGATTACTTAAAAGGTGAAGAAAAACCTTTCACAGTCCCACTAAGAACAGACCAACAGTCCAAAACAACTTTGTCCTTTTAGCAGACAAAAAAAAATCGTTTCATTTTTACATAAGTACACTATTGATATTAAAGCTTATTTTTCTTTAAGCCAATTAAATAGAGCTCATTTACAGATTAATTTTGACAACACCCTCCAGAGGTAGAAAAATGTCACATATATGTAACATATATTCATAGACATACATCAACATACAGACAGACACAGAGACCCCATAGTTTTCATTCTAAAACTTTAACCAAGAATCAAGTAGAACAATATAAAACTCACTAATTTATAAGCCAGTTGAATCCAAATGTGTTTCTGGTAGATGGAACAAGTTAAGTTTACTCACTCACATGGCTAAAGCTTTTTACTAATATTTGTGGAGAAGACTTTTAAAATTAAAATTTGTATTTGCCCTTTACTGGTAATCTTATGGAGCTGTGGATTAGATTTTGAGCAAGGGAGCTTCTGTAGTCATCTGTATTTTAAATAGTCTCTTTCCCTCCTTTTTTCTATTCAGTCTCAGGCAATCATGGGCTGTTTTAGTTATCTTCTTAGGTATTTACATTTCAGATAAAATTTACAACTTGAAGGGACAGAAGATGAATGCAAGTTTTCTCCTGGGAGTTTTGGGGTGTATTTCTCTATTATCAAAGTCTAGGGTAATTACTATTTAAAATTTTTCTTTGTATTAAAGGTCGGATGGCATGGGCCTACTCTGCCTATTTCATTGTCAATCACTACAATATCCTCCTCTTTGCTCTCCTCACTTTCCCAAAGATTCTACCTCTTACTGTCCTAATCAGGCTTTATCACAAGCATATGGACTTTAATCAATGGCAGCTTGTGATCTCCTAGCTTTCCAAAATAGCATTCTAAGGTCTCTAACTTATTATTCTGGTCTTCCAAAATTGTCTGCCGCTCCTGAAACTAGCAGAGTAGTGGATAACTGCATGTCCTTTTCTAACTTCAGCTCTTTTTCCAACTTTCTAACTCGAGTTAGTCTCTAGTTGGGCATCGATGGTCAGCCAAACTGCCCACAGTACAGGCCAGCCCACTGTGGCAGCCATTTGTTTCCCTTCTTTACTTAAGTTCTCTCTTAAGTGTAGTTTCTCAAACAAGCTCATTAAAACAGCCATGTTTTGGGGGTGTCCTCATACTCATGGGGTGGTCCACATGCATCTGACATATGGGCCACCTCTCCTCACATAGAGATCAATGGCCAACTCAGGATTTCCCCCACAGATTACTCTTTCTCAAGGCCAATTTATTCCATCTCCTGGCTGGCTCACCAGTTGTTGGTTTGCAAACTGGCCCCCTGAACACAGACAGCAAGGAGAGAACAAAGAAAGAGGCAGACTACTCCAGATTGATAGCTGGCAGGTTTAATAATCAAGGGAACTTGCTTACAAGACTTGTCTTTGGTGACTGCAATTTGAGTAGGTCTCCGAACCAACCCACCAAATCTTAAAAGTTTATAATAGAGGCCTTAACTGGGTTTGGTCACATATACAGTCCAGATGGTCTCAACAACACCTCACTCTCTTAAGGCTTTATCCTTGAAGATGACCCCCACTGTTGGAATGGTAAGCAAAGTGTACATTCCACGGACAGAGGAGGGGGTGAGGAGCTTCCAGTTGCCTGGGTCCAGCTCTTGGGTCAACTGGCGGTCATGTCCTCTTGATGACCTCCTGCAACAAGTTTCATTACATAGATTAATTTGGGATAAATTGCATCTTTACAATGTTGAATGCTCCCATTCAGGTACATAGACTGGCTCTCATTTATTCAAACACTCTTTTATGTCCTTCAATAAAATTTTTTACTTTCCTCATGTAGGAAAAACAGACATGAGAATTGAAAAAGCATCATGGCTTGAGGTTATTATTATAAAGGTCTGAAGTCCTATACAACTCTGTGGATTTTGAAGGCATCATTGTATTACAGCATGGTACAATAATTAACATTTACTATTGTTTAAAATGAATGAGGAAGTTTTTCCGTTGAGTCCCCCTGAGTTGGTAGATACAGATAATTGGAACAGGAAGAGGAGCAGAAAATGAGGTTAGAGCTTGAGGAATTGTCTAGGGCAGGGTCTTGATAATTGGCCTTTCCTATCTGCCCCCTACTCCTGTGAAAGCACCCAGACTGAAGCCTAAGAAATAGTCTTTAATGAAATTGAGTGGTTAGCCTGGGAAGGTATAGGTCTTTCAAAGTGGAGAATTTATGCTTACTCAGGGCTTAGAAATTATGCTAGTGCATTCAAAAATCAGTAAGGAGCCTGAGGGATTTAGTGATATGGTAAAGAAGACATATGGTTCTTCTCTATACAGGGGGAAAAAGTACACTTAGAAACTCTGGGGAAAACAAAATCTGTATAAGAAATCAAGGATCAAATGTGAAACAAATGAAAATATGGCCTGATTATAATCAATTGGTGGAGACTAAACAAAGAAAATTTAATTGATTTTGATGCTTGGAAATTTTTTACTTTTAGATTTTTTTTTGATGTGGACCATTTTTTTAAAATAAATTTTGTGACACTTTGGTTTTATTTTATTTTTTAATATTTAGTTATTTATTATTTATTTGGTTGCACTGGGTCTTAGCTGCGGCAGGCAGGCTCCTTAGTTGTGACATGTGAACCCTTAGCTGTGGCACACGAACTCTTAGTTGTGGCATGCATGTGGGATCTAGTTCCCTGACCAGGAGTTGAACCCACACCCCCTGCAATGGAAGGTGAAGTCTTAACCACTGGACCACCAGGGAAGTCCCAATGCTTGGAAATTTGTTGCAAGTAAATTTCAAATGGCATGTGTAGTGACACGAAATTTCATCATCTCTACTTTTCTGCTTTCTTTAAAAAGACCTTAAGGCTGCAGGCAATATAAACCCAACTCAGGCTATCTTGAATAAAAAGAGAATCTCTTGACTTACAGAACTGACTAGCTGACTCTTCTATATCTTGCTTATGCGTTCATCTGTGTTGTCTTCATTATAGGGCAGATTTTTCCATGTGGTGAGAAAGATAGTTATCACCTGCTCCATCTTTACAAGGTTTTTGGAGTTCACCAGCTCAGAGAGACAATTTTCTTCTGTTATTCTACATGTACCAGTTAAGGAAAGACTGGCCTCAGAGGTGGAGTGCTGTGATTGGCCAGGCCATTCCCTACCTAGTCACATGTCCATTTCTGAGATCAGAGCCCTGTGGGAGCTAGACAGTAGTGTTACTGATTACTGTTATGAAAGAGGAGTTATGTTGTCTGAGAAGGGAGTCTTGGATGTTCTGAGACTTTAGCTCTTTATAACTGATCGAATCTTTCTTGCGAGCTTCTACCCTGCTGGATACCAGGGGCAGTCAGGGCGACAACTTTAAACTTCTGATAGATACTGCCAGTTTAAAAGTCTCTTTTAGATAACAGTCTGCTTCAGAGGTATGCTAAATCTTTTAGATTTCCTTTGCCTTCCTCTCTAAAATGGCATTTTAATGTATGGGGAGTGGAGTAAAAGTGACTTCATTGTGGGGTAGATGGGGCTTCAGATACATTTGGTTTTCTTTGGATCCTTTCTGGTCTCTGCTTTGGAATGGATGGTTTTACAGTATGGATTGGCCCCATATGGCTTTTTGGAGTGTTGGACAGCCACCTGTTGCTAGAATCTGGGTTTCTAGACATTTACCTTTATGAGTGAAACACCATACACCTTGTCCTCTGCCTGTACATTTATAAGCAGTCTCTTCAGTAAAGTCTTATCACTTGAATCATCTGGGGCGATTTTTGTTTCCTGCTGGAACCCTGACTGGTACAGAGTTGCTGACTGACTTTGAATTAAAGGTCACTGAAGTCACTGATTTAATATCCCCAAACTATCATCCCATCACATATGTGTATCTCTATGATAGTAGTCATAACTATCAATATCTGTCTTCACTGTCAAATAGTGAGGTTTTTGAGAGCAAAGACTTTGTTCATCTTTATAAAACCAGTGTTTGTTAAGTAGTACACCCAGTGCCATATACTTCAGAGAAAAGGAATATCTATAATAGTCAGGGAAGGCTTTCTTGGGAATTGAACTCTGAAGAATGGGTAGATTTTGATTGGATCAAGGAAAGAAACTTTCCAGTTGGGAGGAACATTGAGCACAAAGCCATGGAGGCTTAAATAAACATAATAATGTCTTCATGGATCAGTGAGGGAACAGCTTAAAATAGAGAGATTTTGTTGAGAAATAAAGTTGAGGTCAAATTATAGAAGATCTTAAAATAGTGCAGAGGCATTCCAATTTGAAGCAGAGGAAAATATAATCATTAATTTCTTTGAATTATATGAGAATCATGATGAAATGCATGTAAGAAAAACCAGTATTTTTATAGGATGGAATAGGAAGAATATAGAATAGATCAAAGGGGAAGGGTTGTCCCCAGCCTGTTACAGTAACCCAGATGTGAAATGATGTAACCACTTTTTGAGCATTTACCATTCATTCATTTATTCCTTAAGGTATCTGTTGAGTTTCTATCATGTATTAGGCACTCTGCTAGGTGCTGGGGATAAATGGTGAGCAAAAAAAGAATAAAATTAAAGAATTATGTGACATAAAGGATAGTATAATGAAGAGTAAATTAAAATTTAAAATCCCACTTAATAGGATTTTAGAAGTAAGTAGACATATTTGAGGGAAATAGCCTTGCACCAAGAATAAAATCAAAGGTACATGAACAGTAAAGCAATGAATGAGTCAGATTAATGTTTAATGGCATCTACAAGAACAAAAACGGCTGTTTTTTTTTTTATTTGCCTAATATGGTTTGCACACACTTGGAAACCTACTAGTGTTAGAATTACTGTCAAGAAAGGTCAGCAGAGTTGTCAGACAACTACCTATATTTTATTGACTTGGTAATTCAAGGAGGTGATGAAGGTATAGACCTAATTTGACCGGGAAAGTCAACTAATTTCAACACAGGGGATCAACTGAGAAAACAAAGGAGAGGTTTTTGTTTTAATATTAAAATGTAAATTTAACCATACATATTTGGAAATCCTGGCACACTTTAATCCTGTTGTTTTTCCCACCGACCTGATTTATATTCATGTAAATAAATTTGTGTTAGCAGATTCACATTTCTTCACTTCCTATTTTATGACTATTTTCCCTATAAGGACTGTTCTTAGAATGAAGTGGCATTTATTCCCTTGGAATTGCTTGTGAATTGAATTAGGACTATAGCCATTATAACAAAACACTGCTGTAACCTATTCTTGTGGCTGCCAAGATATTTGTATGTGTTGGGGGAGGGGAAAAAGGGGGGCCTGTTTTCATGGAGCCTACAGTATGGTAGATGATATAGATATTTATACAATACCTGCACAAATAATTTAAATTATAACCATGTGAAAGGCTATGAAGGATAAGTACAAGAACTTTGAGAGTTGATAATGGGCATTGCTGAGGCTGTGATACTTTAGTTGAGATTTGAAAAATGAGTAGGAGGTTATTAAATGAGGAAGGATAGAGCATTCCAGCCTGAGGAGCCAGCAAGTGCATTGTCCCTGTGATGGAAAGAAGCATGTTAATGCTGGATTTCAGGAGGGAGATAAAGTTGGTATAATATGAAGAAGCAGAGATAGATGGGGACAGGATCATAAACGGCCTTGTAAGCCATGATAAGAATTTTGTCCCCTATTCTTAGAAGAATAGGAAGCCATTGATGTGTCTTAAGTTGTGTGTGTATGTGTGTGTGTATGTGAGAGAGAGAGAGAGAGAGAGAAAGAAAGAAGGAGAGAGACAGAGACAGAGAGAGAGTCAGAGAGAGTACAAAATTTGCAATTAAGAATTGCTCTGTTGAAGGATGGATGATTAATGGACAAGAGGGCCAGAGTAGATATGCATTAAAACCATTTTGGAAGCTATTACAATAATCTAAATGAGAGACTGGTAGTAACTTGGCCTAAGATGGTGGCAATTGAGATGGAGAGAAATGGGTGGATTTGAAAGATATTTAAAAGGTAAATTTGGTAGGATTTGTGATGGATTAGATATGGGGGATGATAGGAGAGGAAGGCTGTCAAGGATGATGCCTAGGTTTCTGGTATGTACAGCTGGATACTGATCCCATTCATGAAAAGAGAGATGATAAAAAATGTCCAGGATTAGTGGGGGGAACACACGAGTTGTGTTTTGACTTATCATGTAGGCAGTTAGATATGTGGGTTTAGAATTCAGAGGTTAAATATCATGGAAAGTCCCTGTTATTTTTGACTTCCCAGCATTTAAATCCACTTCTTGTGTTTGGAGTTCATACCTTAACAGTCTGAAAGGACAAAGAAGTGGAGTATGGGCCTAGGCTTCTCTAATCAAATGTATCCATCCAAAATTTTGGATTGGGAATAAATGACACAAAGAAGTATGCCCTAGGAAGAACCCCCTCTGGCAGTGGAGGCAGTTGAAATAAGATCAAGTTTTTAGGGTGGTTGTGGTACTGAAGCATCTTGTGCCGGTAGTAGTGGTGTGAGCTGCAGCCTGTAGCTCTTGGTTGTGACTGGGTATCTTGACCACCAGTTCTGTAGTATGAGTTTGGGCACTGATCCTTGCTCTGCTGCTTCCTTGCTAGAGCTTGGGTCTCAAGCTATTCTGGGGATTGTGCGTTACACAATATCCTCTTTAACAAATTTGATATTAGCTTAAATCAGCCAGAATCAACTTCTGTTATTTGCCACTAAGGACTTGAATCGATACTAGAGGTCTGTGCTAGAGATACACATTTGTGAGTCATATGTATAGCGGTAAGCTATAGACAGTGATGAGATTACTTAAACATAGAGAACAGAATGAAAGAAAAGGGCTAGGACTGAGCCTATGAAATTTATGACAGTTAATGATTGAGTAGAAGAGGATGAATCTGAAAGAGGAGATAGAAAAATTATTAGAGATAGAAGAAAAATCAAGTAAATACTGTGTCTTAGAAGCCAAGATGTAGAATTATTAATTCTCACTTTACATTTGAGGAAACTGAAGTTTAGGTTAGAAACTTGCCCAAAGTTTTGACTTAACAAATAACAGAACCAGAAGTTGAATCCATATCTAACTACAAAGACTATTTACAGAGTTGATTGGATGTATACAAGGGATATATCAAAGAAAAAATCAACAAGATTTTGTGAATAATTATTTATAAGAGAGAGTAATGAGTCATGTAAGATACCAACTCTTCATGTATTGATTTTTTGGAGAATTACTCTGCCACTGAGACAGGTATGTCAGAGGGAGAGGAAGAGATGACTTTGGATTTGGATCAGATTGAACCCAGACTGATGGAAAGGCATGTAAATGTAAATATTGGGTAACTCTCAGATAATAGGATACAACTGGGAATATAGATTTGGGAGTTTTAAGCACATTTTGAATGAATAATCCAAACAATGTATAGAAGGGGGTATAGTTAAAGAAAAAGCTTAGATAAGAGTCTATAGTTGTGTAGTGATGGTGAGAGGGAAAGAAGTAGAAGCCAAAATCAGAAGGGCAGGTAAGAGAAGTGGGAGAACTTTAAGAAAGTAGTGTCTTGGAAGCCAGGGTTAGGGTTGCAGAGAATTTTAATGGGACCAAGTATGGAAGAGAGTTAGGAAAAAAAGAGGGAAGGATAAGACTGAGAAAAGACCATTATATTTGGAATAAAAGTATTTTATTGATTATCTGAGAAAGCAGTTAAATGTGATGGGGTACAGTGGTTGAGTTGAAAAAGTCAATGAAGAAAGGAGTGGAAAGGAATTGTAGGTAGGAGACGTGCTTTCTATTGATAAATTTAGCGGTAAATGTAACAGTGATACAGTGCAATTAGAATGGGCAGCAGTTTTAAACTAAGAATTTCTTTAGATTCTGATTTACATGTGTGGAGCAAGAGGGGAAGTTGCTAAAAATAGGTAGGGAGAGATTTTAATGAGTTGTTAGGATAAATGCTTACCTGAGTCAACATTCTACAATTTTTCAAGCAGAACATTATATTTCATTGAGGGGATTTAGACGAGAGAATAAAATTTATTATTTAAAACTCTCCAGTAGATGGAACATCTTCATCTTTATTGCTTTTCCAGAAGGAATTTTCACAATGGAATAAGGGGTAGTGGAGTTGGTAGAACTCAGGTATATTTTTATGAGAGTAATTAAGATATGCATAAATGTGAATGTAAATGCAAATAAATTGATTTTCAGGTCTCAGTAAGGTGGTGTTTCTAGGTTTCCACAATTTTACCTAAGAGAATCTACTATTAAGTTGAAGTGGATCAGCTCTTTTGACCTGTCACATTTTCTTGACAGTCATAGCAAAGCAGTGCTAGCAAGACTAATGATAATTGAGCCTTCATATCCATTCTCTCATACCTTCCTAAAAAGGGATAGCTAATAAATATAAACAAGAATAAAGCTTCTAAATCTCTTATGTCATCAAATTTACGTTAAATTAGCCTTGATGACTATCATTAATACTAATGAGCAGCATTACATCACATTATAATAAAATTGGTTATGCATATATGATCTGAAGTACTTAAGCAAATCTCTGAAAGTATCTTTTTCATTTTAATAATCTGTGAAACCGGGTGTTGGGAATTGAGGCAACTATTTACATCATTTAGTATTAAAAATATTTTCACCAGAAATACACCAATAATGAAGGCAGTTTGGGGGACTATTTGTTTAATTATTGTGAACAAGTTATAAACCATAAATAATTTATAAATTATAAATAAAGTGAACTCTTTATTTCACCTTGTATATGCAAAGTCTAAGAGCATAAATTACTCAAAGACAGCATTTTGGACAGAAAATATTAATGTGCATTTTATTTGAAACTAAATAAATGAGTCACTCTCAAAACATTTTGTTGAAAGAAAACGTATTTGAATTCTTATACTTGCTTTTCAAGAAGTTTTGAATGCTGAATGCGAAATTGAATTTTGACGATTGGAGTGGTTTTTGTTGTCACGTTAAAAGTTAATATCAATTTTAGTGCTGTTCTCCACAATATATTTTAAACTGTTATTTCACAAGCGGAATGGATAGCCTTAAAAAAAAAAACAACCAGCCCCTAACACGTTCCCTAGCCTGGTTTTAGGGCTTCTGACCCCAGCACACCTTTCTGGTTCTCGCTTCGCCGCGGGAGGGAGGAGGGGGCGCCGCCGCACAGATCTCGCGTGGAGTTGCGTCTTTCTCTTCAGCGTGATCTGCAGCTCCCGCCGTGGGCTTTGTTGGACTGGTTGGGACTGAGCGGGGCCGAGCGGGGTAAAGGTTGGGCTCGGGTCGTTCTGTGTCGCGACCTGCTGTAGTGTCCTCGGCGCTCGCGACCCTGACTAGAGTCTGGGATCCGGGAAGGAAGGGTGGGCGTTCGGGTCCCAGAGGGGCCGCTGAGGTGGGTGGGAAAGAACTGCGTGTGGCGGTTATTCCTTAGGCAGGCGGCCCTGAGGGGTTTGTGGGGTTGGCGGGCCCTGTCCCCGATGTACGACCGGAGGTCGCGTTCTGGGGGCTTCCCAGCGCGTGGCCTCGCCCTTGGCCACACTGCCGCCCGAGGCTTCGGCGGCCGCCGTGTGGCCGGAGTTTCGGGGGCGGACTCCGGTGAGGAGAAGCGAATAGGCTGTGAAGGAAGAGCGAACTCCCCACTTCAAAACGCGCGGGAAGAGTAGCTCCTCGACTCTGCGGGTAGCGAGTGATCCAAACCCCGCCATACGCGTATTTTTTTTTTTTTTTAATGCGGCTTGGTAGTCCAGTGAATACCTCCGCTTTTGGATTCTCGGTGGTAAATTCGCAAGTGTCAAATTGCACGGTTCCTGTAGGTTTTACTTCGCTGTTGGTGACTGACTTTCTCTAAGAGTTTTTCAGCGTGTAGTAGTACACACGCCGAGAAACGACATATTCAGAGATATTATTTATTTTAAAGGCATATCCTTTTAAGAAATCTGGATGTCCGTGGACTCCAGAATATCCAATAACTTATGGCACGACCATGTATAAACAATTATGAAGTTTCAGTCATGCAACGACATTCAATTTATTTTATTATAGATAACTGTATACATTTATTTTAATATATATAACGACACTCATTTATTAAATACCTGCTAGAGCTCTGCCCAGTACCAGGATGAAGGTGTCTCTTCCCTCCCCACTTCTTGCTCCACCCACATTTTTATGTAATAATGCTATGTCAAAAGGTTGTTTTTAGAAAACCCTTCCTTATTATTATTTTTTTTTAGCAAAGTATCCAAGATGAATGACAGCCTATTTGTCAGTTTGGACAGACTTTTGCTAGAATTTGGTAGGTATAAAATGGAAATAAAAAGTAGATAACTATTTGTATTATCATTGGACATTTTAACAATGAAATGAAGTCACAAAAGAGTAATTTATTTTAGTTTTCCAGTATGAGCAAGATATAAGTACTAAAGAAGATATGATTCAACGAATTAATAGTAAGTAGTTTTGCATGACAAAGATTTATTTTTTATGGAATATAAGGTATTATGCTGTTGCCTTGTTTAGGGTAATTTATAGTTGGCATTAGAACTTTTCCCCTGGTTCTATCTAGTGACTAATAATGAGCTATTTACCCTATTTTTTCAATAATTTTCTGTATTCAGTGTTTAATTATTTTGTGTTTAAAAATTTTGTTTTGGGCTTCCCTGGTGGCGCAGTGGTTGAGAGTCCGCCTGCCGATGCAGTGGACACGGGTTCGTGCCCCAGTCCGGGAAGATCCCACGTGCCGCAGAGCGGCTGGGCCCGTGAGCCATGGCTGCTGGGCCTGCGCGTCCGGAGCCTGTGCTCCTCAACGGGAGAGGCCACAGCAGTGAGAGGCCCGCCTACCGCAAAAAAAAAAAAAAAAAAAAATTTTGTTTTAAGTAGATATCACCCTTAATGAAATACAATTGAAAATGTTATTTTTCTCAAGTAACACAGGTTATTTTAAACATTTGAGTGAAAATTTTAAAATATTTTTAGAAATCATCAAAAGTCAGTGGCCAGGATTAATGGAAGCCACATTTTCAGGAATGCTAATTATGAAAATTAATATTATGAGTGGAATGACAAAGCAGATTACATAAATATAGTATTTTAAGATCCTACATAAAAACTATCAAAAGAAACTACACTCAATAATTTCTTAATAGTTCTGAAAGGTATTATAGAATTTGGTTGTCTTTTCTGCAGCAAAAAAGGATATTGGATATTAAGAATTTATTTTAATCTTTTTAAGAAATTACATTTTATTTTTAGCTTGTGTTTACTCACTATAACAAAGAAATAAGTGAGTTGAAGGTGCATTAAATAATGACATGGAATTGATGAATAGAAATTACACATTTGTCAAAAACAAAACTCTTATGTTAGTATCATATGAGTAAATGTTTACATGAACTCATAGCATCATAGGATGCCATTGATCTTAGATATTACTTAATCTAGCCCTCTTACATTAAAGATGTGGGACAGGGGACGTTTATTTCTCTTCAATCTAAAACACAAATTCTTAGCTTCTGGGTCTAGGAGCAAGCCTGACTCTGGTCCTGTGCTTTTTAGTATAGGGCCCTTCCCATCTCAAGCTTCACTTCCTCTCCATTCTCTGGTTCTCCATTTCTAGGTCAGTTGCCATACCTTTTTTTCTACTGTATTTATTTTGAATTTATGATTTCCAGAATGCTTTGAAGATATTAAAGAAAACAAAGCGACCATTTGTAAGATACATGAAACTATAAATACAACTGATGAGGAAATCGGTCATTACTGTAAACATAGTAAGGAGATCAAAGACAACTGTAGTAAGTGAGTATTTTAAAGAAATTTTCAATAGTTGTCATTAGATTCTCTTATTCGAGGTTTTTGAGTTTATAGTTGAAGACACTGTTGCTTTAAAGTAGTATTTTATATTAGGAAAATGATGAAGCAAGTCTTAAATTTCCTTGTTACATGCCACTGTAAAAGGGATCACAGAAGTTTCAAAAGAAAAATAGAAGAGCTGTAAGATCTAATTCAGATCCAGTTAGTCTAAATACAGTATGTTGAATAATCTAGGCTCAGTATAGAAAATTCCGATTAGATAAATAAATTTGAAGTAATTTCCATCTTTGAATTTTCAAGATCTTATTTTTGTCTAAGGGAACCTAGCCTAAAATTAGTAGCTTTTCAAAATAAAACTATTTAGTAAGTTAAGAATTCTTTCAATATAGCTTCAGGTTCTGGATTCTAGTAGTTACATCTATTATAAGATAAACATTTTGAAACAAAGACTTGTTAATGGAACTTAATTGTGTGGACAGGTACTTACAAAAATAAAATGTTTAGTTTTCTGTATTTAATTTTATGTGGATCACTGTCTTTGTAATAAGTACTATATTAAGAATCATATTTGTTTAAAAATATTTTGTTATTTAAAAATTTCATAAACTTTTTGGTTTTCCCTCATTACTTTTTTTATATTGGTTTTAAAATTTTATAAAAGTAACACATGCCTAGTATAAAAATTCAAAGACTATACAAATGTATGGAGTAAAAAGGTTTTCCCTGCCTGTAGTCCCCATCCCCACCCTGTCCTCTTCCTTACAGGTGATCACTCTTAACAGTGAGTACCCTTCCAGACCTTTTAAAATATATATTCAACATCACTATTACATATGCTTATATATACATCCACCTGTATATCTGCCTTTCCTTTTTTAAAAAATGCGATCATACCATACTTATTTTTCAACTTTTTTTAAAATTTAACAATATGTAATGTAAATGGTACTACACATGTAATGATTATGTATGGATTTCATTCTTTTTTTTTTAACAGCTCCATAGTATTTTATAGTATTGATGTATCCTAAGTTATTTAACCATTCTTCTATTAATAGACATTTAGGTTATTTCCAGTTATTTCCTATTATAAACAACATGTACAGGTATCCTTCCATATTTCTAGACCAGTTGCTATAGAATGACCTCCTGGAAGTGAAATTGCCAGGTTGAAGAGTATGCATGTTTAAATATTTGATAAGTAATGCCAAACTGCTCTCCCAAAAAAATTATACTAATTTATACTTTCACCAACAATATATGAGAGTTTCTATTCCTCACACCCTTGCTAACACTGAAATTATCAATGTTTAAATTTTTTGGCAATCTGATCGACGAAAAAACTACATATTGTTGAACTTTTTCTTTTAGTTTGATTTAGGTTTATGGTAGTTAAGTTTTACCAGTGGTTTCCCTCAAGTAGCTGCAAAGGGTGCTGGGAAAGTACTGGTAGTTTCCCCGCAGAACCTACTGTGTCCAAGATGTACTTTACTTTAAACAAGATTATTCTCTGCTGGGTTCTGAGGGCAGTTAGTAGGATCTGTTGATTTTAGGATCTGTTGATTTTAATGCATGAATACCTCTAGTTCATGATTTCAGCATGCTGGTTAAGAGGTTTAAATGTGAAATATGAATTTATGAAAGTATTAGAAGAAAATATAGGTGACTATAATCTTTGAGAGAGGAAGGCCTTTCTAAGTATGTCATCAAAGGTAGAAACCACATAGGAAACAATGGATAAATATGACATATGCAAATTAAAAAGAAAAACGCCTCAAAATGATACAAAAAGCAAAAGGATAAGGTAAAAAAATGTTAAAGAAGGGTTAATTTTTAAAATATAAAGTGCTTGTAGAAATTAATAAGAAAGAGCCAAAGTCCCATTAGAAAAATAAGCAAAGAAGGTAAACAGGTAAATACCAAAATGAAGAAATGTGTGTCTAATAAATGTGAACAAATGCTCAATCTTACTAATAATCAAAGACATCCAAATTAAAGCAATAATAAAATACTATATATTCTTTTGCCTTTAAGTTTTGCAGAAATTTAAAGAAGGATAATACCCAATGTTGACCAGGAAATAAGAAAATCACCCCTCTCATACACTGTAGGAATGTACACTGGTATATACTTTTTGAATGACATATAAGTATACTTCAAAGGCTTTAAAAATAAGCATGACTTTTGATTAAACAGTTCCATTTCTGATAATTTTTCATAAGGAAATAATTAGGCATTTTCTCAAAGATGTAATGTACAAGGTATTCAACTTTTTTACGATAGGAAAACATTGCAAGCAACTCAAATGTTCAACATTAGGTGATTGTTTAGATGAATTTTGGTATATCCATATGAATGAACAGTAGGCAGCCCATTAGTTTATGATATAAGTGAATATTGACATGGAAAGGTGTTAACAGTATATTACAAATTGAACAAAACATTAAAACAACATTCATAGAATAAACTCAATTTAGTAATTGTGTATTTATGTATAATTTAAAAAGTCTAGAAATATGTACATCAAAATGGTTACAGTGAATATCTTTTTAGTGAACATGTATTTCTTATGGAATTTAAAAAATATTCAGAATGTATGTATATATAACCTTTGACCTTATAATTCTATTTTGGGGAATATTGCCTAAGGAAATGGTTGCAAACTCAGACAAGTGTTTAAGTACAAGTTCTTAAGAGAAACTTTGACTAACCAAAATGGCCAACAATATTGGAATGGTTAGATAAATTGTGTAATATGTTGTATTTATTAAAACTTTTACAATGAATTCTTAGTGACAAAGAAAATGTATATATTGATAGTTTAAAAGTAAGTGATAAAGGATGATATGTTGTATATGTGAATATGATCTCAAAGATGTTAAACTATATACTTATAGTAAAATCTGGAAATAATTTATTAAAATAATATCAATATTAGTAGTTATTATTCAGTGTTGAGAATATAGATGATAATTATTTTCTTATGTATACTTTTCTGTTCTTCCAAAATGGGTATGCATACTTTTTGAATCTGAAAAAATAAAAAAGATTAGAAAAAAGAGCTAGAGGAAATATTTGAACAATACTTAGAATGTAAGCTGCCATGGTGTATACTTAATTTTAGATTCTTCACACTGGCAACATTTTTTGAGTCATGTAATAAAACAAATGTATAAGTTGAATATTCATTTTATTCTAACTATCTGATTTCATAATTCATTATGGTCTAGTTTCTTTCTTTCAAGTTCAGGAGGGTATAAAACCTGACTTTCTAAATTTCAAAGGAGAAAAAAGCCTCTCTTTATCCCTTATCCTAGCTCTTTAAATGTTTACTCCAAAAGAATTTCTTAGCTAAGATCTTAGAAGTATGATGAGAAACAAAGCCTGATGTTGGAGTGTTGCAGAGTATATTCCAGAAATGCCATAGTAATACACAGTCCATCCATGTCACATTTGTTCCTTCCCTAGTCATGGTTCCAAAACAGGCTTTATGTAAAAATTAATCGATATTGATATTTGAGCATATGTATGATTGCATGAATGGTAATAGTGGTGGTGATCGGAGATGGGAATGTTTTTCTTGATGTAAGCTTGTTTTTTCCAGGAAAGGAAAGATTTGTTTATCTTTAAATGGTTACATTCATTTTTATTATTTCTTAAATTAGTTTATCATTCTGAGATGCTAATTACAGTATTTTTTTTCCATAGCTGGAGGCCAACATGTGATATATTTCATAAACATGAAGACTATATGAAGGAACAGTTTACTATTTATCAAGAAACTGTTGAAAAAGACAGGTACAGTACATATATTAATTTAAGCTTATCAATTCTATAACTTAGTATTAATAAAATATTCTTTGCAAAAATATTAATTGAAACATTTTTTTAGTTTATTTATTTTTAAAGCAAATTCAGTGTTTTGGACTCTGGTTGTCACTGTTGGCCTACCTATTTGTTATAAAGCTCTATCCAACCTTTGATATGTTTAAATATGTCCTTAGAAACTATTTATCAGTAGCAGTTACAAGGCAGAGTGCTTCAATTAATATTTTTTATGACTGAATTGCTATAGTCAAACATCTGGGGGAGTAGTTAGCTGTATAATTAGCTTATGAAAAATTTGGAGTGTTGACTTTTGAAGGGTATATTTATATTGAACTTGTTCTTCAGAGTGCTGATTTAGTGGGGTGTTATATTCTGACAGAGAAATACTATTGGGTTGGCCAGAAATTAAGATGTTACGGAGAAATCCGAATGAACTTTTTGGCCAACCCAATAATATTTGTGTGGGCTTATTTTATTATGTGTTAAATCACCTGGTTTGGGGGAGTAAATGTAATTAATGAATATAATGAAACAAGGCGAGGAACTTTGAACACGTTATATAGCATTATAATTTTGCTTAATTTAAAAAATTGCAATGTTTTTATTTTTAACATAATTGGACAAGAGTAGTGTTGATTTAATTTTTATTTATTTATCTTACTACTTTCCCCCTAGCTTTATTGAGGTATAATTGACACATAGCAGTAAGTCTGAGGTGTAAAACATGATTTAATACATGTGTGTATTGTGAAATGATTACCACAATAAGGTTAGGTAACACATCTATCACTCTATTATATTTTTTGTGGTGAGAATATTTAAGATTTACTCTTTTAACAACTTTCAAGTATATAATACAGTATTATTATATTCACCATGCTTTATATTAGATCCCCAGAACTTATTCAGCTTTTAACTGGAAGCTTGTACTCTCTGACCAACATCTTTTCATTTCCTCTACCCGTCAGCCCCTGGAAACCACCATTATACTCTCTGCTTCTATGAATTCAGCTTTTTAAAAAGATTTTACATATAAGTGAGATCATAACAGTATTTGTCTTTGTCTGACTTATTCAGTTAGCATAACACTTTCAAGGTCCATCTGTGTTGTCACAAATGGCAGGATTTCCTTCTTTTTTAGTGGCTAAATAACATTCCATTTTTACATATATCACATTCAAAAAATCTATTCATCTGTCAGTGGACACTTAGGTTGTTTCCATGTCTTGGCCATTGTGAATAATGCTTCAATGAACATGGTGCAGATATCTCTTTGGGATAGTGATTTTATTTCCTTTGAATATGTAACTAGAAGTGGGATTACTGGATCATATGGCTTTTCTATTTTTAATTTTTTTTTTTTTTTTTTTTTTTTTTTTTTTTTTTGCGGTATGCGGGCCTCTCACAGTTGTGGCCTCTCCCGTTGCGGAGCACTGGCTCCGGACACGCAGGCTCAGCGGCCATGGCTCACGGGCCCAGCCGCTCCACGGCATGTGGGATCTTCCCAGACTGGGGCATGAACCTGTGTCCCCTGCATCGGCAGGCGGACTCTCAACCACAGCGCCACCAGGGAAGCCCTATTTTTAATTTTTTGAGGTGCCTCCATACTGTTTTCCATGGTGGCTGTATCAATTTACATTCCCACCACCAGTATACAAGGGTTCCCTTTTCTCTACATCCTTGCCAACACCTATCTTTTGTCTTTCGGTAATAGCCATTCTACACAAATGAGGTACTATCTCATTGTGGTTTTGATTTGCATTTCTCTGATAATTGGTGGTGTTGAGCATCTTTTCATGTACCTGTTGACTATTTGTCTTCTTTGGAAAAATGTGTCTCAGCCCTTTGCCCATATTTAACTTGGATTATTAGTCTTTTTGCTATTCAGTTGTATGAGTTCCTTATGTATTTTGGATATTAACCCCTTATTGGATATATGGTTTGCAAACATTTTCTCCCATTCTATAGTCTGCCTCTTCATTTTGTTGATTGATTCTTTTGCTGTGCAGAAGCTTTTATAGTTTGATGTAGTCCCACTTGTTTATTTTTGCTTTTGTTGCTTGTGCTTTTGGTATCATATCCCCAAAAATCATTGCCAAAACCAACATCAAGGAGATTTTTTCCCTAGGAGTTTTATGATTTCAGGTCTTACATTTAATTTAAGTCTTTAATCCATTTTGAGTTCATCTTTATGAGTGGTATAAGATAGGGGTCCAATTCCATTCTTTTGCATATGGCTATCCAGTTTTCCCAGCATTGTTTATTGCAGACTATCCTTTCCCCATTGAGTATTCTTGGCTTCCTTTCCAAATATTGATTGACTGTATATGCATGGATTTATTTCTGGACTCTTGATTCTGTTCCATTGGTTTATCTGTCTGTTTTTATGCCAATACTATGCTGTTCTTTTTGTTTGTTTGTTTGTTTTGGCGGTACACGGGCCTCTCACTGCTGTGGCCTCTCCCGTTGCGGAGCACAGGCTCCGGACGAGCAGGCTCAGTGGCCATGGCTCACGGGCCCAGCTGCTCCGTGGCATGTGGGATCTTTGCAGACCGGGGCACGAACCCATGTCCCCTGCATCAGCAGGCGGACTCTCAACCACTGCGCCACCAGGGAAGCCCGATGCTAATTTGATTACTATATCTTTGTAGCATAGTTTGAAATGAGGAAGTGTGATGCTTCCACCTTTGTTTTTTTTTTGAGATTTCCAGAAATTGACTATTTGGGGTCTTTTGTGGTTCCATACAAATTTTGGGATTTTGTTTTCTATTTCTGTGAGAAATGCCATTGTAATTCTGATGGGATTGCATTGAATTTTTAGATAGCTTTGGGTAGTATGGATATTATAACAGTATTAATTCTTATGATCTGTGAGCACAGAATATCTTTCCATATTTATGTCTTCTTCAGTTTCTTTCATAGTGTCTTATAGTTTTCAGTGTACAAATCTTTCACCTTCTTGGTTAAATTTATTCCTAAGTTTTTAAATGTGTTTGATGCTACTGTAAATGGGATTGTTTTCTTTATTTTTTTTTCAGGTAGTTCATTGTTTGTGTATAGAAGTGCAACTGATTTTTGTATGTTGATTTTGTATCCTGAAACTTTATTGAATTTGTTGATTAGTTCTAATAGGTTTTTGGTGGAGTCTTAGAATTTTCTATATATTGATATAAGGATATACTGTTTACAAACAGACCATTTCACTTTTTCCTTTCCTATTTGGATGCCTTTTATTTCTTTTTCTTGTCTAATTACTTTAGCTAGCTCTTCCAGTATTATATTGAATAAGAGTGGTGAGAATGGCACCTTTGTCTTGTTTCTGATTTTGGAGGAAAAGCTTTTAGCTATTTACCATTGATTATGATATTAGTTATGGACTTGTCATATATAGCCTTTATTATGTTGAGGTATACCCAATTTATTGAAAGTTTTTATCATGAAAGGGTGTCAGATTTTGCCAAATACTTTTCTGCATCTACTGAGATCATATAATTTTTATCCTTCACTCTATTAATGTGGTATTTCATGTTTAATTATTTGTGTATATTGAACCATCCTTGCATCCAAGGATAAATCCCATTTCGTATTCGTGTATGATTCTTTTAAAGTGCTGTTGAATTTGTTTGCTAGTATTTTTTTTTTTTGAGAATTTTTTTATCCATATTCATCAGGAATATTGGCTTCTAGTTTTCTTTTCTTGTAGTGTCCTTATTTGGCTTTTTATCAGGGTAATGCTGGCCTCATAAAATGAATTGGAGAGTGTCTTCTCCTCTTCCATTTTTTGGGAAGAGTTTGAGAAGGATTGATGTTAATTCTTCTTTAAATGTTTGGTACAGTTTACCAGTGAAACCATCTGGTCCTGGGCTTTTCTTTGTTGGGAGGGTTTTGATTATTGCTTCTATCTCCTTACTAGGAGTTGACCTGTTCAGATTTTTAATTTTTTTTCATAATTCAATCTTGGTAGGTTGTATGTTTCTAGAAATTTATCCATTTCTTTTAGGTTATCTAATTTGTTGTCCTATAATTGTTAATAGTAGCCTCTTAAGAGCTTTTGTATTTCTTTGGTGTCAGGTATAGTAACTCCTCTTTCATTTATAACTTTGTTTGAGTCCTCTCTCTTTCCCTTGGTTAGTCTAGCTAAAGGTTTGTAAATTTTGTTTATCTTTTCAAAAAAGCAACTTTTTGTTTCATTGATGTTTTCCTGTTGTCTTTCATGTCTCTAGTCCATTTATTTCTGCTCTAACCTTTGTTATTTCCTTCTTTCTGCTATCTTTATGGTTAGATTGTTCTTTTTCTAATTCCTTGGGAAGTGACCTTCTTTGTCTCTTGTGACTGATTTTGACTGAAAGTCTATCTTATCTAAGTATAAGCACTTCTGATTTCCTTTGGTTACATTTGTATGGAATATCTTTTTCTATCCCTTCACTTTCAGCTCATGTGTTTCATTAAAGCTAAAGTAAAGCTAAAGTATGCAGGCAGCATATTGTTGGGTCTTGTTTTTTTTAATCCACTCAGCCACTCTTTGTCTTTTGAATTTAGTCTATTTACATTTAAAGTAATTATTGATAGGTATGGACTTACTATTGCCATTTAATTAATCGTTTTCTGAGTGTATTTTTAGTCCCTTTGTTCCTTTCTTCCTCTCTTGCTGTCTTCCTTTGTGATTTTTTTTTGTAGTGGTATGATTTAATTCCTTTCTCTTTCTTTTTTGTGTATCTACTATAAATTTTTTCTCTGTGGTTACCATGACGCTTACATAAAACATCTTATAGATATAACAGACTTATTGATAACAAGTAACCTTCAATTGCATACAAAAACTGCACTTTTACTTCTCCTCCCCCCACATTTAATGCTATCGATGTCATACTTTATATTGTGCATCCATTAACAAATTATTGTAGCTATAATTTTAATAATATTTTAAACTTTCATACTAGAGATTAAAGTGATTTGCATACTATCATTACAGTATTATGGTATTCTGAATTTGAGTATATATTCACCTTTACCATTAAGTTTTATTCTTTTATATGTTTTCATGTTGTTACTTAGCATCCTTTTATTTCAGCTTGAAAAACTCCCCTTAATATTTTCTAAAAGGCAGTAGTAATGAACTCCTTTAGTGGTAATGAACTCCCTTAGCTTTTGTCTGTCTGGGAATGTCCTTATTTTTCCTTCATTTCTAAAGGACAGTTTTGCTGGGTGTAGTATTTTTGGTTGGCAGTTTTTTCTTTCAGTACTTTGAATATGTGATCCCATTCTCTTCTGGCCTGGAAGGTTTGTGCAGAGAAATCTCCTGATGACATTACAGGGGTTCCCTAGTGATGAGTTATTTTTCTCTTGATGCTTTCAAAATTCTTTTTGTCTTTGCATTTTAACATTTTGATTATAATGTGTCTTGGAGTAATCTTCTTTGGGTTGATCTTGCTTGGGGTCTTTTGGGCTTCCTGTACCCAGATGTCTATCTCTTTCCTAATATTTGGGAAGTTTTCAGCTATTATTTCTTTTCTTTTTTAAAACTTTTTGTTGGGGTATAATCAATTTACAATGTTGTGTTAGTTTCAGGTATACAGCAAAGTGAATCTGTTATACAAATACAGATATCCACTCTTTTTTAGATTCTTTTCCCATATAGGCCATTACAGAGTATTGAGTAGAGTTCCTTGTGCTATACAGTAGGTCCTTATTAGTTATCTGTTTTTTTTTTAAAGAAATTTATTTATTTATATGTTTATCTTTGGCTGCGTTGGGTCTTCGTTGCTGCGCACAGGCTTTCTCTAGTTGCAGCAGGCAGGGGCTACTCTTGGTTGTGGTGTGCGGGCTTCTTATTGTGGTGGCTTCTCTTGTTGTGGAGCATAAACTCTAGGCGTGTGGGCTTCAGTAATTGTGGCACATGGGCTCAGCAGTTGTGGCTTGCGGGCTCTAGAGTGCGCTCTCAGTAGTTGTGGTGCATGGGCTTAGTTGCTCTGTGGCATGTGAGATCTTCCTGGACCAGGGCTCGAACCCATGTCCCCATGCAGGTGGATTCTTAACCACCGTGCCCCCAGGGAAGCCCTAGTTATCTGTTTTATATATAGTAGTGTGTATGTGTCAATTCCAATCTTCCACTTTATCTCTCCTCCCCCAACCTCTGGTAACATAAGTTTATTTTCTACATCTGTAGCTCTATTTCTGTTTTGTAGATAAGTTCATTTGTAGCCTTTTTTAAGATTCCACATATAAGTGATATCATATGATATTTGTCTTTCTCTGTATGACTTACTTGACTCAGTATGAGAATCTCTAGGTCCATCCATGTTGCTGCAAATGGCATTAGTTTGTTCTTTTTTATAGCTGAGTAATCAGCTATTATTTCTTTAAATAAGCTTTCTGCCTTTTTCTGTCTCTCTTTTCTCCTTCTGGGACTTCCGTGATGCAAATATTTGTTTGCCTTGCAGTGTTCCATAATTTATGTAGATTTTCTTCACTGTTTTTCATTCTTTTTCTTTTTGTTCCTCTAAGTAGCTAATTTCAAATGAATAGTCTTTGAGTTTGCCGATTCTTTCTTTTATATGATCAAGTCTATTACTGATGCTCTCTATTGAATATTTCAGTCCTGCTGTTGTGTTCTTTAGCTCCACAGTTTCTGTTTGGTTCTATTTTATGGTTTCTATTTCTTTATTAAACTTCTCATTTTGTACATGCATTGTTTTCCTGATTTCGTTTAGTTGTCTGTGTTCTCTTGTATTTTATTGAGTTTCTTTAAGATGATTACTTTGAATTCTTTTCAAGGCAAACTGTAGATCTCCATTTCTTTGGGGTCAGTTACTGAAGATTTATTACTTTTCTTTTGATGGTGTCATGTTTGCCTAATTCTTTGTGATATGCTTAGCCTTGCATTGGTGTCTGTGCACTTGAACGAACAAACACTTCTTCCAGTCTTTACAGTCTGGTTTTGAGAGGTAAAGACCTTCTCTTGTTGGTTTCCTGGGCTGATGGGGTTACCTATAGAACTGCAGTTGTGCTGAGTTGGAGCTAATTTTGAAGCTGTCATTGAGTTTGTAGTGGGATCCATGGTTGGTGTGCTTGTTACCAGGGGCTCAGGCAGGTATGGATCCTGTCTGGTCCCTGGGTGGGTGAGACTTCCTCCAGTACTTTGTTCAGTAGAATAGTACTGGGACAAAGGTCTGATTCAGGTTCCACAGTTGGGTCCTTAGTCAGCAGGCATATTACCAAGTGTGTAGACAAGTTTGTCTCCCAGCAAGTCCCTGGGAGAGTTCATGCCTAGTCACTGAATGGATTCATGGGTGGTCAGGACTGGCCCTGGACTGGCTGAGAGGGGCTAGAACTGAGTCTCAGGGCTGTTTCAGATTCTGCAAACAAAATTGAGGTCTACAGTCCTGGTTCTCAAGGCACAGATAGGCATGTCTCCAACCAGCTCCCTCCGTGGGCTGGACTGCTCCCTGATTGTGGCTGGAGGGGCTGGAGCCAAGTATAGGGCCCTTTCAAGATCTCCAGGGGAGCATATAGCAGTATCTCTTTGGGTCCCTGGGCCAGAAGTTCTGTTAGTGCTAGACTGCTTGAGATCTAGAATCAAGTATGGGTCCTTTCATGATCTAGGGGGTGCAGACAGGAGTATCTCTTGCTTGAACCCTGGACCCTCAGTACTGTGGACAAACTGTGCTGTGAGAGGGCTGGAACCAACTATAGGGTGCTTTAGGATCTTTAGGGGCATAGACAGAAGTGTCTCCTGCTGGGTCTGTGTGCCAGCAGGATTCTTCAGTGACTGTGGCTGGGACAGGTTGGAATCCAGTTACAGGGCCCTTTCAGAATCTACAGTCTCACTGAGCTTGGCAGGTTTATCTCCTGGTATTCCCAGACTGTGGCCATGAAGGGCTGGAACTGGTTCACCTGCCACTTCTGAGACCACAGCCAGGACCAGGGTCTGTATGCCTATTGCCTGACACACAGGTAGGTGTGACTTCTCCCAGGTCCCTTGGTTTATGGGGCTGGTTACAGACCCAAAGCTAGATAGGCCTGTAGCTGAGTTCTCAGGGGTACAGAGATGTTTTCTGGGTCTGTAGCCAGGACCACAGTCAGCAAGTTAAACCACCAAGATGTGAGTCCGTTTTCTCAAAATGGCTCTCCTCAGTCTTGGACTGCACCAGGATTTCACAGTCTCCTACCTGGATTCCAAAGCTTCCACAAAGGCACTTTTGTCCATGGTTGGATGGCAAACTTTTATTGCTGAGGGGGGTGATATGCGCAAGGGGCATTTTATTCTGCCATCTTGCCGATGTCACTCCTATTCTAATATTCTAATTAAAAACACCCACATAAAATCTAGAATGCAGTATATTTCATATTAAAAACTGGGTCTTAAGGTAGGGACTGAGGTATAGATTTGGACTTCATTGGCATTTGAAATCATAAAAATAGATGAGATTGCCCAGGGAAAGTATAAAGCAAAAAGAAGAGAAAGCTGAAGTACATAATCATCCAAGAAATAGGCAGAGGGTAGAATTAACAAAGGAGACTTACTTTGTTATTTATAGGCCCCACTTCAATTCAAAAAGAATTTGAAATGATTTATATAAATAATACCATAGTGTTAAAATAAAGTTAGACATACAAATTGAGGCTATAGGGAAGTAAGGGTAATATAGGAAGATGAAGCCTTTGATCTGGATAGAAATTCATACTATATGGTCTTACAGATTTGTTAGATATAGGCAAAATTAGGCTTTGAAATTCCTAATAGTAGTCAAAGCATTGTGGAAGTGTGATCAATTTGGAATTCAGAATATTCGTTTAAAAAACAGTTCAGGGCTTCCCTGGTGGCGCAGTGGTTGAGAGTCCGCCTGCTGATGCAGGGGACGCGGGTTCGTGCCCCGGTCCGGGAAGATCCCACATGCCACGGAGCGGCTGGGCCTGTGAGCCATGGCCGCTGAGCCTGCGCGTCTGGAGCCTGTGCTCCGCAGCGGGAGAGGCCACAACAGTGAGAGGCCTGCGTACCGCAAAAACAAACAAACAGACAAACAAAAAAACAGTTCAGTTGCTTAGGATAAGCAGAGATTTTTTCCCTAGTACTCAGACTTGAGAGAAATTTGTTCCCTGGATTCTCATAAAGGGGAAATTGTGCGATATGGTAGTCAGTATCTTCAGTGGCCTCTCCCAAATAAACACAATATGTATTACTGCTTTTTATAACATCTCTCAGTGCAAGCTATAGCTATAAAATATTATTTAAAATGATTCTATGAGGGGCTAAAGCAAACCAGTCCAATAAGTACCTCTCTGATAGTGTTTGTTGTGGATGACTTCTCTTAGCTAGCCAGAGGTATGGAAGTGAAAACATCTATCTCTTTCTTTCTTAAACAGCCACATAGGTTGATTGACTTGATGACTCAATACTATGTATTTATAAGAGGAAAAGAGTCCATTTGTTGGTATCATGGGTAATGAAGGAAGTAGAGGCACCAGCTACTTATTTCTCCTAATCTCCCATCCCTCTCCCAGGCATTCACGAAGACTAGCATTGCTGGCAAGAGATGAGATAGTAATGGCTCTTCTTGAATCATGGCTTGGGCTAGCAAGGTTCTTGTATGGAGTATATTAGAAGAGTTGCCGTGAATATGCAGTCTGAACAGGGTAGATGGGGTGTGCTAATCTCATCTGAAACTGGTGTCCCAGACTCAGTTTTCTTATAGGTATTTCCCTCCTTTTGGACTATTTTCCCAAAAAGTGAAGGCTTAATTAGCAAATATGCATTTAGAAGAATAGGAAGAAACTTGTTTTAGGCTAAACTACTTTATCTTGCATAAGGGGACAGAGTTTAGTAATATTAAGAAATTAAAACATTCTTAAGATTCAGACCTGCTGACCAGTAGAAGGCTGTTATCCTTTTCTTCTTACTATACAAGCAGTTTATGAATACTTCTTTTCTCATCTGCTAAGGCAAGATAATCATTGAAGTATCTTTTAAGAAATTCCCCCATATAGTATGGCTTGATTTAGAAAATTTATAAACTTTTGAGGAATATAAGGACTATATATTTTTAGAAAATTTTCTATGAATGTTATTTTTTGAAAGTATGTATTTGTTAATAACTGGGTAAAAAAAGGATCCAAAAATATATTTCCTGTTTTTAAATTGAAGTATGGTTTATTTACAATATTTACAATATTGTGTTAGTTTCAGTGTACAGCAAAGTGATCAGTTTTATATATATATTTATATATACATATACACATTTTCCGATTGTTTTCCATTATAGGTTATTATAAGATATTGAATACAGTTCTCTGTGCTATACAGTAAAGCCTTGTTGTTTATCTGTTTTATATATGGTAGTGCATATCTGTTAATCCCATACTTCTTATTTATTCCTCCCCCTCTTTGGTAACCATAAGTTTGCTTTCTATGTCTATGAGTTTGTTTCTGTTTTGTAAATAAATTCATTTGTACTATTTTTTTTTTTAGATTCCACATATAAGTGATATCATATGGTATTTGTCTTTCTCTGTCTGACTTACTTCATTTAGCATGATAATCTCTAGGTCCGTCCCTATTGCTGCAAAAGGCATTATTTCATTTTTTTTATGTCGGAATAATATTCTATTATATATATATATGCCACGTCTTCTTTATCCATTCATCTGTTGATGGACACTTAGATTGCTTCTATATCTTGCCTATTGTAAACAGTGCTGCTGTGATCATTGGGGTGCATGTATCTTTTCAAATTAGAGTTTTCATCTTTTACAGATATACGCCCAGTAGTGGTAACTCCATTTTTAGTTTTTTAAGGAACCTCCATATTGTTTTCCATAGTGGCTGCACTAATTTACATTCCCACCAACAGTGTAGGAGGGTACCCTTTTCTCCATACCCTATCCAGCATTTATTATTTGTAGACTGTGAGGTGATACCTCATTGTAGTTTTGCTTTGCATTTCTCTAATAATTAGCAGTGTTGAGCATCTTTTCATGTGTCTGTTGGCCATCTGTATGTCTTCTTTCGAGAAATGTCTATTTAGTCTTCTGTCCGTTTTTTGATTGGGTTGTTTGTTTCTCTGATATTGAGTTGTATGAACTCTTTGTATGTTTTGGAAATTAAGCGCCTGTCAGCTGCATTCTTTGCAAATATCTTCTCCCAGTCCGTGGGTTGTCTTTTTGTTTTGTTTATGATTTCCTTTACTGTGTGAAAGCTGTTAAATTTGATTAGGTCCCATTTGTTTATTTTTGCTTTTATTTATTTTGCCTTGAGAGACTGACCCAAGAAAACATTGGTACGATTTATGTCAGAGAATGTTTTACCTATGTTCTCTTCTAGGAGTTTTATGGTGTCATGTTTTATATTTAAGTCTTTAAGCCATTTTGAATTTATTTTTGTGTGTGGTATGAGGGAGTGTTCTGACTTCATTGATTTACATGAGTCTATCCAGCTTTCCCAACACCACTTGCTGAAGAAGAGACTATCTTTTCTCTATTGTATATTCTTGCCTCCTTGGTCGAAGATTAATTGGCCATAGGTGTGGGGGTTTATTTCTGGGTCCTCTATTCTGTTCCATCTCTATATGTCTGTTTTTGTGCCAGTACCACCCTGTTTTGATTACTGTAGCTTTGTAATATTGCCTGAAGTCTAGAAGGGTTATGCCCCAGCTTTGTTCTTTTCCCTCAGGATTGCTTTGGCAATTCTGGGTCTTTTGTGGTTCCATATAAATTTTAGAATTATTTGTTCTAGTTCTGTGAAAAATGTCATGGGTAATTTGATAGGGATTGCATTAAATCTGTAGATTTATTTGGGTAGTATGGCAATTTTCACTATATTAATTCTTCCAACCCAAGACCATGGGATATCTTTTCATTTCTTTGAATCATCTTCAGTTTCCTTCATCAGTGTTTTATAGTTCTCAGCATATAAATCTTTCACCTCTGGTTAGGTTTATTCCTAGTTTTTTTTTTTTTTTTTGGATGCAATGTGATTTTAAATAGGATTGCTTTTTTACTTTCTCTTTCTGATACTTCATTGTTAGTGTAAATAAGTGCAACAGATTTCTGTATATTAATCTTGTATCCTGATACCTTGCTGAATTCGTTTATCAGTTCTGGTAGTTTCTGTTTGGAGTCTTAAGGGTTTTCTGTAGAGTATCATGTTATCTGCATATAATGACAATTTTACCTCTTCCCTTCTCATTTGGATGCCTTTTATTTCTTTTTCTTGCCTGATTGCTGTGCCTAAGACTTCCAATAGTATGTTGAATAGAAGTGGTGAGAGTGGGCATCCTTGTCTTATTCCAGCACTTAGCAGGAAGACGTTCAGCTTTCCACCATTTAGTATCATGTAAGCTGTGGATTTGTCATAAATGGCTTTTATTATGTTATGTTCCCTTTATACCCACTTTGGTGGGAGTTTTTATCATGAATAAATGTTGAATTTTATCAAATGCTTTTTCTGCCTCTATTGAGATGATCATGTGGTTTTTGTATTTTCTTTTGTTGTTGTGGTGTATCACATTGATTGATTTGTGTTTGTTGAACCATCCTTGTGACTCTGGGATGAATCCAATTTGATTATGGTGTATGGCCCTTTTTATGTGTTGTTGGACTTGGTTTGCTAATATTTTGTTGAGGATTTTTGCATCTACATTCATCAAAGATATTGGCCTGTAATTTTCTTTTTTGGTAGTGTCTTTTTCTGGTTTTGGTATCAGGGTGATGGTGACTTCATAGAATGACTTTGGGAGTGTTCTCTCCTCTTCAGTCTTTTGGAAGAGTTTGAGAAGGATAGATATAAGTTCTTCTTTGTATGTTTGGTAGAATAACCCAGTGAAGCCATCCAGTCCTGGATTTTTGTTTGCAGGGAGCCTTTTTTATTACAGATTTTATTTCACTTCTAGTGATCAGTCTGTTCAACTTATCTGTTTCTTCTTGATTCAGTTTTGGCAGGCTGTATGTTTCTAGCAACTTGTCCATTTCTTCTAGGTTGTCAAATTTGTTGGCATATAACTGTTCACAATATTAGTAATTTTTTGTATTTCTATGGTATTGTTACTGAGTCCAAGCTCACTCTGCTTGCCACATGGCAGGCCAGTAAATCGGGAGAAGAGGTGTTGAGGCAAGGAATAGTGACTTTATTCGGAAAGCCAGCAGACCAAGAAGATGGCAGACTAGTGTCTTAGAAGAACCATCTCATTGGGGTCTGGATGCCAGTTTCTTCTATAGAACAGAGAGGGGGCAGAGGTGAGGAAGTAAAGTAAAAAGGCCATAAGTCTTGCAGATATCTCCTGGAATAGCCAGCCTTGGGAAGGGGATGTGTTAATTTCTTCTTTCTTGCAGCCATTCATAGGTGGACAGGGTCAGGATGTTTCCCCAAACAAAGGCACTTTGGTTTAACATTCAGGCAGAGGGGCAGGTTCCCTGAAGCAGACCATTATGTATAGACAGTAACCTTTTAGTGAACAAAAGCAGCAGGAAGCAAAGGTTAAAGTAAGAGAAACAGATCCAACATGTAGTCAGATTTGTTCTTCCCTGTAACAATATTGTTTGTTATTTCTCCTCTTCCATTTCTTATTTATTTGTATCCTGTCTCTTTTCTTCTTGGTGAGCTTGGCTAGAGGCTTGTCAATTTCATTTATCCTTTCAACTATCTCTTGGTTTTATTAATTTTTTTCTATTTTTAAAATCTCCATTTATTCATTTCCTCTCTGGTCTTTATTATTTCCTTCCTTCTGCTGAATTTAGGTTTTATTTGTTTTTTTTTTCTAATTCTTTTAGGTGGTAGATTAGGTTGTTTATTTAAGATTTTTCTTGTTTTTGGAAGAAGGCCTGTATTGCTATGAACTTCTCTCTTAGAACTGCTTTTTCTGCATCCCATAGATTTTGTATGGTTGTGTTTTCATTGTCGTTTGTTTTGAGGTATTTTTAAATTTCCTCTTTGATTTCATCACTGACCCATTGGTTTTTTAGTGGCATGTTGTTTAGTCTCCATGTAATCATTTTTTTCTCATTTCTCTTTCTGTGGTTGATATCTAGTTTCATACCGTTGCACTCAGAAAAGTTGCTTGAAATAATTTCTGTCCTCTTAAATTTGTTGAGGCTTGTTTTGTGTTCTGGTATGTGGTCTATCCTAGGGAATGTTCCATGTGCTCTTGAAAAGAATGTGTATTTTTTTTTTTTTTGGATGTAATGTCCTGTAGATATCAATTAAGTCTGTTCTATTGTGTCACTTAGGATCTCTGTTGCCTTATTGATTTTCTGTCTGGAAGATCTGCCAATTGATGTCAGTAGGGTGTTAAACTCTCCTACTATTGTTGTATTCCCATCAGTTTCTCCCTTTTTGTCTCTTGATATTTGCTTTATGTATTTTGGTCCTCCTATATTGGGTGCATATGTGTTAATGAGTGTGATATCCTCTTCTTGTATTGATCATCTTATTATATGTTGACCTTCATTGTCTTTCTTTGTGGCCTTCATTTTAAAGTCTATTTTGTCTGATGTGAGTATTGCTACCCCCACTTTCTTGTCATTTCCTTTTGCATGAAATATCTTTTTCCATCCCCTCACTTTCAATCTATATGTGTCTTTCACCCAGAAGTGGGTCTCTTGTAGGCAGCATATTGTAGATTCTTGTTTTATTATCTAACCTGCCACTCTATGTATTTGATTGGTGCATATAGTCCATTTACATATAAAGTAATTATTGATAGTATGTATTTATTGCCATTTTAAACCTTGTTTTCTGGTTCATTTTGCACATCTTTGTTCCTTTCTCCCCTTTTTGTTTTTCCGTTTGTGGTTTGTATTATGCTTGAGTTCCTTTATTTTTGGTTTTTGTGAATTTATTTTATGTTTTTGATTTGTGATTACCCTGGTTTTCAAGTATGTTATCTCATAACTGTATCTACTTCCTTTAGATTCATAGTCATATAAGCTCAAACACATTCTAAAAGATTTGCATTTTCTTACTCCCCTCCCCCACATTTTGTGATTTTAATGTCCTGTTTTACATCTTCATGTTTATCTTTTTGCTGTTCATTGTATTTATAATTGCTTTCACAGAATTTTTTTGATTGTTTTTTAATCCATGTACTTGGTTTATTTAAGTGATATTCAATCCTTTTATATATTTGTCTTTCCTATTGTGAGTTTACCTTTTTTATTGATTCCTGCTTCTTTTCTATTTAGAGAAGATCTCTCAATATTTCTTTTAGGATAGATTTAATATTGCTGTCTTCTTTTAGTTTTTGCTTGTCTGAGAAATTGTTTATCTCTCCTTCTATTCTAAATGACAGTCTGGCTGGGTAGAGTATCCTAGGTTGCAGGTTGTTGTTCTTCAGGACTTTGGATATATCTTGCCCCTACTTTATGGCCTGCAAAGTTTCTTTAGAGAAATTAGCTGGTAGCCTTATGGGGGTTCCCTTGTAACTGACTCTTTCTTTTTTCTTTTTCTGCCTTTAGAATCCTCTCTTTATCTTTCACTTTTGCTATTTTAATTATAATATGTCTTGGATTTGGACTGTTTGGGTTCATCTTGTTTGGGAACCTCTGTGCTTCCTGTACCTGTATTGCTGTTTCCTTCTTTAGGTTTGGGAAGTTTTCAGCTATAATTTCTTTGAAAACATTTTTGATCCCCCTTTCTCTTCTTTTTTTCCTGGGATTCCTATTATGTGTAGATTGGCTTACTCTTATTATTCCATAGATCTCATATGTTGCTTTGTTTCATTTTTTCATTTGTCTTTCTGTCTGCTGTTTTGCTTGGGTGATTTCAGTTATTCTGTCTTCCAGATCACTTCTTATTCTGCATTATTTAGTTTACTATTTATGCCTTTTGCTCAGTTTTCATTTTGGAAATTGAGTTGTCTAATTTCGATTGGCTTCTTTTTATAGTTTCTAATTCCTTGTTACAGTGATCTGCATTTCTATTGATAGTCTTTTGTAGTTCCTTCAGCATTTTTATTACCTCTGTTTTGAACTCAGCGTCTGGTAGATTGGAGAGGTCTGTTTCATTGTTCTTTCAGGGAATTTCTCTGGTTCTTTTAATTCAGAGTAGTTCCTCTGCTTTTTTCATTTTACTTATATTTCTCCAACTCTATGAATTTTGGAGAAACAATTATCTACTGTGGTCTGGAAGGTCTGTTTTTATGTGGGAGTGACCCTTGTGTAGACTGTGTGAGTGCAGTATTTTCGGTGCGAGGGCTGTTTGTGGTATGGATGCTTGCCAAGACTTTCCTCAGGTTGTGCTGGCCCTTGTCCCCTTGATAGGGGATGTGTTTGGTGTTGTGGTGACCAGAGCCTGCACTGGATGTTGGGTGGGGCCTCCTCTTTGCTCTGGTGGTTGTCACAACCCTGTCAGGGTCAGGGTCTGCTCCCCAGTTGTTGGAGTAGAAGCCCCCAGATCCGGTTCTAAGCTGTGATGTGAGGTAGGTGGGACTGGGAGCTCTCCCTCTGAGAAAGGAGCCACTGCGTGTTCTTCCGTAGGAGCTGTCCACTGGGACATGCAACTCTGTGATGCCACCTGCTACTTGGTGTGCACGCCCACAAAGAAATCTGTTGTTAGCGCTGCCCTCGAGGGGCCACATCCACTGCCGCAGTGCTCATAATGAGCTCAGAGGTCCTTTAGGCATGCACGTGTGCTCACAAATCTGCCTGCACAAGAACCTGCCCAAGCCTCACCCCCGTGCCAAAGGGGAAGTGCAGGTAATTGGCTCAGATTTCAGCCCTTCTGCAGGAGCAGTGGTTACATGGGAATTTTTCTTGTAGCTTTGGTTGTATGAGATCTTCTGCAAGTTTTCAGTAGGTATTCTGTGAGAATTGTTCCACTTGTAGATGTAGTTTTGATGTGTTTGTGGAGGAGGTAAGCTCCATGTCCCTCTACTCTGCCATCTTTTTCTCCTCCCAAGAATATGTTTTTTGCAATGAACCTGGATTGAACATGTTCAGTGTTGTAGATGAGGACTGACAAACTTTTTTTTGTAAAGGGCCATATAGTAAACATTCCAGGCTTTGTGGGAATATACAGTCTTTGTCACAGCTACTCAAGTCTGATACTGTGGTACAAGAGCAACTTTAGGCAGTACATAAGTGATTGACTGGGTTCTAATAAAACTTTATTTATGGACATTACAGTTTGATTTTCATATAATTTTAATATGCCATGAAACATTATTATTCTTTTGTTTTTTTAATCATTTAAAAATGTAAAAATTGTTCTTAGCTCATAGGCTGTACAAAAACAGGTGGCAGATTAGATTTGGCCCATTGATCATAGTAACTGACCCCTATTGTAGATCAAGCAAAATTCAAATGAGAAGGAAGAGTTAATATCCTTTTGCAAGAATTGACCATCTCATTCAAGACTGGTTCCGAAATAGATGACCAGGCACCTCTACCTTAGTTGTACTTGAAGGAGTTCCTCCAAACAGTGCTGAAATTTTCTTATAAAATAGTTCTGGAGTATACAAGAATGTTTGTGAACCCAGAGTTCTATCACCTAGAACATGATAACTTTAGCTTAGAAAACTGAAGAGATTTAATAGCATAGTTATAGAGGTAGCTGAACTGGGAAGAATAGAGATTCAGAACTCAGGGAGGATAGAGATTCAAGAAGTCATCAAAAGAACCAGGTTCTGCAGTGTTATTTAGGATGAAAAGTGAAAAGAGATCACTAAGGTGGACAAATTAGATCATTGGTAACCTTGGGAAGGGTAGTTTCATTAAACTGGTGGAAGTGGAAGTTTAATTGAAAATGATTAAGGAGTGAGTAACTCAGGTAGTGGAGAAAAAGAGTAGAGAATTGAAAAGTGTAATAGAGTTAAGAAAAAAGTTTGAAGGACAGACAGTATTGAGGGAAGCAGAATAAGTAGATTTTTAACTTGTCTGTTATGCTTAATTTAGTAGACGTTAACAAGTGATTTTGGATATACTTTTGTTATATTGACGTCATTTCTTTTAATTTTAACAGAAAAATGTACCACAGTTATATATGTCAGTATAAAGATGTTTTAAAGCAATACCAACAAAAATACTCAGAAACACCTCTTTCACATGAATATTATGAGAAGAAAAGAGAACATGAAGAAATTCAAAACAGAGTGTTGGCATGTACTGAACAACTAAAAATGAATGAAACTATTTTTATGGAATTTTTAGGTATTAATGGTTTTGTTACATACTGTTTTAATAACATTATTTTTGTAATAAAAATATAATAAATCAGTCTAAAATATGACTTTGTTTTTCAGTGCCTGCTCCCTTTCCATCACTTACCAGTTGGACATTACATATGTATCCACAGTAGTATTTCTACTTAGAATTTTTATTGGATAAGTATTATTTCTGTATTTTAATTGTTATTGCATTTCCTTATGAGAATCACATTGATTTGGTATTTTGTTTAATTAAAAAATTTAGAGATTACTTTAAAGATCATTTGGGATTAGTTTTCATACATGTGCATGTCATCAGAAGCAAGAAATTTAAATGCCAATAAGCGGTATATGTATCTGTCTTTAAGTGGCATATCTTATCACCCAAACCAATGAAAAAGTCATCTTGCTCTGTCTTACCAAAGAGTTCCAATTAAATCAATTGATTATTACTTGTTAAGATGGAAGATGGTAAGGAGGTGAGTCACAATTCATTGGGTACCTACTTTGTGCCAGGCAATACTCAAGAAGATACAGAACTTTCTTATAAGGAGCTCACAGTTTAGTAGAGGAAACAGACATGTAAACAAGTAATACAGTGGCATTGTATTAGATGCTTAAGTAATTCTTAATTGGTCTAAGTCTCATCTGTTTGTCAAGGAGACCTTCCCTGATGATGAACTTGGAACTTTAATCCTCTTCCAACCTCCACAATCCTTCATATGCTTTCCTATCAGATTATAACTCCACTGTTTGTACTAAGTCTTCTTTATCCCTGCATTCTACCTTGCTTCATTCTACTTCATCCCAAATCATCCTTTTAACTCCTTTGCTGCTTGCTCTCTCCATGTTTGGGTTTTAGCTTATTCTGTACTTAGTTGTTCATTTGCTGCCCATCTGTGTTTAGGAAGAGGCAGAGGTTGGTAGATGCATAAGGCACAGCAGGGGTTTAGGGAGTTGGATGTAGAAACGGATGAGACATAAGATTACATGACATGACGAGGTGATGGAGGTAGGGAGAATTGAAGATTAGGATTTAAATGCCTGTATCTGAAATTTTAAATTGATACTTTTGATAACAGCATAGCATTATAAATAATGTTCATCTGAAATTTCATGTGCTAGCATATAAATCATAAGTTTTAGCGAAATAGGAAAGGTCTGATAAAGATTTTCTCTGGAATTCTTGTTCATTGACACTGTTTTATTCATTTTTAAATTCTCCTAAATGGATTGTAGAGTAACTTAGGAAATGGTAGTAGCTAATAACCATGCAGGGTGTCTATTAACAGCTGAGAAATTCTCTACTTGAAATTGGGTATAAATCCAGTTCAAGCAGAAAGTTCAGATAGAAGATGCAGCTCTCTTTTGAGTTCTGCAGGGTGCACTGATGGACCTTAAACAGCAAGAAAAGGAAAATTGAGTGGATTTTTAATGTTAACTTTGGAACAAATAAATTATAGAAACACAAGATGTTAAGTTTGGACCTGAATTGATTATGTTCATCATGCCAAATGACATGATAAAGTTGGGTAAAAACCAAAAGTAAAAAAACCACCCTGTGAAAATATTTAACTGAAAGAAAAAATCCTGACACATATTTTTGAAGAAATGTTATTTTTAAGCTAAATATATAACATAGGTGAACAATAAATTGTCAGTTTGCCAAATGTTTGTTCTAGTCTTACAGCTATTTTCAGATATTGTTATTAATATTGCTTATATGGTACATATACAAATAATGTTACATAATACTAATTATTTTTATATAGTGTATGTAAGTGTGAAAGTTACTTGTATAACATAGTTCCTTAACATAAAAGGGTTAATTTGAGATGTAAAACACAAGATACTCTTAAACATGCCAACAAATTTTCCAAAAGATCATATGAATTGAAGAAAGAAGTAGATGATGTGGAAATAGAAATTAATTATTTAAACCAGGTATTAATTTTGTTATATGTTTCTAATATATGTGTTAATGTATAAGTGTAATGGTGTGTTAGATGAATGTCTAAGAAGAGCTGTTTCTAAAGAGCCTCGATATGGAGAAAAGCTTATAATAATTTATTTGCCTCAGATTACCATTGAAGCCAAAATGTGTTTTAGGTATTGAGTGTATTCAGCTCTGAGTTTTGGGGAATAGTTTAACTTTCTTTGGGTGCTAAGGAAAGAAGATAGGAAGGAACAAGATGGAGCTTAATAATAGGTATTTAAAGGCATTAGCAGAGCTTACAACAGTGTTGTCAAAAAAGAGAACAAGGCAGTAAATAATTTAAAAGACTTAATCTAGAAAATTTATGACTATAATCTTTATAAAGCTAGTTTAGCCTTTAAGATTGATGGTGCATGATATCTTCATGAATACATTTTTAGTATTGTATTGAAATGTGGCTTTCATTGATGGATATGAGAACCCATCAAAGTCACTTCCAAATCTTGAAAAAAAGTTGAATAGCTGATTTTCTAAATTTTCTGAAAACTGTGTAAAGATGGTATATTTATCATTCATAGGCATGAGATTCCAAGTAGTATTAATATCATTTTAGTAATGAGAAGAAAGTGGATGCTACTTTCTTTAAAATATATGGTAACTACATCTCTATGTAGGTAATCAGTGTCTACTTTGCTTCTGACTGTCCTTTTTAAAAAAGAAGATGAAAGTTCATTGAAATCTAATAGGTTTGCTAATGGAGTTGTAAGAAAAAAGGAGTATGATTTATTGTTAATTTTGACTCTTTTCACTAAAAGATTGCTAATACTACCAAAAATATGTCTTGTGATTATGTAGAAAAAATCATATTCATTAGTTAAGATAAACCATATGTTTATCCTTAATGCTTTGCAGGTAATTATTTTGTTTTGCTTTATCATTTTTCCTTTTAGCAGATTGCAAGACTTTATGAAATGAAGAATCTTTCAGAAACTCGGGAAGAAAAAAATAAAAATATAGAAAAGAGAAAGGAATCGAAAGAAAGGTATAAGTAAACTTTAAAATGGGATTTTATATGAACAGTTATTCTGCATTTAGAATTTGATTACATATTCTAGCCCAAGCCACTAATATTTACATAGTATCTATAAACATTTATTGTACAGGCTGTTTTCTATTCATTTCTTACAAAAAATATTAATTTATACCTTTAAATATTATGGACTAATATTCAAAATTGCTTATTATTTAGTAAGGTAAAGGATAATGTGTAGAGAGAAATAGGGTAGCAGCAGCCCATTTGCTGTTCTGTAACCTGTCAGTTGTACATTTCACCCAGTTTTCCATTATGGGTCACCAAAAGGAGTAAAACGAGGAAAAATGATGGGAACAGCAATGTATTTGCCTTTTTATCATCCTGTCACCAGCTTGACCAGCTCTCCTTTGCCACAGAGAGTGAAGATGAATCAAAATGTTACTGAATCTGTGGCATCATATGTTTCCTTGTCTTTCATCCTAATGGTGATAAAATAGACATCAGTGGTGGAGGCACTTAAAAAGAAAAGATTGATTTTGTCTGTTATTGTGTGACAGAAAAATAGATGTATTACTGTTGCTGTTTTTGATAAACTTTCTACTTTTTCTCTTTCTGCCTATACCCTTTTAAAATCTTAAATTCCTCTTCTCAGGCTATATTGCTCTTAATCTGATTTTTCAACACACTCTTCTCCCAAGTTAATTTCCCTTATCTTATTTCCTTGGATCTGTTATTTTTATTGATTTCCCCACTCCCACGTCTCACATCCATGGTAATGTGTCTTTAATTTTATAATGAAATTGATTAGAAAAATACAGAAATGTACAGAATTTCACTTTATTGATAACTTTTTAATATAAAAATTCTCTGTTGAGAGAAACTTATATAACTTTAGTTATTTTTACTTATATTTTGATAGTTATTATCAAATAATACCAGTATTTAAATTATTATTTAACTATCAATAATATAAATTATTTCTCTAATTTAGGAAAAATTCAATGAAATTATTCTTCCAGTAAAATACTTAAGAGGTCCATTTATGATTGTAATATTGCTTTAATGATGTCTGTGTTCATGCTAGTTTATTTTTTTCTGAATAAATCTTTTTAAAATTTGAAGTAGTACTTCAAAATCTAAAGCATGCTATTTGCAAATACAGTTTTGGTTTAAAATGTTTTACACAGGTTTAGAAAGTCTTTTAAAATGATTATGTTTTAAAAATGAGGGTGTGGTACATTGAGAAGAGCACTGGACTTAATCAGGAAAAGTGTATTTTAGTTGTGACACTAGTAAGTAATTTAATAATATTGGGCAGGTTTGTTAAATTCTCTGGAACTTCTTTTCATTATCTGCAAATTGAGGAGTTTTAACTATATAATATCTAAGTATCTTTTCTAGCTTTAAAATATGTTAATTTTTTACTTAGCTAATATTTATAATTCACTCTTTAGAATTTTTGAAAATGATGAACAGCATGTACTTATGTTGAATAAAACTCCTCAAAGCAGTCAATTATTTCTTCCATATGAATCTCAGAAATTAGTCAAACAAATGAAGATGCATCCTTCAGAACCAAGAGTTAAAGGTACAGTATCTGTTTATTATTCAAAAACTTAGTTTTCTTTGAAAACACATAAAAGAAGAAATAGAAAGGAGCAACTTTAGTTATCATTTGGTGTAAGCAAGAGCAAACAATACTGGAGACCTATAGACTCAGTAAAGTGCCACTTTGATTTTTTCTGAGAGCAAACAAGATGTGCCTTCTATACATAACATTTTTCTCTTTGAGAAAGAAATCACTCATACCATATTTTTTTAAAAAGTGTTTCAGCCTGGTTTCCAGCTGTCAGGGGAGGATGAATAATTATATATTTTTCATTTGAGAGGTTGTATTATCAGTATGTATGATTAAAGTGGGTGGCAGACTTGTGATAATGATATTTATGACTTAGTCACTGAGATATTTGAATGTTTCATTCAATGGATAGATTAACTACATTGTGTTAGGTTAACTGTATTGGCTGTTTTAGTCCCCCAGTCATTAATATCACCACTCTTTGTTCTTTGGTTCCCCATTATAAAGATGTAGTCCCATTATAAAGATGTAGTTTTGTCAGCTGTTTTTTTATTTTATTCCCCCCCCCCTTTTTTTTTTTTTTTTTTCGGTACGCGGGCCTCTCACTGTTGTGGCCTCTCCCGTTGAGGAGCACAGGCTCCGGACGCGCAGTCTCAGCGGCCAGGGCTCACGGGCCCAGCCGCTCCGCGGCATGTGGGATCCTCCCGGACCAGGGCACGAACCCGTGTCCCCTGCATCAGCAGGCGGACTCTCAACCACTGTGCCACCAGGGAAGCCCTGTCAGCTGTTTTTTTAAATTTAATTTAATTAATTTATTTTTGTCAGCTGTTTTTCATTTTACATTCATGGTTATTGTAATAGCTATTATATATTGAGGAATTAAGAATATGTAGTGATTCATAATTCTTTATTTTAATTTAAATTAAATATTAATGTAACTTGATTTTTTAAAATTACAAGATTAGGTTAAATATTGGGCATGCTATTTGATTCTATTTCTGGAATTGATTTGAAGTAGTACCATTTAATAACCTAGATAAAAAAGAAGAAAGTTCTGTGAAGCAGTCAAAACTTGCCAGTATTGACTTCAGACAAAAAGAAAGTGATACTCAGGTAGGTATTTCTTTTTTAATAGTACAAATTAAGTGCTTGCATTAAATGAGATAGTGAATATATTGCATTTAGGACGTGTGTGTGTGTGTGTGTGTGTGTGTGTGTGTGTGTGTGTTATAAATATATTAAAGTAGCCATTAGTTCAATCTCAGGATCTAAAAGACTTAAAAGAGTTTCAATATGGCAGCCTGAGCACATACTGTAGCCTTCTCCCTTACTTCTAAAAATAAAACATATTTGAAAATACCAATCTCTGTACCCAGTAGACCAAAAACGGTAAGACATTTCTAAAGGAATTGTATTGAAGAGGGAAATTGTGGCACCATCTCCACAATGTCATCATTTCTCAAGCTCCATTGGTGTTTCCTTTCCCTGCTATCCTTAACGCTAAGCTTTCACCTCAAGGTTATTTCATGGTCAGAAGCTAACCATTACAACTTGTCATCATATCTTCCTTCTAGGCAGGAAAGAAGAAGGGGAGAAAGGCTAGTTGAGTCAGCCTCATTTTAGGGATCTTATATGGAAGCTTCTTAAACAATTTATGTTAATGTTTCATTGGCCAGAACTTTGTAACATGGCTACCTCTATCTGCAGAAAGGTTAAGAAATATGATGGGTTTTTTGTTTGTTTGCTTTTAAAATCACAACACAAAGGAAATGTAGATTTTGGATAGGATAGAAAACTGGCAGTTTCTGTCATAAGAACAAATCAAATAGATGAAAAATAAATAAGGATGTAGAGGATCTGAGTAGCACAATTAGCAAACTTTTTACCCAACATACACAGAATTCAGTTAAATTTTGTTTGCAGTATTCACCAAAATTGACTATTTACTAGAACAAAAAGGATATCTCAACCAATTCTAAAAACCTGCTATCTTCACTAACCACAGCATAAAAAAATACAAGTTAAACGAAAACATACCCCTCTCCTCAAAAAACTATTTGGCTGAGAAAAAAGAAATTCACATACTTTGAAATTACTTCTGGGTTATAGAAGAAATCAAAATAGAATTTAAAAACTACTTAAAAGAATACTATAAACCCAAACCTGTGAAAAGTAGCCAAATTGGTCCTCAGAGAGACATTTATATTTGAAAACAAATATACTAGAAAATAAGAAAGATTAAAATTAGCTGAACTTTAAGTATGAAAAGTTGCACCCAAAGTATGAAAAGCTTAACTCAAAATACAGAAATAAAATAATAAATGCAAAGAAAGTAGAAATTAATGAAATTTAGAAGTTGGGTTAATTAATATAGCCAAAAGCTAATAAGTTTCAGCAAGTGTAGAGAAAAAAGAGAATACCCCCCCAACAAAAGAAAATAATAAAGGGGGAAAAGTGCATATCTCTACACTTATGTAAGACATCTTTTCTAAGTCCTAAAAGGATACTATACAACTATATACCCATAAATTTGAAAATTTAGGTAAGATGGACAGGTTTTTAGCACAATATAAATTGCTAAATAGACTGAAAAAGAAAAACATGAATAGATCAATAACTTAGAAGAAACTGATGTAAGTGAAACGGAAGTGTATATAAATACCTATTTCCCTCTTTTCTCCTTTATTTCCCTCCCTTTTCCCTCCACCACACATGCCCTTCAGAACACGCCAGACTCAATTTTTCATCTGAATTCTACCAAACTGTTAAGGATTAGATCAGAGTTTCTCAATAGTGGCACTGTTGACATTTTGGGTCAGATAATTCTTTGTTGTGGGGTCGTCTTGTGACCCACTAGAGTCCAATAGCACCTCATCCCCAAATTATGACAATCAAAAATATCTCCAGACATTGTCAAATGTCTCCTAAGAGGCAAAATTGGCCCCAGTTGAGAACCATTGGATTAAATAATCTTTTTATACAAACAATTCCAGAGTATAAAAAGAGTTGGAAACTATCCAACAAGTTATAAATGAATAATCCATTAGATAGCAAGGACAAGGATAGTGAAAGAAAAGAAAAATTATGGTACATAAGTCTCAAGAATGAACATAGATGTAAAAATCCTAAATAAGTTACTAGCAAAGCAAATTTTGCAATGTAACATTGAAAGAGTAATATATTATGATTAACCTTGGTTTTCCCAAAGAATACAATGATTGTTCAGCATTAAGAAAAATCTAACAATATGATTTCCTATATTAATAGATTAATAAATAATTTTAAATAAAGATTTTTAAAAGAATGTTAGGGAAACTCTTACTACCAGATATTAAAATGTTTATTTTTTTATTTTTTAATTAATTAATTTTTAAATAAATTATTTATTTTTGGCTGCGTTGGGTCTTCGTTGCTGCGCGAGGGCTTTCTCTAGTTGGAGCGAGCGGGGGCTACTCTTCATTGCGGTGTGCAGGCTTCTCGTTGCAGTGGCTTCTCTTGTTGTGGAGCACGGGCTGTAGGCGCACAGGCTTCAGTAGTTGTGGCACGTGGGCTCAGTAGTTGTGGCTCATGGGCTCTAGAGCACAAGCTCAGTAGTTGTGGCACACGGGCTTAGTTGCTCTGCGGCATGTGGGATCTTCCCGGACCAGGGCTTGAACCCGTGTCCCCTGCATTGGCAGGCAGATTCTTAACCACTGCGCCACCAGGGAAGTTGTAAAATGTTTATTTTTAAGCTTTCATTACTGAGATATAATTCACATATAAAATTGATTGTTTTAAAGTGTACGATTCAGTGGTTTTTAGTATGTTCACAAGATAGTGTAACCATCATCACTGTAATTTCAGAACATTTTCATCATCCCCAAACATTTTTAAACATTATCAAAATGCAGTTATTATAACAGTGTGGTACAATAAAAGACAAATTGATCCATGGAGTATATCAAAATAAAAAAGCTTTTGTATGGTGAAAGACACTAAGAGTTAAAAGAGCGACAGAATTGTCACTTAGGGGATTGGTATCTGTAATGTATAATATACAAAGAAATACATAATAATTCTTAAAAATTAATTTAAAAAACTATAAAAATGGTCAGAGGATAAGTCAGCTTACATAAAAGGAAAGACTAAGGGTCACTAAACATAACAAGATGCCTGACCTCAGGAGAACAGGGAAATGCAAATTAAACCAATGAGATACCTGGTTTCACCTGTCAGATTTGCACACATTAAAACATTTGATAATGTCTAGTGAAGTCAACTCCAGTGGGAGTATAATTTGGGACAACTGCTTTAGAGGACTGGTTCACAGTACTCATTAAAAATAAAAACGCACATACTCAGCAATTTCACTTCTTGGCACCTACTCTAAACAATTACTTGAAATACTTGTACAAATACTTGTACCAGGAAGAATATACAAACATGTATATTGTTTAAAACATACATCAAGGGCTTCCCTGGTGATGCAGTGGTTGAGAGTCTGCCTGCCGATGCAGGGGACACGGGTTTGTGCCCTGGTCCGGGAAGATCCCACATGTCGCGGAGCGGCTGGACCCGAGAGCCATGGCCGCTAAGCCTGCGTGTCCAGAGCCTTTGCTCCGCAACGGAAGAGGCCACAAGAGGCCCGCATACCGCAAAAAAAAAACTAAACAAAAAAACATACATCAAAACTGTAACAACACTTGTTCTTTAAGGGCCAAGTGTTCTTTGAGGAACAAGGTCTTTTTCTTATGATCTAAAGGCACATAAGATGACAGAATTAAGACCAGTGGCTGTTATAACAAATATAAATGGATAAACTTTCCTATTAAAGGTATTTTAATTTCAGGTCAAATAAGAAAAATCAGTGACTCTTCAAAATGAGTGACTCAGGGAAAATGAAAGACTTGAAACAGACAATACAAACATTAGTAAAGTAGTGATTTAAATATTAGTATTAGTGCTTTGTGACCACCTAGAGGGGTGGGATAGGGAGGGTGGGAGGGCAGGAGATGCAGGAGGGAAGAGATATAGGGATATATGTATATGTATTGCTGATTCACTTTGTTATAAAGCAGAAGCTAACACACCATTGTAAAGCAATTATACTCCAATAAAGATGTTAAAAAAAAAAAGATGTGGTATGTATATACAATGGAATATTACTCAGCCATAAAAAGAAACAAAATTGAGTTATTTGTAGTGAGGTGGATGGACCTCGAGTCTGTCATACAGAGTGAAGTAAGTCAGAAAGAGAAGAACAGATACCGTATGCTAACACATATATATGGAATCTAAAAAAGAAGAAAATGGTCATGAAGAACCTAGGAGCAGAATAGGAATAAAGACGTAGACCTACTAGAGAATAGACTTGAGGACACGGGGAGGGGGATGGGTAAGCTGGGACAAAGTGAGAGAGTGGCATGGACATATATACACTACCAAAAGTAAAACCCATAGCTAGTGGGAAGCAGCCACATAGCACAGGGAGATCAGCTCGGTGCTTTGTGACCACCTAGAGGGGTGGGATAGGGAGGGTGGGAGGGCAGGAGATGCAGGAGGGAAGAGATATGGGGATATATGTATATGTATTGCTGATTCACTTTGTTATAAAGCAGAAACTAACACACCATTGTAAAGCAATTATACTCCAATAAAGATGTTAAAATAAAATAATATTAGTATTAAATAAAATTAAAGTTAAAAATGAAATACCAACTTTGTCATACATATCATACATATTTTAAAAAGAAAGTTTCAGGCTTTAATCTTTTAACCTACTGTTTTCCTTTCCTATAGTCAATTTGTGAGATTATAGGGGATGGAGAGACACAGACATCAGGTTATTAGTTGAGAAAATGGTAAGATTCACTTGATTAATCATGAATAAGGAAGAAAAATTTTAAAGTTTACCTTAAATGAAGAAATACTATCAGGCATAGTTATTATACTTCTCAAAAACATCAAATTCCTTGAGAGTTAAACCTTTTTTGTTTCCCAGTGTTTGACTTAATGTTTTGTATGTAGTTGTTTCATTTAATTTAATGTTTTGTTTGTAGTTGTTGTTGATGTTGATAATAACAGTGAGGATGAGGAAGATGACAGTGTTCTTGGAGAGCCCTGAGTATCCATGGCAAGCAAAACATTTTATTGTTTTGTGTAGTCAATTCTTTTTTTTTTTTTTTTTTTTTTTTTTTCCGGTACGCGGGCCTCTCAGTGCTGTGGCCTCTCCCGCTGCGGAGCGCAGGCTCCGGACGCGCAGGCTCAGTGGCCATGGCTCACGGACCCAGCCGCTCCGCGGCATGTGGGATCTTCCCAGACCCCGGTCTGCGGGGCACGAACTCGTGTCCCCTGCATCGGCAGGCGGACTCCCAACCACTGCGCCACCAGGGAAGCCCTGTGTAGTCAATTCTAATGCTTAATTTCTTTTGTTCAGGTATTGAATGACTCTGCTGTGAATAACCATTCAAAGTGTTCACATGTTACGGCTTCTAAAAGTTCACAAAATTTTATGCAGTTCAGGTAACCTTTAAAAATAAGAAAATGCTTTAATTTCTGAAATAATTTATCAGCTCAGTAAATAATATAAAAATTTTGTTTATTGTATTTTAGATTGTTAACTCCACCAAAACAATCAGATTGCAATCAATGGTTGGAAAAGGGAGATACAGGTATTTGCTGTTTATATTTTTCCTAAGAAATGGGAGTAACAAGTTATATCAGGTTTTTATACTAGTCAAATAAATTATTTGTATTGATTGCATCTCTGGTTAACTGACCATGCATGCCTGGTTTTTAAATACATTTTTCTTAAATATAAACCAAATACATTTTATTGTAGAAAATTTGGAAAATGGAGAAAAATATAAAAGAAACAAAAATGTGACCACCCAGATAGAACTGACACTACATAATACTGTTGTATATTCTTATATTTTTTTTCTATGCATATCTGTGTTTTGTTCTTTTAGTTTATTCCTCCAAATTTGAAGCATACTATGTATATTATTTTGTATCCTTTTCTTTCCACTTGATGTACTGTTAAGGATATTTTTCCATGCCATTAAATAGATTTTATTTGTGATGACTTATAATAGGTCTTTGCATCGGTATGCTGTAATTTATTTAGCCATTCTCTCACAGTGAAAATTTTATTTCCAGGTTTTTTGCTCTTATAAATAACGCTACTATATTCTTTTATATAAATATTTTATTATCTTGGATTATTTTCTTTGAATAAAATCATAGAAAGGTCACAGAATATATATGTATGAGTTTATTATCCTAGAATCAACTAGCTATTGGAACTTTGATGCACCCTTGAGAGACAGAGACTCATTCTCTGTCTCTATGTATATATGTGTATGTATATGTATACATGTATGTATATATAAAATATATATCATAAAGACACATAGATATGTATATATATATATTTTTTGGTAGCCCAATAACGCATAGTAATTATTCATTAGGCTATATAAAAGTCTTTACCTCTTCTTGTCTATAGCATGTGGATTACTGACTTATTTTGAAATTTAAAAAATGGCTCATTCTGGCAGTGTAGTTTTCTGCAAATATATGCACATTCAGAATGATCATATAATATACTATGAGTCTATTCCTCTCACTCTCAATATAGGATTCAACCAAGACAATATGCTTATTTAATGCAGATGGATAGTCTTCCTGCTTTCTTCTGGAGAAAAGAATTATATCTTATCTGCCCAGGTGATATATTTCACCTGTTTATAATCCTCTATATATGCTAAGCTGACAGAGTGTTAGACAAGGGAGGAACAGATAATCTCTAGGAACAATATACCCCCTAATACAGATATATGGGGAAATGCATGTATCTGGCATAGTCCTAGTTGCCATTGAGCATGTATGGTGAGGCTTCACACGCAACAAGGCATATAATTATCTTCCAAGAAGAAAAGACTCTTCAACAATCTCCAACCCTATCTTTTGAAGAAGTTAATATGTTGTGAAAATAGTAGTGTGACTGAACTCAAGAGACAAAACTATAAAGCATTCAGATGACCAAATAGGGAAACATTTATTCAAGATAGGAAAGAATTTGTTAAAAAGAATTAAAAAGCCCAATCATAAAAGAAAAATTGATAAATTTGGCTATATTAAAATTAAGAATTTCTATTCATCAAAAGACACTATGAAAAGAATGGGAGGCAAGAGAATATATTTCCAATACATAAAACTGTCAAAGGACTAGTTTCCAAAAATGTATTAAAAACTTCTACAAACCAAGAATAAAAATATGGACAACCCAGTAAGAAATATGTGCAAAATAAATGAATAGGCACTTCAAATAGAGAAACTTTTGTGGCAGATAAACTTGAAAAGATGTTCAACAAATCAGGAAACAAAAATAAACCCACAATGAGATATTATACACCCATCAGATGAGCAAAATTCGGAAAGTCTGACAATACTAGATGTTGATGAGAATGTAGGACAGTTAGAACTCTCATAACTATTGGTAGGGACTGTCATTTATAAATGAAATATATTGTCATATAACTAAATTATAATTGGAACTAGTAATTTTGTCTGGTGAAATCGAATGATTTCCTAGGATAGCTCAGGATGGCTAGCTGCCACAACAAAAATTGGTGAATAGTTTCAAAACTAAAGTTTGGAAAATAGTTTAACATCTGGTAAAATGAAAGATACACTACCCTATATTTTGTAATTCCACTCCTAGGTATATACCTAGAGAAATACAAGTACATATATACAAGTATATATATAGAAGAATGTTAACAACATTGTTTGTAATAGCCTCAAAGCAGAAGCACCCCAAATGTCCATTTGCAATAGAATGGATAGATAGATATATTGTGTTTGTACAATGGAATACATCTGTAAAAGGAAGCAAACTATGTCTATATGCAACAATACATAATGAATCTCATAAGTGTATACTAAACAAAAAATCATGACAAATGTATTATTTCATCATATAACATTTTAAAACAGGAAAAAAAACTATATTGCTCAGGTGATAAAACTGTATAAAGCAAATCAGGGTATTGATTATTACAGAAGTCAGGTTAGTGTTTACCGATGAGGAGGAAGATATGTGGAATATGGGGCCTTATGGAGAACTCATAGTGTTCTATTTCTTTACCTAGGTGGTGCTTACATGGGGTGTTCTCTTTATAATTTCGTTCGTTAAACTGTTCATATAGGTTTTATTCTCTTTATGTATTGGGTTGAACTATCTAAAATCTCCATTTTTAAAAAAAATTTTATTTATTTATTTTATTTTTGGCTGTGTTGGGTCTTCGTTTCTGTGCGAGGGCTTTCTCTAGTTGTGGCGAGCGGGGGCCACTCTTCATCGCGGTGCACGGGCCTCTCACTGTCGCGGCCTCTCTTGTTGCGGAGCACAAGCTCCAGGTGCACAGGCTCAGTAGTTGTGGCTCACGGGCCTAGTTGCTCCGCAGCATGTGGGACCTTCCCAGACCAGGGCTCGAACCCGTGTCCCCTGCATTGGCAGGCAGAGCCTCAACCACTGCGCCACCAGGGAAGCCCTAAAATTTCCATTTTTATAGACCCAGAATAGTTAAATATTGGCAATTTCATATGGTTTGGCTAATATGTTTTATTTACAATTAAATTACAAACAGAAAATATATTTTGTTCTCATATAACAAACAGATGCTGAGTGTGGAGATAAAGAGACGGTAAAACAATTGAGAGAATCAAAATGTACTTCACAAGTAAGTCAAATGTTTGGTTTCTAATTTCTAAGCAAAATATTACAATTTAAAGTATTCTGTTTCCATTTTAATTTCAATTTGGTATAATGAAGATTATTTATGTGAGGTCTAGATCTTATTAGTTTGGTAATCAAGTTGCTGTGATGTTACAGATTCTATCCCTTGGAGGAGTTATAGATTTAAAAATGAAGCCACAAAAAGTTTACATGAAAATTTACACAAAAAATTGTCATTAATAATTGACTATAGGGCTTCCCTGGTGGCGCAGTGGTTGAGAGTCCGCCTGCCGATGCAGGGGACGCGGGTTCGTGCCCCGGTCTGGGAGGATCCCACGTGCCGCGGAGCGGCTGGGCCCGCGAGCCATGGCCGCTGGGCCTGCGCGTCCGGAGCCTGTCCTCCGCAACGGGAGGGGCCACGACAGTGAGAGGCCCGCGTAACGCATAAAAAAAAAAAAAAAAAAAAAAAAAAAAAAAAAAAAAAAAAAATAATTGACTATATATAATTGCTACCACAACAACTGAATCATAACTGAAGAAAACAATTTTGTTTGGTAAGATTGAATTATTTGCCCAGGCTGCCACAAAAGTATCTTCAAAATATTTTTTAATAGTGGAAAGCTTTAGTGATGATAGGTGTAGGCAATGTACCGTAGCTACTAAGGGATAAGACAGGAAAAACAAGAGTAGTATTCTGCTGTAAAGAAATACAGGTAAAAAGCACATTTTCATTTTTTTGCTGGAGGGACCCAAACTGTTTCCGTAATGGGATTTGGTAACAAAACATTTGAGAAATCATATTCCTAAGCCTACAAAATGATATAAAGGAAAATTAGTATTCAAGTTCTCAATCTTTGCAGGGAAAGTAGTATAATGAATTTATTAGGGCAAAAAACATAAGAAGTGAGAGCAAGATTGCTCTTTTCTTTCAAGGGGATATCGTATACAAATCTTGACCCAGAGCATGATGTGGAAATTTTAAAAGAAAAATCATTCCTAACCATTTTTCTTCATCAGTCTGATGAAGAAAAATCACTTTCACCAATTATTCTTATTTTACTTATTTTGTCTATGAAATGATAACATCGTATGTTAATAGGATGTTTTTAACCTCATATTTTTACATATATGAGTTTATTAATGCAATAACATTCATTTTTATAGTTTTCTGTTACTTTGAATTTGCAGGTTACATATGCTGAACATTTGGGGAAGCCAATAGAAAGTAATAGTGATGAAGTAGAAGAAAGGGCTGAGATTTTTCCACGAACTCCTGAAATTCCTTTATTTTTAAGGACTCCTGAAGCTGTGAGAACACCTGACTCTGTGGAGAAATTACCTAAAACCCTCTCATTTGAAATGTAAGATTTTAATTAGTAATTATAATGAAAGAATCTACATATTGAGTTATGTAAGTAATTGATAGGAATAGTAAAATGCCTAATACCTGTAACTTTTAAAAGTTTTTATTATGGAATATTTCAAATATACAAAGGAGAGAGAGAGAGTAAGTATAATGAACTCTCATGTAACTATCACTCTGTTGGAACAGTTATAAACATTCTGCCATCTCGTTTCATAGATCCTCTTCCCCATTTTCCCTGAAACATTTAGCTGAAGGTGGACTAGATCATGAGTACTTATCAAGTTCAATAGTATAAGATTTAAGATTTTCAGAAGAATAAAAAATGTATGGAAAAATTTTAACTGTCAAGCTAAAAAGTTACTATCACATTTGGTAGGTTGTGTACATCATTGAATAATGTTCCAGCAGTCATTTTTCCTTAATGTTATAGTGTCTAAAACAAGAGTTACCATTCTTTTAAGTGACCTTAGTAGGCATAAATATCTGTAACATCATTATTTAACTTTGGAAAATACAGATTTGTAGTTTACAGCCAAGAAAATAGTGCTGCATTCAAGCTCTCTGTTTAGTTCAATCTTTTCTTAAATCTGAACCCTGAGATTCTTCTAAAATATATGTCAAACAGATTTCACTTCATCAGGAATCTCTCACCTGTGTTCTACTCTGTTTTTTAAGTTGCTACTAAGATTTTTATATATGAATGTCATGCTGTTGACTCAAACACAGCATGTTCAAAGTGGAACTCATCATCAAATCTGAGAACTGTAAAAGTATGTGTCAGTCGTATACTAAAACCTCTCTTTATGGATGAGAAAATCAATCTGTAAAGTGACTCATTAATGGTCATGGAGAGAGTTATAGAAGTATCTTCAGACTTCTATTATTTAACACGCACTTAATAACACTATGTGTAAGCATTTAATAAATATTGCTCCTTTCATATTCACAACGGCTTTATGAGATGTAAGTACATTATTATCCTTATTTTATAGATGAGGAAATAAAATCACAGGTGATACAACTCATTGGTGACAGAGTTGAGATTTAAACCTAGGCAGTTCTGCCTCCAGAATTCATGTTTTAACCACGTGTTATATACTGTCTTGTCTAATTATTTTTCCCAAATCATTTTATAACTTAACTCCCTTATGAAGCAATCTGTCATGGCTGGCTTCTCATTAAGACTAAAATTTTGTGACTGCTTTCAAGATCTTGGGGACAATATAGCATCAGGCTTAAGAGCTTAGACTTTGAATCTTTGTTGCTACATTCAAATCCCAACTCTGGCACTTACATTCTTTTGAGCAAATCATTTAATCTTCCTAAGCTTCAAAATCCTCTTCTCTGAAATGGAGGTGACAATAATGGTAGCTATCTCATAGGGTTATTGTGAGGAATAAGTAAATTAATGATAATGAAAATACATAGAATAGAGCCTGACAGTATACTCTTAGTAGGAATTCTTTATTATCATTTCATAATTGATTATTCTACTTCAGTTAGTATTATTCTCCACCCAAAACCATAGGTTTTTTTCTCCATAGGTTTGTCACTTCAATAACTACTTCCTCCCTTTTCCTGCTATGCTAATTCTTACCTCTATGCCATTTATGGTGCTTACCAGTCTGCAATATTTAATAATATGTATTTAACATTTTGATGATTTCTTATTTCTCTGTATCAGAAATAGAAACACAGCTACTGAATGTCAAACACAAAAGGAATCCCCTGGATTTTCTTTTCTTATGAGTTATACTTCTAGATCTCCTGGATTGAATTTATTTGATTCTTCTGTATTTGATTCAGAAATCTCATCACATCAGGTAATATGAGAAGCTAAAGTTTTATTTCTAAAAAAATTGTACACTGAAACCTCAAAAAGTTTAATTCTTTAATACTAAACTTCCTTGGAGCACAGTACAAAACAGAGGCAATTTATTTTATTTAAAAAAATTTTTTATTGACGTATAGTTGATTCACAATGTTGTGTTCATTTCTGCTGTACAGCAAAGTGAGTCAGTTATATATATATTTTTATATATATATATATATATATATATATTCTTTTTCATATTCTTTTCCATTATGGTTCGCCACAGGATATTGAATGTAGTTCCCTGTGCTGGACAGTCAGAACTTGTTGTTTATCCATCCTATATACAAAGTCTGCCTTTGCTAATCCTAGACTCCCAATCCTTCCCTCCCCTCCTGCCTCCTTGGCAACCACAAGTCCGTTCTCTATATCTGTGAGTCTGTTTTTGTTTTTAGGTATGTTGACTTGTGTCATAGTTTAGATTCCACATGTAAGTGATATCATATGGTATTTATATTCCTCTTTCTGACTTACTTCGCTTAGTATGATAATTTCTAGGTTCATCCATGTTGCTGCAACATGGCATCATTTCATTCTTTTTAATGACTGAGTAGTATTCCATTATATATATATATATATATATATATATATATATATATATATGCCGCATCTTCTTTATCCATTCATCTGTCGATAGACATTTAGGTTGTTTCCACGTCTTGGCTATTATAAGTAGTGCTGCTGTGAACACAGGGGTGTATGTATTTTTTAGAATTATAATTTTGTCTGGATATATGTCCAGGACTGGGATTGCTGGATCGTATGACAACTCTATTTTTAGTTTTTTGAGGAACCTCCATACTGTTTTCCATTGTGGCTGCACCAATTTACATTCCCACCAACAGTGTAGGAGGGTTCCCTTTTCTCCACAGCCTCTCCAGCATTTGTAATTTGTCAACTTTTAAATTATGGCCACTCTGACTGGTGTGAGGTGGTATCTCATTGTACTTTTGATTTGCATTTCTCTAATGATTAGCGATATTAAGCATCTTTTCGTGTGCCTATTGGCCATCTGTATGTCTTCTTTGGAGAAATGTCTGTTTAATTCTTCTGCCCATTTTTTGATTGGCTTGTTTGTTTTGTTGTTGTTGTTGAGTTGTATGAGCTGTTTGTATGTTTTGGAAATTAAGCCCTGTTGGTCACATCATTTGCAAATATTTTCTCCCAATCTGTAGGTTGTCTTTTCGTTTTGTTTAAGGTTTCTTTTGCTGTGCAAAAGCTTGTAAGTTTGATTAGGTTCTATTTGTTTATTTTTGCTTTTATTTCTATTACATTGGGAGGCTGACCTAAGAAAACATTGGTATGATTTATGTCAGAGAATGTTTTGCCTATGTTCTCTTCTAGGAGTTTTATGGTGTTTTGTTTTATATTTAAGTCTTTAAGCCATTTTGAGTTTATTTTTGTGTATGGCATGAAGGTGTGTTCTAACTTCGTTGATTTACATGTAGCTCTCCAACTTTCCCAATACCACTTGCAGAGGCAATTTTTAAAAGATTCTGAGTATTGATAGAATAACAACGTTCCCCCATTATCTTTATGTTTTCAACCTCAGGTGGCTCAAATTGACATCAGTTCATAAAACAGAATCTCAGGATAGCAATGATTTAAATTGCAGTTAAAGGCAGTTTAAAAATTAATTTGGCTTTGTAATTCTAATCAAACTTCATATATTCTCAGTGTGAAAAAATTTTCAGGTAGGTAGTTGGTCTTTTCAACTACATGTGTATGTAGAAACAAAAATTGACAGGATTAAAGGGAGAAATAGACAAAAACACAAACTTAGTTGGAGGTTTTTAATACTCCTTTCTCAGCAATTGGTAGAATTAGGCAACACAATCAAGAAAGATCTCATATAAAATCTGAACAACCCATCGACCCCCTTGACCTAACAGACATTTATAGAATACCACATCTCACAACTGCAGCATATTTATTCTTTTCAAGCACTGATGGTACATTCACCAAGATAGACCATATTCTGGGCCATTAAATGGCTCCTAATAAATTTAAAAGGATAGAAATTATACGGAGTATGTTATCTGATCATAATGGAATTAAATTAGAAATCAATAAGATAGTAGGAAAGTCCTAAATATTTAGGCCATGGATCAAAGAAGAAATTAGAAAAGATTTTGAAATGAATGGTTATGAAAATTCAGCATATCAGAAACTGTAGGTTGCTGCCAAAACGAGAGCAAAATAACTTTAAATAATTTAATTAACCATTTAAATAATTAAATTAATAGAAAAGAAGAAAGGTCTGTAAGCGGTGACCTAAAGTTCCACCTTGAAAAGCTAAAAAAAAGAAGAAAGTAGACCCAAAGTAAGTAGAATGAAAAACTACGAAGGATAAGAAGTCAATGAAATAGAAAACAAACAATAGAGAAAATTAGCAAAGCCAGAGTTGGTTGTTTGAAAAAAATTGACAAAATTTATAAACTTACTAGATTGACAAATAAAAAGATAAGATTTACCTATATTAGGAATGAAGGAGAGGATATTATTATGGCTCCTACTGATTTTAATAATAAGAGAATAGTATGAAATAGAAGACTGATAAGGGGGAACTTCACTTTTACATATTAAAATATCCTATAAGCGTAGAGCAATCAAAATAGTGTGGTAAAGGTACAAGGATTGATTGATTGATCAATGGCATGGGAAATGTCTTGAAATAAAAGAATTTAGAATGCAATATAGATAGGACCACAAATTAGTGGGGATAAATTAAGCATTTGTCTTACACTGTACACCAATAGATATTATAGATGCATTACATTTTAAAATGTTAACCATAAAATATTTCAGAAGAAATATAGGTGAATATTTACCAGATCTTAAGAGAAGGAAGTATCCTCTAAGCATAAAAACAGTGGAAGAAGAGCCAAAAGAAAATAAAGAGGGTTTTGGTTTGGTTACATACAAAATTTTATATGTTAAAAAAATTTAAAGGCAAAATGATAATGTGTTATAAAATATTTGCAATAATATCACAAACAGTTAAGGTCTTTATTATATAAAGAGCTTATATGTACCAGCAAGAAAATTACTGCCTCAATAGAGTTATGGACAGAGTCTATTTGGTGAATAGATAATTCACCGAAAAAGAAATTCAAGTGCCTTATAAAATCTCTGGGAAAATCAGCTTTCCTTATTAATTGTCAAAGAAGTATAAATCTGTGCATAATAGTATATATTCAAGTGTGATTTATATTAGAAAAAAATAGAAACAACCTAAATGTTTTAAACAAAAGCATGATTGAAACTATATTGTATGTCCATATTAGAGGAATAATAAAATGCCATAAAATAAGGTTTTGGAAGAATAGTTATGTGGAAAAATGCTCATAATGCAATCTTAAGAGGAAAAAAAAGAGGACAGAAAACTATGTTTCTTGATCCCATTTTTTGAAAACCCTGTTTTACAGAGAAAATGGACTCTTTTGGCAGCAAAACTTTATTTGAACTGACATGAAGCTGTAATACTTTGTATTATTTTTATAGTCAGGAAAGCAGTAACAACAACCTGATTTGTAAAAGGCCTTCAGAATAAAACAAAGTTAATTAGAATTTTAGGTTATATTAATATTCCAAAGTAGGAAGTATCCTTGGTATAATATATATATATATATAGCCTATTAATATTTTATCTATTGCCAGAGTCAAATCAATAAACCTTATTTTAATATAAGTCAATGATAGTTTTGAAGATAGATCTCTTTTTAATTACAATAATGCACTATAAAGAATGTTGCAATTTTGTCTACTCTAATTATGCTTATTAGACGAACTAGGCTTTAGAGTCTAATATAAATGCTATGCCTACTGTTCTACTGATTTCATGAGTAATATTTAATGGAAATTTTTTTTCAGTTTCATGAACATTATTCTGCAGAAAATTTAAATCTTCTCTCATCACAACAAGAAATTGGTAAGTGATTTGAAGTTTGCTATATATAAAACCATGTTAACTTTCACCATTTGTGTTTAGTTTGTCTCTGATTTTCTTAGGCACTCAGTTTATTCTTTAAAAATATCCGTTACTTCTGCACCATTCACTAATTATTATTATTATTTTTTAGCAATTTAGCTTCTTCTCTCACTACTGTACCAAAACTTGCTTTTTCCAATATTACTAATGACTTACTAATTATCAAACATTATGAGTATTTTATTTTTATTATCATATTCGGTCACTTTGCAGCATTTGATATTGTTGACTATTCCCATCTCCCTTCTGGAGTTTTTGGATTTTGTCTTGTTTCGCTGGGGCTTACTTTTTATTGGACCTTCTTTCTTCATTTATCCGTTGATTAGTTCATTTATTCAACATATAAAAATAAATGTATTTATATATAGTATATTTTATATCAGGTACCGCTTCTGGCTCTGGTGATACAATAGTGGACAAGAATGCAAAATTCTCATAGGGTTTATGTTCTAGTGGGATAAACTGAAAATAGACAATGATTATATGTAAGGTAATGCACTAAAAAACAGTTGATATGGATTTGAATTGGCAGACAGACTCACTGTCACAATTTTTAGTCTTAGATTTACTTAACTTTATAGAAAGATACAGGATAGGAGATAACAGCATGTACAGCGTCTTTATCTTATTGAGAGGCCCACCAGCAACCCAAATAATAAGCTTTCTTTTGCTACCTCGTCTACATGGGATATGTAAAGCTGCTAGGACAAAAGGCATGATGCAGGTAAATCACCTTGACACACAAAAGCTGCAGCCTTGGTTTCCCACCTGAGAGCTAGGAAGGACTGTATACCAAGTCACAGGTCCTCTAATTCAGGTGTAGTCCCACCCAGTAGACTAGTCAAACACATCATTATACATTTACCTTAATTCTTATTTTCTAAGAAAACAGTGCTGTGAGGAGTCAGGCTCCAAGGTCATTCTTCCAGGTGGGCCTGGATCAGCACAGGCCTGATGTTAACTCTACTCACTTATGGGGTTAAATATTATGAAGAAAACTAAAGCAGAGTAAGGGAAATAGGGAGTATTTGGATTGGGAAGATAGTTGCTGTGTTCCAAGGGAATCAGAGAAGGCATCACTAAAAGGCAGCATTTGAGCAGAGACCTGAAGGAGGTGCAGGTACAAGCTACTGGGATAACTGTTCTAGGCAGAGGGTTCAAAGGCCTTGAGATGGGAGTGTGCTCAGCATGTTCATTGAACAGCAGCTTAATTGATATGATTGGAATCAAATAAGGAAGGAAAAACTGGTAAGAAATTAAATCAGAGGAGTTGGAGGGAGAGCAAACCATAGGGGACACTTAGACCATTTAAGGACTTTGGGGTGTTTTTTTTCTGTTTGAGATGGGAAGCTATTGGAGAGTTTTCAGCAAGGACTGAAATGATCTGACAGGTTTTAAAAGAATTGTTTGGCTCCTATACGGAGAACAGACCATATGGAAACATGGGGGAGATCAGGGAGATTGATCAGGGAGCTATTGAAATAGTACAGGTGAGAACTGATAATAGTGCAGATGATGTCAGTGGAAGTGGTGAGAAAGATCAGATTTTGGTTATTAAGTTTTCTGAAGGTAGAGTTGTAAGGATCTGCTTATGGACTGGATGTAAGAATTAAGAGAAAGAAGGATGATGCCAAGATTTTGACCTGAATAATTTTAAGAATGGAATTAACATCTGTTGAAATATAGAAGGCTGTAGAAGTTAATTTGAAATTGACAGGAGTTTAATTTTAGAAGTGTTATCACTGAAAAGCCTATATTAGATATCTGAGTGAAAGTAAGTAGGAAATTTTATATATGAACCTGGAATTCATTGGGGTGAGACATAAATTTTGGAATTGTCATAAATGGTTATTAAATGCCTCAAGACCAGAATGAATCCAGCAATTGTAGACATTCTTAAAATGCGACTATCTAAAATATTAAATCTATTTACATTCTCCCCTTTGACACTCTCATTTGACACTCATTCACTTCAGCATTTTCAAATATTATAATACATATCTTCCCTCCCTGACTTCTCCTAACTCTCTTAAACTCCTGGACCTTACTTTTCTTAGTCTCTCCCCACGTTTTACTGAGATAAAATTGTCATACACCACTGTATAAATTTAAGGTGTGTTACACAATGGTTTGAAGTACTTATATTGTGAAATGATTCCTGCAGTAAGTTTAGTTAGCATTTATCATCAAATATAGATACAATTAAAATTTTTTTTTCTTCTTTGTTATGAGAACTTTTAGGATTTAATCCCTTGACAATTTTCATATGTATAACACAGTAATGTTAACTATGGCATCATGTTTTACATTACATCCCTAGTACTTATTTGTCTTATAACTGGAAGTTTGTACCTTTTGACCACCTTCTCCCAATTTCCCCTCTCCATACCCTCACCTCTGGTAACCACAAATCTGATCTCTTTTTCTGGGAGTTTGGTTTCTTTCTTTTCTAATTTTTTAGTTTCTACTTATAAGTGAGATCATACAGGTCTGACTTATTTCACTTAGCATAATGCCCTCAAGGTCCATCCATGTGGTTGTAAATGACAGGATTTTCTCCTTTTTTATGGCTGAATAATATTTGTATATGCATGTATACATATTTAGATATCTCACAACTTCTTTATCCATTCATCCATCATTTCACACACAGGTTATTTCCATATCTTGGTTATTATAAATAATGCTGCTATGAACATAGGGGTGCAGATATCTTTTCAAGTTAGTGTTTCATTTCTTTTGGATATATTCCCAGAAGTGGAATTGCTGGATCATATAGTGGTTCTATTTTTAATTTTTTGAGGAACTTCCATACTGTTTTCCATAGTGGTTTTAGCAGTCTATAATCCCACCAGTAGTGCACAAGAGTTCCTTTTTCTTTTCTTTTTTTAAATTTTATTTATTTATTTATTTTTGGCTGTGTTGGGTCTTCGTTTCTGTGCGAGGGCTTTCTCTAGTTGCGGCAAGTGGGGGCCACTCTTTATTGCAGTGCGTGGGCCTCTCACTGTCGCGGCCTCTCTTGTTGCAGAGCACAAGCTCCAGACAAGCAGGCTCAGTAGTTGTGGCTCATGGGCGTAGTTGCTCTGCAACATGTGGGACCTTCCCAGAACAGGGCTTGAACCTGTGTCCCCCACACCTGCAGGCAGACTCTCAACCACTGCGCCACCAGGGAAGCCCAAGAGTTCCTTTTTCTGTACATCCTCTCCAACATTTTTTATTTCTTGTCTTTTTGATGATGGTCATTCTAACAGGTATGAGAAGATATCTCATTGTGTTTCTGTTGTTGTTTTTTTCTTTTTTCTTTTTGGCTGCACTAGGTCTTCGTTGATGCATGCAGGCTTTCTCTAGTTGTGGCAAGCGGGGGCTATTTGTTGTGGTGTGCGGGCTTCTCATTGCAGTGGTTTTTCTTGTTGTGGAACATGGGCTCTAGGTGCGTGGGCTTCAGTAGTTGTGGCCCATGGGTTCAGTAGTCGTGGTGCGCAGGCTCTAGAGTGCATGGGCTTCGGTAGTTGTGGTGCACAGGCTTAGTTGCCCCACAGCATGTGAGATCTTCCTGGACGAGGGATCAAACCCATGTCCCCTGCATTGACAGGCGGATTCTTAACCACTGGACCACCAGGGAAGTCCCTCATTGTGTTTTTAATTTGCATTTTCCTAGTGACTAGTGACGTTGAGCATCTTTTCATGTACCTGTTGGCCATTTGTATATCTTCTTTGGAAAAATGCCCATTCAGATTGTTTGCCTTTTTTTTTTTTTTTTTTTTTTTGCGGTATGCGAGCCTCTCACTGTTGTGGCCTCTCCTGTTGTGGAGCAACAGGCTCCGGACACGCAGCCTCAGCGGCCATGGCTCACGGGCCCAGCCGCTCCATGGCATGTGGGATCTTCCCGGACTGGGGCACGAACCCGTGTCCCCTGCATCGGCAGGCGGACTCTCAACCACTGCACCACCAGGGAAGCCCTGCCCATTTTTTAATTGAATTATTTGTTTGTTTGCTGTTGTGTTGTATAAGTTCTTTATATATTTTGGATGTTAACCCTTTATTGGATATATGGTTTACAAGTATATTTTCCCATTTTGTAAGTTGTCTTTTCACATTGTTGATTGTTTCTTTTGTTGTGCAGAAGCTTCTCAGTTTGATGCAATCCCATTTATTTTTCATTCTGTTGCTTGTGCTTTAGGTGTCATATCCAATATTGTTGCCAAGACTCATATCAAGGATCTTTTTTCCTATATTTTCTTCTAGGAGTTTCATGGTGTCAGGTCTTACATTTAAGTCTTTACTCTGTTTTGAGTTAATTTTTGTGAGCGATGTAAGGTAGTGGGTCTAGTTTCATTCTTTTACATATGAATATCCTATTTTCCCAGCACCATTTATTGAAGAGACTATCTTTTCTCCATTGAGTATTCTTGGCTCCCCTGTCAAATATCAGTTAATTGTGTGTGCTTGGGTTTATTTCTGGGCTCTCAGTTCTGGTCCATTGATCTATTTGTCTGTTTTTATATCAGTACCATTCTGTTTTGATTACTGTAGCTTGAAATCAGGAGTGTGATGCCTCCCTCCTTGTTCTTTCTCAGGATTGCTTTGGCTTTTCTTTTGTGGTTCCATATAAATTTTTGGATTTTTTTTCTACTTCTGTAAAAAATGTCATTAGAATCTTTGTAGAGATCATCCTGAATTCAATAGATGGCTTTTGGTAGTATTGGCATTTTAGCTATATTAATTCTTCCAATCTGTGAACATGGGATACCTTTCCATTTATTTCTGTCTTCAATTTTTTTCACCAGTGTCTTGTAGTTTTCAGAGTAGAGGTCTTTTACCTCTCTGGTTAAGTTTATTCCTAAGTATTTAATTGTTTTGGTGTAAATGGGATCATTTCCTTTATTCCTTTTTCAGATAATTTGTTAGTATACAGAAATGCTACTGATTTTTGGATGTTTATTATGTATCTTGCAACTTTACTGAATTTGTTGTTTAGATGTAACAAGTTTTTGGTGGAGTCTTTAGGATTTTCTACATATAAAATCATGCCATCTGCAAATAGAAATAATTTTACCTCGTACTATCCAATTTTGAGGCTTTTTATTTCTTTTTCTTGCCTGAATGCTCTGACATGGACTCTCAATACTACGTTTAATGGGAGTGGACACTCTTATCTTGCTCCTGATCTTAGAGGAAAAGCTTTCAATCTTTTATTATTGTGTATGATGTTAGCTATGGGCTTATCGTATATAGCCTTTATTATGCTTATTATGTTGAGGTAAGTTTCTTCTATACGTAATTTTTTAAGAGTTTTATCATGAACGAGTTGAATTTGTCAAATGCTGTCTCTGCAACTATTGAGATGATCATATGATTTTTTTCTTTCATTCTATTAATGTGATGTATCATGTTGATTGATTTGCATATATCAAACCATCCTTGCATCCCAGGTATAAATCCCACTTGAGCATGATGAATGATCCTTTTAACATGCTGCTTAATTCAGTTTGCAAGTATTTTAGTGAGAATTTTTGTATCTATATTCATCAGAGATATTGATCTGTAGTTTTCTTTCTGGTAGTGTCCTTTTCTGGCTTTGGTACGAAGGTAATGCTGGCCTCATAAAATGAGTTTGGAAATGTTCCCTCTTTGATTTCTTTGAAGAGCTTGAGAAAGATTGACAATTAATTCTTCTTTAAATGTTTGGTAAAATTCACCAGTGAAGTCGTCTGGTAGGACCTTATTTATAATTGTATAATTGATATCTCTTTATATCTAAGGCATCTGTTGACATTAAAAACTCAGTATATCTGAAATCAAACTTGTTCTCTTTCTGATATACCTAATGGTCTCTCCATTACTCTAGTTGCCAAGACTCAACATCAGGGTTAATTTTAACTTCTTTCTGTGCCTGTGACTACATTCAGCTAGTCATCAAGTTTTATCAGTTCTCTCTCTGAAATATTTATTTTCTTTTCTATTTTCATTATATGGAAATCATTATATTTCAAAGTCTTATTACCATTCACCTGGGCTATTGCAGTGACATTGTGATTGGTCTTTTCATCCTTTTAGCTTACTTATAGATCATACCCCAATTACTCTCCTTATGCATAATGTTGGCCATCTCATTGCCCTGGTTAAATACCTTTAGTGGCTCCCCTGGAGTAGCAAATTATGCTCCCAGTTTTCTAACCTAGCTCCTAAACCTTTTCTCCTATAAAAATAATCTGTGCTTTGGCCATACTGAACAACTCACTGCATCCCAAATCTGCCCACACTTTCTTACCCATTTTTTCTTCCTGAAATCCTCAACTTCTATCACTTTCTAACCATCTTTTCAAGACCAAGTTCTCTTCCACAGAACCTTTTATTTTTCCCCTTTGACATTCCATTCCAAAAAGGTCTCTCCCTAAAAGGGCCTAGATGAAGACTATTCCCCAAGCTGTAAAACTTGGGGCTCTGGTTGCCTAACAGAAAGTAAAGAGGATATTATCTGAAGACTAAGTAACTGAGTCTATGAAAACTTCCCAGATCAACAACAGACAGACTGCAATTGGAATTGACTTTCCATTAGTCATTTTTAAAACATGGTAAAAGTAAAGTAGCCATATTTAATTAGGTTATTTCTAGGTATATGACTTCTGTACATACTATCACAAATTATAAATTTTTAAGATATTTTTCTGAATTTTTAGTCGTTATCATAGAAATAAAATTTATTTTCTATTTTGAAAAAAAAGCTCTTTCACTTTTCTGAATGTCTTTTTTAAAATACTTTTTTGTATCTATACCATTATTATACTGTCATTATTTATGAATATATATATAATCTTTTCTAATCATAGGTTCTTTGAGGACAGGGACTCTTGTTTTGTTTACCTTTGAATTCTCCACAGCACCTAGACTACACAGTAATCTTGTACAGTAATCTATTATTTTATTTAAGGTGATCACAGGAGTTTTATGAAGACTTCATATGAACTTCTTTTCTGAAATTAAAATAATGTCAAATGCATTTTTCAAAGGGAGATTCAAGATTTTTAGTTCTTTCTGGATCTATAGCTATGTTATAGCTGTTTTCCTTTGTTTAAGTCTTATGGATATGTACTGAAGTGAGAAAGGGAGAGAGGAAGAACCCAAGGATCAGTCCATCCTGATCTGTCCATCCCTCCAGCCATCCATCTACCCACCCACCCTATTGCTGGTTGGCTCAGCTTTATTTAGGGTAAAATAACTGAGATATTTGAAAGTATATGAAATTTCAAAGTGGCACAAAGTAAATTGTTTTGCTTAACGTATTAATTGAATTGGTTCTCTGTGGAAAAAATATAGATGCTTTAAAAGACTTATTTCACTAAGTCTTTGGATTACCGTACATTTAAAATTGTTTAATAGTAATTAAAAATTCTAATTAAGATGTTGAAAATATATTTTTATAATTATAGTCTTAAATAATATAATGAATGAAAAACAATATTTTCCCTTAAAGGCAATTCTGGGAATCATTAACCAAGTAATTCTTTATGTAAAGTTGATTTCAAAAATTCCTTTTAAAACTATAAAATCCTTTTCACTGTTCTGTCAATTTCCTTGAACAATGCCATAAACAGTATATTGTAGTTATGCAATAAGTAATACTTGAATAAATTTGACTTATACAGTATGTCTCAAATCTAGCATTTCTTTCTCCATTCCCTTTTCTATGATTGTAGGTAATGCCAAGCTTTCATCATCTCTTTCCTGTTAGCCCCATTTCTAAACATTTTCCTGTTCCAGGCTTTCTACAAATTCTCTCCTGAGTAATCCTTATAAAGCAGTTCAAATCTTGTCATATCTCTGCTTGTAAACTTTTTTTTTTTTTTTGCGGTACGCGGGCCTCTCACTGTTGTGGCCTCTTCTGTCGCGGAGCACAGGCTCCGGACGCGCAGGCTCAGCGGCCATGGCTCACGGGCCCAGCCGCTCCATGGCATGTGGGATCTTCCCGGGCCAGGGCACGAACCCGTGTCCCCTGCATCGGCAGGTGGACTCTCAACCACTGCGCCGCCAGGGAAGCCCTTCTGCTTGTAAACTTTTAATGAGTTCATCTTATCTATCAAATAAAGTCCAGATCCTATAGCTGGAAATTCAGCAGTCTTTACAAGCTCATCTTTATTAATTCCATTTTAATAACTCTTTGTTATTTCTCAATGGTTCTGATAAGCTAAATTGACTTCTGTTACCCTTATATTTCCTATGTACACCTATTTCTGTTCCTTTGTGTTATTCTCTCCATTTGACATTTATTACTCCTCTTTCTACCTTATATACTAGTTCTTTATATACTTGAATTCAAATTACATGTAAGTGGGGTTTAAGTTTGGACCTGTTTAACCTTCCACAGTACAAAGGACAATGCTTTACACATAAGAGAAAAACAGTTAAATATGTGATTCAATGTTACCCTATTTACTGTGTGCAGTAAACTGTAATTTGGTAGATTATAACCAAATTAATCATATTATGTAACATGAATAGCATGATATTGTAATATTTATCTTCCTCAGGAAACTTATTTGGGAAACCAGAAGGAGAAGATACCTTTACTTTTTCTTTTCCATTGGACTCTTCAACTCATACATTGGGAGCTGGAAGAGATGATTTTAGTTTTGCGTTTCCATTTGAACAGGATCAAAACCCAACACCTTCTTCTGAAAAAGAGTTTTCATCCTCCTCACAAAATACCACACAATTTACTTTATTTTGAACTAGTTACTAATTTATTGAATTATTTTACTACTCTGTAATCATCTAGGGCAGAAATTTGCCTTATTACTTAAACTATAAAGACCACTTTCTTTTGTTGATTAAAAAAATGGTTACCATAGTAACATTATTTGATTATATTTATTTAAATATTGAAGGAAATTAAGACTGTGTCATCTACTTTTGTTTTTATTTGCAGCATTAACTATCATTTATTTTGGTTTTGATTTTGCAAGTTATATTCATACAGAACCTATGCTTCACTGCTGCAGTAAAAGAGTGGTACTTTAATAATCTCAAAGAATTTGTTATTGATAGTGAATAAAATGTGTTATTTTCTTCTAATACAACAAAAATTAAAATATTATCATTCTAATAGCTTTAGTAGAAGGAAATTAAATGTGAAAGGCTAGAGTAATTTCTGAAAATTGGTTGGTTGCAGTAATTGTGATACCATTAATATTTTTGCTTAAATTTTTTTGAAGAACATTTAAAATTTTGTTTCCTGTCTTCAACAAAAAATTCACCTTTATGTTTTATATGTAGTATTTGCTTGTCAATCAATTATATAGCTTACATGAAGATAATTAAAATTTGATGAAATTATATAAACATAATTGCTCAATATCTTTGTATTTGTGCTTTTTAAAATTAGTTGTATTGAGTTATCAAGAAATAAAGAGTCTGATCCATATCTTGATGTGTGACTGCTGAAAGATTTTGAGCCTCACCCTGTATTCTTCCCCTTCTGCCCCACATCTGGTCAAGCTGGTAAGAAAGCACAGGTGTTTCCTTCTTTGGCATCAGTGGGAAGTTCAAACCATGTACAGGAACTTTTGCCATGGCTCACCCCTAACCACCATAAAAACCCAAAGCCAGTCTCCCTTCTCTGCTCTATCAAGCCATTTTCAGACCAGCTTGTGAGGCCTGGTCTGCCCTCCCCAGAAAATGTTATTATATGAGTAATAACTTTTTCATACCCTATTGGAATGTGTGGTGTCATCAGTCTCAATATCCAAACCAAATTTTGGGTGAGAATCAATCTTGCTTCTTCAGGGTATCCATAACATATCACAATTGTATTAAAGTAAACCTTCATAAACTTTTTGGAAGTCAAAAGGATGGTGTAACTAATGTTAGAAAGAATTTAAGGAAACTTTGGATTGTGTTTTAAAAAACCTTCAACAGCTGGTTGAAAGATGAAAATTTCAGTTAAAAACCTGGAATTTTTCTTTTTATACCAACTATTAATTTTATTGTTCCTATGATTTAATTAATTGGTAGTTTTGATGTAATAAAGACATTTACTATATATGAGAAAGGATAAAAATGTTGTAACTGGCTTATTATTTAGTAAGAGGTTCAAAACTGGTTTTAGCCTTGGAAAACCCACTGATTCCATGGTTTATTTTTACCTTAAATAGAGAAATGTCTAGCAAACCAGTATGGTTAGATTTATCATGTATCAATGAAAGAAGTAAAATAAAATAAGTGCTTTTAAAGTATCTATAGTGTGTGTGACATTTTGAGGGCATATAAAAGAGCCAAAAGATATAGTCTTATACCCAAGGAACTTATAATTTAGTTGAGGAGACAAAACTTAGGAAACAAAAGCACATGCAAATAAAATAGTTGATAATCAAATTCAACAGCTTATAACTTGGTTTCTGCTAGAGAAGAGGTTGAGTGCTTTAAGAATTAGAAAAGAAAGTCCATCATGGACTGGAAAGCCTAGGAAGGATTCATTGAAGAGGTAGGACTTGAATTAGGACTTTAAAAGTATGTAGATGATAAAATTCTTGAGTATAAGGTTGATGCCTTTTTCTAGTTTACATTTTTTATTGCTTAACTTCACTGGCTAGTGTTTAGTAGGATTTCATTAAATTCTTGTTGAATTTATAGAGTTGAACTGAATTGGTAAAGGAGGCAGGGAGGACTTTCTACATAACGGAGACAATATGATGAGCAAAAGAAAAATGCAATCACAAATTTAATGTATGTGGAAGAAATTCAAGAATAGGCCTAATTGGAGTGGAGAATAATACGTAGTAGGAAATTGAGTTTAATAGATATGGTACTGATTTGTAGAGGATCTTCAAGTGTTTTGACTTGATTTCTGAGGGCAATAAGGAACTTAATCTTAAATGCCAGAGTTGCAAGAAAAAAGAAATGGCTAAGATTAAACAGACAATACAGTTAGAGTTGGGAGAAATTAGAGTTAAGCCAATTAGGAGGCATTATGCAGTGTTAAGTTCCAGGTGATAATAACATTGTCTTGTTTGATACTCCTAACACCTAAAATTGGAAAAGTATACCTTAAGTACATTTGATTGAATACCATCTAGGTATAAGGTAAGAGGAGGAAGGAATCAGTTATTTGCTTGTGTTTGAATGTCACAGGTCCTCCAACTGGTGAAGGCAAGTGTAGTGTTTCTAATACAGATCACAAAAATAACTTTGTATGATCAAATAGCCTTCTAAAGGTAATTTTTTTTTTTTTTGCGGTACGCGGGCCTCTCGCTGTTGTGGCCTCTCCCGTTGCGGAGCACAGGCTCCGGATGCACAGGCTCAGCGGCCATGGCTCACGGGCCCAGCCGCTCCGTGGCATGTGGGATCTTCCCGGACCAGGGCACGAACCCGTGTCCCCTGCAACAGCAGGCGGACTCTCAACCACTGCGCCACCAGGGAAGCCCTAAAGGTAATTTTTTAAAGAGCGGTATTCTCCTAAAGATAGATGAAATCTGCTGTAATCTTCAGAACAGCAATTTGTCTCTACTTCTACTCAACAAGATTTCAGAAATATGAGGTCCAGTTCCAGAAGCCTCTCTCATTTAGTTAACAACTAACACTGCATATCTTATCATGTTTAATAAAAAAGCTATTTTAATATGTTTAGAATAATTTTTTCTCTACAATTATGAAAGGTATTCTCAGTAGATGAGAGGAATATTCCAAAATCAGTCAAGACTCTGATTTATCCTCAAAGGAGCACACAATAATTACTGGGGTATCACTACTCCTCAGTGGACAAAGCCAGGATCTCTCAGTAGACAGAGCTAGGAAACAGATGAATGTTTACTAATCTATCTGTATATACATCTGTCTATCTAACTGACTAAATGCTCAGAACAAAACAAAACAAACATGAGCTTATACAGATAACTTCAGCAACATGAGGCTCATTTTAGTATTACCCTTTTGCTTATTTGTATAACTCCTTTCTCTGGCAGTGAGAAATCTGGCTTTTATTATCTACAACTTATTTCCTGTTCAACCCTAGGATACATGTAGTTTCAGGATTGTGTACTCAGACCTTGTGAGAAATTTATTATAGGTCATATTAGTTTTCTATGGCTGCTGTAGCAAATTACCACAAACTTGGTGGATATGAAACAACAGGAATTTATTCTCTTACAGTTGGAAGTCCAAAATCGGTTTTACTGGGCCACAATCAAGGCAAGACCATGCTTTCTCCTGAGGCTATGGGAGAATCCATTCCTTGCATGTTTCAGCTTCTGGTGGCTACTGATATTCCTTGGCTTGTGTCCACATCACTCCAATTTTCCAAGGTCATTATGTTAGGTTTTCAGAGAAACAGAACCAATAGCACCATCCTTTTTCCTCCTTCCCCCTCTTCCTTCCTCCCTTCCTCCCTTTTCTGTCTCTCATATATCATCTTGATTTATTTTAAGGAACTGGTTTTCATGATTATTCAGGTTGCACTTCTGAAATCTGTAGGACAAGTTGGCAGGCTGGAAATTTAGGTAAGGGTTGATTTTGCAATTTGGGTCTGAAATCTGCAGGGAGACCTGGCTGGCTAGAAACTCAGGCAGGGTTTCAATGTTACAGTCTTGAGGCCAAAACTTCTTTGGGAAACCTGTCATTGCTCCTAAGGCCTTCAGCTGATTGGATAAAGCCATAGCCAGAGTAATCTGCTTTGCTGAAAAGTCTACTGATTTAAATGTTAATCACATTAAAAAATACCTTCACAACAATATCTAGAATGGTGTTTGACCTAACAACTGGATACTAAATCCTAGCCAAGTTGACACATGCAATTAACCATCACAGCCAGCATCTTCAAATCTCTCTCTGCTCTGCCTTCGCAAGGCTTTCTCTCTGTGTGTGAACTCTCCCTCTGCCTTTCTTTTATAAGAACACGTCGTTGCATTAGAGTCCACCTGGATAATTCAGATAATCTACTCATTTCAAAATCTTAATAACATCTGAAAGACCCTCCCCCTTTTTCTTGTCATATAAAGTAACATTCACAGGTTCCAGGGGATAGGACCTGGGTATCTTTGGGGAGATATTTTCTAGCCTATTATATAGTATATAGTATTAGAGTATCCAGTCAAAACACTGTTTTCCAAAGTTACTTAGGATAGCTCCTGTCTTCCCTACCCCCTTGATTATAATTATGTCACTCATTTATAAAGCAGTTAGATTCATTTGTGGTCATCTGCATTTCATCTTGAGTTTATCTGAATTCCTGATTGATTTTTAAGAAGTAAAACTTCTTTGTGCTGTGCAGTGATGTGCAGGTTTTAACAAATAGAGTTTCATATATCCAGCATTACAGAACCATACAGAACAGTTCCATCACCCCTAAAGTTCCCTAGTGTTCACCCTTTGTAGTCAACCCCTCTCTCTACTTCCAAAGCCTGGAAACAGTGGACCTGTTTTCTGCTTCTATAGTTTTGTCTTTTCCAAAATGTCATATAAGTGGAAATATATTCTTTGTAGCCTTTGGGGTCTGGCTTCTTTCACTTAGCAAAATGTATTTAAGCTTCATCCATGTAGTTGCATAAGTCAATAGATTGTTCCTTTTTATTGCTAAGTATTACATTATATGGATGTAGTACAGTTTGTTTATTCATTTACCTGTTGAGAGGCATTTTGGTACGTTTTAGTGATTATGAATAAAGCTGCTATAAACATTTATGTATGGGATTTTATGTGAATATAAATTTTATTTCACCTGAGTCAATACCTGGGAGTGGCATTCTTGGGTTGCACAATAAGTATATGTTTAACTTTATAAGAAACTGCCAAACTTTTTCCAAAGCGACTGTACTATTTTGCATTCCCACCAGCAGTGCATGAGGGTTCCAGTTGCTTCACATTTTTTTCAGTACTTGGTATTATCAGTTTTTAAGATTTTAGCCATTATAATAGGTATAAAGTGGTATATTGCTGTAGTTTTAATTTGTATTTCCCTAAAGTCTAATGATGTCGAACATCTTTTCATATGCTTATTTTCCATCTGAATATCTGTTTTCATTAAAACTTTGGGTTGTTTTCTTATTGTTGAATTATGCAAATTCTTTATGTATTCTGGACACAGGTCCTTTATTTGCAAATATTTTCTCCCAATCTGTGGCTTATCTTTTTATTCTCTTAACAGTGTCTTTCACAGAATAAAAATTTTTAATTTTGATAAAGTCCAATCTATAATTGGAACGTGCTTTTGGTGTCATATTTAAAAGCTCTTTGCCAAACCCAAGGTCATAAATTTTTCTCCTATGTTTTCTTTTAAAAGTTTTAGAGTTTTGTATTTATATTTATGTCTGTGGTACATTTTAAGTTTTTATATAAGATGTGAGGTATGTATCAAGATACATTTTTTTTTTTTGCATCATTTGCTGAAAAGACTACCCTTTCTCCATTGAACTGCATTTGTACCTTTGGCAATAATCAATTTTTTTTCCTTTGGCTGCGCCGTGCAGCTTGCAGGGTCTCAGTTCCCCAACCAGAGATTGAACCTGGGCCATGACAGTGAAAACCCGGAATCCGTAACCACTAGGCAACCAGGGAGCTCCCTGGCAATAATCAGTCGACCATGTTTGTATGGGTCTATTCCTGGACTCTCTATTCTTTTCTATTGATTTGTATGTCTGTCCTTTTACCAATACCACATTGTTTTGATTACTGTAGATTTATAATGAATCTTGAGATTGGGTGGTGCAAGTCCTCTAACCTTGTTCTTTTTACTTTTTTTTCTTTTCTAAAATGCTCTTTTTCTTCTTTTTTTTTTAAGTTGAGGTATAGTTGATTTACAATATTATATAAGTTTCAGATGTATAACATAGTGATTCACCGTTTTTAAAGGTTATACTCCATTTATAGCTATTCTAAAATACTAGCTGTATTCCATATGCTGTACAATATATCCTTGCAGATTTTTTATTTTATTTATTTATTTATTTTTTTTAACATCTTTATTGGGGTATAATTGCTTTACAATGGTGTGTTAGTTTCTGATTTATAACAAAGTGAATCAGCTATACATATACATGTGCTCCCATATGTCTTCCCTCTTGCGTCTCCCTCCCTCCCACTCTCCCCCTCCCACCCCTCCAGGCTGTCCCAAAGCCCCGAGCTTATATCCCTGTGCCTTGCGGCTGCTTCCCCCTAGCTATCTACCTTACTACGTTTGTTAGTGTGTATATGTCCATGACTCTCTCTCGCCCTGTCAAAACTCACCCTTCCCCCTCCCCATATCCTCAAGTCCGTTCTCCAGTAGGTCTGCGCCCCTATTCCTGTCTTATCCCTAGGTTCTTCATGACATTTTTTCCCCTTAAATTCCATATATATGTGTTAGCATACGGTATTTGTCTTTGTCTTTCTGACTTACTTCACTCTGTATGACAGACTCTAGGTCTATCCATGTCATTACAAATATCTCAATTTCATTTCTTTTTAAGGCTGAGTAATATTCCATTGTGTATATGTGCCACATCTTCTTTATCCATTCGTCCGATGATGGGCGCTTAGGTTCTTTCCATCTCCGGGCTATTGTAAATAGAGCTGCAATGAACATTTTGGTACATGACTCTTTCTGAATTTTGGTTTTCTCAGGGTATATGCCCAGTAGTGGGATTGCTGGGTCATATGGTAATTCTATTTGTAGTTTTTTAAGGAACCTCCATACTGTTCTCCATAGTGGCTGAACCAATTCACATTCCCACCAGCAGTGCAAGAGTGTCCCCTTTTCTCCACACCCTCTCCAGCATTTATTGTTTCTAGATTTTTTGATGATGGCCATTCTGACTGGTGTGAGATGATATCTCATTGTAGTTTTGATTTGCATTTCTCTAATGATTAATGATGTTGAGCATTCTTTCATGTGTTTGTTGGCATTCTGTATATCTTCTTTGGAGAAATGTCTGTTTAGGTCTTCTGCCCATTTTTGGATGGGGTTGTTTGTTTTTTTGTTATTGAGCTGCATGAGCTGCTTGTAAATTTTGGAGATTAATCCTTTGTCAGTTGCTTCATTTGCAAATGTTTTCTCCCATTCTGAGGGTTGTCTTTTGGTCTTGATTATGGTTTCCTTTGCTGTGCAAAAGCTTTGAAGTTTCATTAGGTCCCATTTGTTTATTTTTGTTTTTATTTCCATTACTCTAGGAGGTGGGTCAGAAAGGTTCTTGCTGTGATTTATGTCATAGAGTGTTCTTCCTATGTTTTCCTCTAAGAGTTTGATAGTTTCTGGCCTTACATTTAGGTCTTTAATCCATTTTGAGCTTATATTTGTGTATGGTGTTAGGGAGTGATCTAATCTCATACTTTTACATGTACCTGTCCAGTTTTCCCAGCACCATTTATTGAAGAGGCTGTCCTTTCTCCACTGTACATTCCTGCCTCCTTTATCAAAGATAAGGTGTCCATATGTGCGTGGGTTTATCTCTGGGCTTTCTATCCTGTTCCACTGATCTATCTTTCTGTTTTTGTGCCAGTACCATACTGTCTTGATTACATTTGCTTTGTAGTATAGTCTGAAGTCAGGGAGCCTGATTCCTCCAGCTCCTTTTTTCGTTCTCAAGATTGCTTTGGCTATTCGGGGTCTTTTGTGTTTCCATACAAATTGCGAAATTTTTTGTTCTAGTTCTGTGAAAAATGCCAGTGGTAGTTTGATAGGGATTGCATTGAATCTGTAGATTGCTTTGGGTAGTAGAGTCATTTTCACAATGTTGATTCTTCCCATCCAAGAACATGGTATATCTCTCCATCTATTTGTATCATCTTTAATTTCTTTCATCAGTGTCTTATAATTTTCTGCATACAGGTCTTTCGTATCCTTAGGTAGGTTTATTCCTAGATATTTTATTCTTTTTGTTGCAATGGTAAATGGGAGTGTTTTCTTGATTTCACTTTCAGATTTTTCATCATTAGTATATAGGAATGCCAGAGATTTCTGTGCATTAATTTTGTATCCTGCTACTTTACCAAATTCATTGATTAGCTCTAGTAGTTTTCTGGTAGCATCTTTAGGATTCTCTATGTATAGTATCATGTCATCTGCAAACAGTGACAGTTTTACTTCTTCTTTTCCGATGTGGATTCCTTTTATTTCCTTTTCTTCTCTGATTGCTGTGGCTAAAACTTCCAAAACTATGTTGAATAAGAGTGGTGAGAGTGGGCAACCTTGTCTTGTTCCTGATCTTAGTGGAAATGCTTTCAGTTTTTCACCATTGAGGATGATGTTTGCTGTGGGCTTGTCATATATGGCCTTTATTATGTTGAGGAAAGTTCCCTCTATGCCTACTTTCTGGAGGGTTTTTATCATAAATGGGTGTTGAATTTTGTCAAAAGCTTTCTCTGCATCTATTGAGATGATCATATGGTTTTTCTCCTTCAATTTGTTAATATGGTTTATCACATTGATAGATTTGCGTATATTGAAGAATCCTTGCATTCCTGGAATAAACCCCACTTGATCATGGTGTATGATCCTTTTAATGTGCTGTTGGATTCTGTTTGCTAGTATTTTGTTGAGGATTTTTGCACCTATGTTCATCAGTGATATTGGCCTGTAGTTTTCTTTCTTTGTGACATCCTTGTCTGGTTTTGGTATCAAGGTGATGGTGGCCTCGTAGAAGGAATTTGGGAGTGTTCCTCCCTCTGCTATATTTTGGAAGAGTTCGAGAAGGATAGGTGTTAGCTCTTCTCTAAACGTTTGATAGAATTCACCTGTGAAGCCATCTGGTCCTGGGCTTTTGTTTGTTGGAAGATTTTTAATCACAGTTTCAATTTCAGTGCTTGTGATTGGTCTGTTCATATTTTCTATTTCTTCCTGATTCAGTCTTGGCAGGTTGTGCATTTCTAAGAATTTGTCCATTTCTTCCAGATTGTCCATTTTATTGGCATAGAGTTGCTTGTAGTAATCTCTCATGATCTTTTTTATTTCTGCACTGTCAGTGGTTTCTTCTTTTTCATTTCTAATTCTATTGATTTGAGTCTTCTCCCTTTTTTTCTTGATGAGTCTGGCTAGTGGTTTATCTATTTTGTTTATCTTCTCAAAGAGCCAGCTTTTAGTTTTATTGATCTTTGCTATTGTTTCCTTCATTTCTTTTTCATTTATGTCTGATCTGATTTTTATGATTTCTTTCCTTCTTTTAGCTTTGGGGTTTTTCTGTTCTTCTTTCTCTAATTGCTTGAGGTGCAAGGTTAGGTTGTTTATTCGAGATGTTTCCTGATTCTTAAGGTGGGCTTGTATTGCTATAAACTTCCCAGAACTGCTTTTGCTGCATCCCATAGGTTTTGGGTCGTCGTGTCTCCATTGTCATTTGTTTCTAGGTGTTTTTTTATTTCCTCTTTGATTTCTTCAGTGATCACTTCATTATTAAGTAGTGTATTGTTTAGCCTCCATGTGTTTGTATTTTTTACAGATCTTTTCCTGTAATTGATATCTATTCTCATAGCATTGTGGTCGGAAAAGATACTTGATATGTTTTCAATTTTCTTAAATTTACCAAGGTTTGATTTGTGACCCAAGGTATGATGTATCCTGGAGAATGTTCCATGAGCACTTGAGAAAAATGTGTATTCTGTTGTTTTTGGATGGAATGTCGTATAAATATCAATTAAGTCCATCTTGTTTAATGTATCATTTAAAGCTTGTGTTTCCTTATTTTCATTTTGGATGATCTGTCCATTGGTGAAAGTGGGGTGTTAAAGTCCCCTACTATGAATGTGTTACTGTCGATTTCCCCTTTTATGGCTGTTAGTATCTGCCTGATGTATTGAGGTGCTCCTATAATGGGTGCATAAGTATTTACAATTGTTATTTATATCTTCTTCTTGGATCAATCCCTTGATCATTATGTAGTGTCCTTCTTTGTCTCTTCTAATAGTCTTTATTTTAAAGTCTATTTTGTCTGATATGAGAATTGCTACTCTTGCTTTCTTTTGGTTTCCATTTGCATGAAATACCTTTTTCCATCCCCTTACTTTCAGTCTGTATGTGTCTCTAGGTCTGAAGTCGGTCACTTGTAGACAGCAAACATATGGGTCTTGTTTTTGTATCCATTCATCCAATCTGTGTCTTTTGGTGGGAGCATTTATTCCATTTACATTTAAGGTAATTATCAATATGTATGTTCCTATTTCCATTTTCTTAATTGTTTTGGGTTTGTTATTGTAGGTCTTTTCCTTCTCTTGTGTTTCTTGCCTAGAGAAGTTCCTTTAGCAGTTGTTGTAAAGCTGGTTTGGTGGTGCTGAACTCTCTCAGCTTTTGCTTGTCTGTAAAGGTTTTAATTTCTCCATCAAATCTGAATGAGATCCTTGCTGGGTAGAGTAATCTTGGTTGCAGGTTTTTCTCCTTCATCACTTTAAATGTGTCCTGCCAGTCCCTTCTGGCTTGCAGAGTCTCTGCTGAAAGATCAGCTGTTAACCTTATGGGGATTCCCTTGTGTGTTATTTGTTGTTTTTCCCTTGCTCCTTTTAATATGTTTTCTTTGTATTTAATTTTTGACAATTTGATTAATATGTGTCTTGGCATATTTCTCCTTGGATTTATCCCGTATAGGACTCTCTGTGCTTCCTGGACTTGATTAACTATTTCCTTTCCCATATTAGGGAAGTTTTCAACTATAATCTCTTCAAATATTTTCTCAGTCCCTTTCTTTTTCTCTTCCTCTTCTGGAACCCCTATAATTCGAATGTTGGTGCATTTAATGTTGTCCCAGAGGTCTCTGAGACTGTCCTCAGTTCTTTTCATTCTTTTTTCTTTATTCTGCTCTGCAGTAGTTATTTCCACTATTTTATCTTCCAGGTCACTTATCCGTTCCTCTGCCTCAGTTATTCTGCTATTGATCCCATCTAGAGTATTTTTAATTTCATTTATTGTGTTGTTCATCGTTGTTTGTTTCATCTTTAGTTCTTCTAGGTCCTTGTTAAATGTTTCTTGCATTTTGTCTATTCTATTCCCAAGATTTTGGATCATCTTTATTATCATTATTCTGAATTCTTTTTCAGGTAGACTGCCTATTTCCTCTTCATTTCTTAGGTCCGGTGGGTTTTTATCTTGCTCTTTCATCTGCTGTGTGTTTTTCTGTCTTCTCGTTTTGCTTATCTTACTGTATTTGGGGCCTCCTTTTTGCAGACTGCAGGTTCGTACTTCCCGTTGTTTCTGGTGTCTGTCCCCAGTGGCTAAGTTTGGTTCAGTTGGTTGTGTAGGCTTCCTGGTGGAGGGGATTAGTGCTGTGTTCTGGTGGATGAGGCTGGATCTTGTGTTTCTGGTGGGCAGGTCCACGTCTGGTGGTGTGTTTTGGGGTGTCTGTGGACTTATTTTGATTTTAGGCAGCCTCTCTGCTAATGGGTGGGGTTGTCTTCCTGTCTTGCTAGTTGTTTGGCATAGTGTGTCCAGCACTGTAGCTTGCTGGTCGTTGAGTGAAGCTGGGTGCTGGTGTTGAGATGGAGATCTCTGGGAGATTTTTGCCATTTGATATAATGTGGAGCTGGGAGGTCTCTTGTGGACCAGTGTCCTGAAGTTGGCTCTCGCACCTCAGAGGCACAGCACTGACTCCTGGCTGCAGCACCAAGAGCCTTTCGTCCACACAGCTCAGAATAAAAGGGAGAAAAAGTAGAAAGAAAGAATTAGTAGAAGTAGAAAGAAAGAAAGGAGGGAGAAAGGGAGGGAGGAAAGAAGGAAGGAGGGAAGGAAGAAAAAAGCAAGAAGATAAAGTAAGATAAAATATAATAGTTATTAAAATTAAAAAAAATAATTATTAAGAGAAAAAAATAACAACAACAAAACAATGGACGGATAGAACCCTAGGACAAATGGTGGAAGCAAAGCTATACAGACAAAATCTCACACAGAAGCATACACATACACACTCACAAAAAGAGGAAAAGGGGAAAAAACCATAAATCTTGCTCTCATAGTCCACCTCCTCAATTTGGGATGATTCGTTGTCTAAAGGAGGGAAGGAAGAAAGGAAGGAAGGAAGGAAGGAAAGAAAAAGAAAGAAAAAGAAAGAAAGAAAGATAAAGTAAAATAAAATAATTAAAATAAAAAGTAATTATTAAGAAAAAAATTAAAAACAAAAAAAACGGACAGATAGAACCCTAGGACAAATGGTGGAAGCAAAGCTATACAGACAAAATCTCACACAGAAGCATACACATACACACTCACAAAAAGAGGAAAAGGGGAAAAAATCATAAATCTTGCTCTCATAGTCCACCTCCTCAATTTGGGGTGATTCGTTGTCTAAAGGAGGGAAGGAAGGAAGGAAGGAAAGAAAGGAAGAAAGAAAGAAAGAAAGAAAGAAGATAAAGTAAAATAAAATAATTAAAATAAAAAGTAATTATTAAGAAAAAAATTAAAAACAAAAAAAACGGACGGATAGAACCCTAGGACAAATGGTGGAAGCAAAGCTATACAGACAAAATCTCACACAGAAGCATACACATACACACAACAAGAGGAAAAGGGGAAAAAATCATAAATCTTGTTCTCAAAGTCCACTTCCTTAATTTGGGATGATTCGTTGTCTATTCAGGTATTCCACAGATGCAGGGTACATCAAGTTGATTGTGGAGCTCTAATCCGCTGCTTCTGAGGCTGCTGGGAGAGATTTCCCTTTCTCTTCTTTGTTCTCACAGCTCCCAGTGCCTCAGCTTTGGATTTGGCTCCGCCTCTGTGTGTAGGTCGCTGGAGGGAGTCTGTTCTTTGCTCAGACAGGACGGGGTTAAAGGAGCCGCTGATTAGGGGCTCTGGCTCACTCAGGTCTGGGGGGGAGGGAGGGGCACGATGCGGGGCAGACCTGCGGCGGCAGAGGCCGGCGTGACGTTGCACCAGCCCGAGGCGCACCATGCGCTCTCCCGGGGGAGTTGTCCCTGTATCCCGGGACCCTGGCAGTGGCGGGCTGCACAGGCTCCCCGGAAGAGGGGTGTGGATAGTGACCTGTGCTCGCACACAGGCTTCTTGGTGGCGGCAGCAGCAGCCTTACCATCTCATGCCCATCTCTGGGGTCCGTGCTTTTAGCCGCGGCTTGTGCCCGTCTCTGGAGCTCCTTTAAGCAGCCCTCTTAACCCCCTCTCCTCGTGCACCAGGAAACAAAGAGGGAAGAAAAATTCTCTTGCCTCTTCGGCAGGTCCAGACTTTTCCCTGGACTCCGTCCCGGCTAGCTGAGGCGCACTAACCCCCTGCAGGCTGTGTTCACGCCACCAACCCCAGTCCTGTCCCGGCATTCCGACCGAAGCCCGAGCCTCAGCTCCCAGCCCCGCCCGCCCCGACTGGTGAGTGCCAGTTGGCCCTGATCCTCTGTGTGGGAATCTCGCCGCTTTGCCCTCCGCATCCCTGTTGCTGCGTTCTCCTCATCCGCAGCTCCGAAGCTTCCCCTCCACCACCCGCAGTCTCCGCCCACGAAGGGGCTTCCTAGTGTGTGGAAACCTTTCGTCCTTCTCGGCTCCCTCCCACTGGTGCAGGTCCCGTCCATATCCTCTTGTCTCTGTTTATTCTTTTTTCTTTTGGCCTACCCAGGTACGTGGGGGGTTTCTTGCCTTTTAGGAGGTCTGAGGTCTTCTGCCAGCGTTCAGTAGGTGTTCTGTAGGAGTTGTTCCACGTGTAGATGTATTTCTGGTGTATCTGTGGGGAGGAAGTTGATCTCTGCATCTTACTCTTCCGCCATCTTCCCGGAAGCCCCTTTGTGGTCTTTTTGATGATAGCTACTCTTGCAGATGTGAGGTGGTATTTCATTGTGGTTTTGATTTGTATTTCTCTGGTAGTTAGCGATGTTGAGCATCTTTTCATGTGCCTGTTGACTATCTTTATGTGTTCTTTGGAGAAATGTCTATTCAGATCTTCTGACCATATATTAATCAGGTTTTTTTTTTTTTGACATTGAGTAGTATGGGCTGTTTATATTTTGAATATTAATGCCATATCAGTCATATCATTTTGCAAATATTTTCTCCTATTCAGTAGGTTGTCTTTTCATTTTGTTAATGGTTTCCTTTGCTGTGCAAGAGCTTTTAAGTTTAATTAGATCCTATTTGTTTATTTTTGCTTTTTTTCCCTTTACCTTAGGAGGCAGATCGAAAAAAATATTGCTACGATTTATGTCAAAGAGTGTTCTGCCTATGTTTTCTTCTAGGATTTATATGGTTTTTGGTCTTACATTTAGGTCTTTACCCCATTTTGAGTTTTGGTATATGATGTTAAAAATGTTCTAATTTCATTCTTTTACATGTAGCTGCGCAGTTTTTCCGGGACCACTTACTGAAGAGACTGTCTTTTCTTGCCCCCTTTGTCATAGATTCTTTGACTATAAGGGTGTGAGTTTATTTCTGGGCTCTCTATTCTGTCCCATTGATCTGTGCGTCTGTTTTTCTGCCAGTGCTATACTGTTTTGATCTTTGTACCACTTTGTTCTTTTTAAAAATTATTTTAGCTCTTCTAGTTTTTTTGCTTTTCCATATATATATATATATATATATATATATATATATATATATATATAATTAATTAATTAATTTTTGGCTGTGTTGGGTCTTTGTTGCTGCATGCGGGCTTTCTCTAGTTGCAGAGAATGGGGGCTACTCTTCATTGCGGTGCATGGGCTTCTCATTGTGGTGTCTTCTCTTGTGGAACACGGGCTCTAGGCACGTGGGCTTCAGTTGTTGTGGCACGTAGGCTCAGTAGTTGTGTCTCGTGGGCTCTAGAGCACAAGCGCAGTAGTTGTGGTGCAAGGGCTTAGTTGCTCCACAGCATGTGGGATCTTCCTGGACCAGGGCTTGAGCCCGTGTCCCTTGCATTGGCTGGTGGATTCTTAACCACTGCGCCACCAGGGAAGTCCCTCCATATATATTTTGAATCAGCTTGTTAATATTTTTAAATGCCTGTGGGATTTTAATTGAGATTGAATTAGACCTATAGGTGCAACATTTTTGAGTCCTTCAGTGCATGAACATGGTGTATTTCTCAATTTACTTACATCGTCTTTGATTTCCTTTATCAATATTTTGTAATTTTCATAATGCAAATCCTGCACATATCTTGTTGAATTTATACTTATTTTTCTTTTCTTCTTTTTTGGTTTTTGTTACTATTATAAGTGATGTTGCTTTTTGACATTTTATTTTGAATGACCATTATTTATTGCTAGTATATAGAAATAGTTGATTTTTATATTAACCTTATATGCTGTGATCATGCTAAACTCACTTAGTAGGTCTAGTAGCTTTTTTGTAGATTCTTTGGAATCTTCTACATACTTTTACATGTAGCTGTCCAGTTTTCCCAGCACCACTTATTGAAGAGGCTGTCCTTTCTCCACTGTACATTCCTGCCTCCTTTATCAAAGATAACGTGACCATATGTGCGTGGGTTTATCTCTGGGCTTTCTATCCTGTTCCACTGATCTATCTTTCTGTTTTTGTGCCAGTACCATACTGTCTTGATTACTGTTGCTTTGTAGTATAGTCTGAAGTCAGGGAGCCTGATTCCTCCAGCTCCAATTTTTGTTCTCAAGATTGCTTTGGCTATCTGGGGTCTTTTGTGTGTCCATACAAATTGTGAAATTTTTTGTTCTAGTTCTGTGAAAAATGCCATTGATAGTTTGATAGGGATTGCATCGAACCTGTAGATTGCTTTGGATAATAGTCATTTTCACAATGTTGATTCTTCCAATCCAAGAACATGGTATATCTCTCCATCTATTTGTATCATCTTTAATTTCTTTCATCAGTGTCTTATAATTTTCTGCACACAGGTCTATTGTCTCCTTAGGTAGGTTTATTCCTAGATATTTTATTCTTTTTGTTGCAATGGTAATTGGGAGTGTTTTCTTAATTTAACTTTCAGATTTTTCATCATTCGTGATAGGAATGCCAGAGATTTCTGTGCATTAATTTTGTATCCTGCTACTTTACCAAATTCGTTGATTAGCTGTAGTAGTTTTCTGGTAGCATCTTTAGGATTCTCTATGTATAGTATCATGTCATCTGCGAACAGTGACAGCTTTACTTCTTCTTTTCCAATATGGATTCCTTTTATTTCCTTTTCTTCTCTGATTGCTGTGGCTAAAACTTCCAAAACTATGTTGAATAAGAGTGGTGAGAGTGGGCAACCTTGTCTTGTTCCTGATCTTAGTGGAAATGCTTTCAGATTTTCACCATTGAGGACGATGTTGGCTGTGGGTTTGTCATATATGGCTTTTATTATGTTGAGAAAAGTTCCATCTATGCCTACTTTCTGCAGGGATTTTATTATAAATGTGTGTTGAATTGTGTTGAAAGCTTTCTCTGTATCTATTGACATGATCATATGGTTTTTCTCCTTCAATTTGTTAATATGGTGTATTATTTTGATTGATTTGCATATATTGAAGAATCCTTGCATTCCTGGAATAAATCCCACTTTATCATGGTGCATGATCCTTTTAATGTGCTGTTGGATTCTGTTTGCTAGTATTTTGTTGAGGATTTTTGCATCTATGTTCATCAGTTATATTGGCCTGTAGTTTTCTTTCTTTGTGACATCCTTGTCTGGTTTTGGTATCAGGGTGGTGGTGGCCTCGTAGAATGAGTTTGGAGTGTTCCTCCCTCTCCTATATTTTGGAAGAGTTTGAGAAGGATAGGTGTTAGGTCTTCTCTAAATGTTTGATAGAATTCACCTGTGAAGCCATCTGGTCCTGGGCTTTTGTTTGTTGGAAGATTTTTAATCACAGTTTCAATTTTAGTGCTTTTGATTGGTTTGTTCATATTTGCTGTTTCTTCCTGAATCAGTCATGGCAGGTTGTGTATTTCTAAGAATTTGTCCATTTCTTCCAGGTTGTCCATTTTATTGGCATAGAGTTGCTTGTAGTAATCTCTCATGATCTTTTGTATCTGCAGTGTCAGTTGTTACTTCACCTTTTTCATTTCTAATTCTATTGATTTGAGTCTTCTCCCTTTTTTTCTTGATGAGTCTGGCTAATGGTTTATCAATTTTGTTTATCTTCTCAAAGAACCAGCTTTTAGTTTTATTGATCTTTGCTATTGTTTCCTTCATTTCTTTTTCATTTATTTCTGATCCGATTTTTATAATTTCTTTCCTTCTGCTAACTTTGTGGTTTTTTTGTTCTTCTTTCTCTAATTGCTTGAGGTGCAAGGTTAGGTTGTTTATTCGAGATGTTTCCTGTTTCTTAAGGTAGGATTGTATTGCTATAAACTTCCCTCTTAGAACTGCTTTTGCTGCATCCCATAGGTTTTGGGTCGTTGTGTCTCCATTGTCATTTGTTTCTAGGTATTTTTTTCTTTCCTCTTTGATTTCTTCAGTGATCCCTTCATTATTAAGTAGTGTATTGTTTAGCATCCATGTGTTTGTATTTTTTACAGATCTTTTCCTGTAATTGATATCTAGTCTCATAGCGTTGTGGTCGGAAAAGATACTTGAAACAATTTCAATTTTCTTAAATTTACCAAGGCTTGACTTGTGACCCAAGATATGATCTATCCTGGAGAATATTCCATGAGCACTTGAGAAAATTGGATATTCTTTTGTTTTTGGATGGAATGTCCTATAAATATCAATTAAGTCCATCTTGTTTAACGTATCATTTAAAGCTTGTGTTTCCTTATTTATTTTCATTTTGGATGATCTGTCCATTAGTGAAAGTGGTGTGTTAAAGTCCCCTACTATTAATGTGTTACTGTCAATTTCACCTTTTATGGCTGTTAGTATTTGCCTGATGTATTGTGGTGCTCCTATAATGGGTGCATAAATATTTACAATTATTATATCTTCTTCTTGGATCAATCCCTTGATCATTATGTAGTGTCCTTCTTTGTCTCTTCTAATAGTCTTTATTTTAAAGTCTATTTTGTCTGATATGAGAATTGCTACTCCAGCTTCCTTTTGGTTTCCATTTGCATGGAATATCTTTTTACATCCCCTCACTTTCAGTCTGTATGTGTCCCTAGGTCTGAAGTGGGTCACTTGTAGTCAGCATGTATATGGGTCTTGTTTTTGTATCTGTTCAGCCAGTCTGTATCTTTTGCTGGGAGCATTTAATCTATTTACTTTTAAGGTAATTATCGTTATGTACGTTCCTATTCCCATTTTCTAAATTGTTTTGGGTTTGTTATTGTAGGTCTTTTCCTTCTGTTGTGTTTCTTGCCTAGGGAAATTCCTTTAGCATTTGTTGTAAAGCTGATTTGGTGGTACTGAACTCTCTCAGCTTTTGCTTGTCTGTAAAGGTTTTAATTTATCCATCAAATCTGAATGAGATCCTTGCTGGGTAGAGTAATCTTGGTTGCAGGTTTTTCTCCTTCATCACTTTAAGTGTGTCCTGCCAGTCCCTTCTGGCTTGCAGAGTCTCTGCTGAAAGATCAGCTGTTAACCTTATTGGGATTCCCTTGTGTGTTATTTGTTGTTTTTCCCTTGCTGCTTTTAATATGTTTTCTTAGAATTTAATTTTTGACAGTTTGATTAATATGTGTTTTGGCGTGTTTCTCCTTGGATTTATTCTGTATGGGACTCTCTGTGCTTCCTGGACTTGATTAACTATTTCCTTTCCCATATTAAGGAATTTTTGAACTATAATCTCTTCAAATATTTTCTCAGTCCCTTTCTTTTTCTCTTCTTCTTGGAACCCCTATAATTCGAATGTTTGTGTGTTTAATGTTGTCCCAGAGGTCTCTGAGACTGTTCTCAGTTCTTTTCATTCTTTTTTCTTTATTCTTCTCTGCAATATATATTTCCACTATTTTATCTCCCAGGTCACTTATCCATTCTTCTTCCTCAGTTATTCTGCTGTTGATCCCTTCTAGAGTATTTTTAATTTCATTTATTGTGTTGTTCTTCATTGCTTGTTTCCTCTTTAGTTCTTCCTGGTCCTTGTTAAATGTTTCTTGCATTTTGTCTATTCTATTTCCAAGATTTGGGATCATCTTTATTATCATTATTCTGAATTCTTTTTCAGGTAGACTGCCTATTTCCTCTTCGTTTGTTAGGCCTGATGGGTTTTTATCTTGCTCCTTTATCTGCTATATGTTTTTCTGTCTTCTCATTTTGATAATCTTACTGTGTTTGGGGTCTCCTTTTTGCAGGCTGCAGGTTTGTACTTCCCGTTGTTTTTGGTTTCTGTCCCCAGTGGCTAAGTTTGGTTCAGTGGGTTGTATAGGCTTCCTGTTGGAGGGGCCTACTGCCTGCGTTCTGGTGGATGAGGCTGGATCTTGTCTCTCTGGTGGGCAGGTCCACGTCTGGTGGTGTGTTTTGTGGTGTCTTTGGCCTTATTATGATTTTAGGCAGCCTCTCTGGTAATGGGTGGGGTTGTTTTCCTGTCTTGTTAGTTGTTTGGCATAGTGTGTCCAGCACTGTAGCTTGCTGGTCGTTGAGTGAAGCTGGGTGTTGGTGTTGAGATGGAGATCTCTGGGAAGTTTTTGCCGTTTGATATTACATGGAGCTGGGAGGTCTCTTGTGGACCAGTGTCCTGAATTTGGCTCTCCCACCTTAGAGGCACAGCACTGACTCCTGGCTGCAGCACTAAGAGCCTTTCATCTACACGGCTCAGAACAAAGGGGATGAAAAGTAGAAAGAAAGAAAGAGGATAAAATAAAATAGAGTAAGATAAAATAAAATAAAGTTATTAAAATAACAAATAATTGGGCTTCCCTGGTGGCACAGTGGTTAAAGAGTCCGCCTGCCGATGCAGGGGACGCGGGTTCGTGCCCCGGTCCGGGAAGATCCCACATGCCGCGGAGCGGCTGGGCCCGTGAGCCATGGCCGCTGAGCCTGCGCGTCCGGAGCCTGTGCTCCGCAGCGGGAGAGGCCACAGCAGTGAGAGGCCCGTGTACCGCAAAAAAAAAAAAATAACAAATAATTATTAAGAAAAAAAAATTTTTAAGTAAAAACAACAACAACAAAAAAACGGACAGACAGAACCCTAGGACAAATGGTGAAAGCAAAGCTATACAGACAAAATCTCACACAGAAGCATGCACATACACACTCACAAAAAGAGGAAAAGGGGAAAAAATAATATATCTTGCTCTCAAAGTCCACCTCCTCAATTTGGGATGATTCGTTGTCTATTCAGGTATTCCACAGATGCAGGGTACATCAAGTTGATTGTGGAGATTTAATCCGCCACTCCTGAGGCTGCTTGGAGAAATTTCCCTTTGTGTTCTTTGTTAGCACAGCTCCTGGGGCTCAGCTTTGGATTTGGCCCCGCTTATGCGTGTAAGTCGCCAGAGGGCGTCTGTTCTTCGCTCAGACAGGACAGGGTTAAAGGGGCAGCTGATTCGGGGGCTCTGGCTCACTCAGGCCGGGGGGAGGGAGGGGCACGGATGCGGGCGAACCTGCGGCGGCAGAGGCCGGCGTGACGTTGCAGCAGCCTGAGGTGCACCTTGTGTTCTCCCGGGAAAGTTGTCCCTGGATCACGGGACCCTGGCAGTGGCGGGCTGCACAGGCTCCCGGGAGGGGAGGTGTGGATAGTGACCTGTGCTTGCACACAGGCTTCTTGGTGGCGGCAGCAGCAGCCTTAGCGTCTCATGCCCGTCTCTGGGGTCCGTGCTTTTAGCCGCGGCTTGTGCCCGTCTCTGGAGCTCCTTTAAGCAGCGCTCTTAATCCCCTCTCCTCGCGCACCAGGAAACAAAGAGGGAAGAAAAAGTCTCTTGCCTCTTCGGCAGGTCCAGACTTTTCCCTGGACTCCCTCCTGGCCAGCCGTGGCGCACTAACCCCTTCAGGCTGTGTTCACTCCGCCAACCCCACTCCTTTCCCTGGGATGCGACTTCTGAAGCCCAAGCCTCAGCTCCCAGCCCCCGCCCACCCTGGCGGGTGAGCAGACAAGCCTCTCGGGCTGGTGAGTGCTGGTCGGCACCGATCCTCTGTGCGGGAATCTCTCCGCTTTGCCCTCCGCACCCCTGTTGCTGTGCTCTCCTCCATGGCTCCGAAGCTTCCCTCCTCCGCCATCCGCAGTCTCCGCCCGCAAAGGGGCTTCCTAGTTTGTGGAAACCTTTCCTCCTTCACAGCTCCCTCCCATTGGTGCAGGTCCCATCCCTATTCTTTTTTCTCTGTTTATTCTTTTTTCTTTTGCCCTACCCAGGTACGTGGGGAGTTTCTTGCCTTTTGGGAGGTCTGAGGTCTTCGGCCAGCGTTCAGTGGGTGTTCTGTAGGAGTTGTTCCATGTGTAAATGTATTTTGGATGTATCTGTGGGGAGGAAGATGATCTCTGCATCTTACTCTTCCGCCATCTTCCCCCTCTCGCCCTCTATTGTTTTTTAATCTCTATTTTTATTTATTTCCTCTCTGATCTTTATTATTTCCTTCCTTCTGTTGACTTTACGTTTTGTTTGTTCTTCTTCTAATTCTTTTAAGTGGTAGGTCAAGTTGTTTATTTGAGATTTTTCTAGTTTTCTTGAGGAAGGGCTGTATCACTATGAACTTGCTTTAAGGATTACTTTTGCTACATCCCATAGATTTTGTATGGTTGTGTTTTCATTGTCATTTGGCTCAAGGTATTTTTTAATTTCCCATTTGATTTCCTTATTGACCCATTCGTTTTTTTTAAGTAGCATGTTGTTTAGTCTTCATGTAATTGGTTTTTTGTCATTTCTTTTTCTGTGGTTGATTTCTAGTTTCATGCCATTGTGATCAGAAAAGATGCTTGAAGTAATTTTTGATGTGTTTCTATACAAAGTTCAAAGGGGTGACTGGAGATGGAAAAGAAAGGACAGGTGAAAACTATTAAATGGAAAGCCCTGAAAAAACTTCCTCACTAATTGGCTATGACAAATGAAAAAGGCCTCAATTATGATTTCTAGATTTTGAGCCAGTGTTACTGGAAAAAATTACGGGTTAGGAGGAGGAGCTGAAGATAATAGGGAGGAGAGAAGATAGTAAGTTTATATTTTCATGTATTAAGATTGAGATGGCAATTGATGACTCGAGTGTAGAAGGCATTTGAAGTTATATGACTTATGTTTAGAGAAAGGGTTAGGGCTGAGAGTATTTTAAAATTTCTCACTCATTTCACAAAAGATAGATGGATGGGGATATATATAAATTTTGAAATCCTGCACTTGGAAGATGGTTGAATTTATATTTAGGTTATGAATCACTGGTTCTATAAGGCAGAAGCAGCAAGCAGAACAGAAGACAAACAGTTGAGTGCTGAGTCTTATGGAATACTCATGGTTAGGGGGTAAACAAGGAAAGAAGAGTCAGAATAGGTAGTACGAGAAGTTAAAGGAGGATGAAAGCCAAGTGCACAGGAAGTTTCAAAGGGGAGGTTGTAAATGGCTTTAACAGCTACAGAGAAGAAAGGAAAAATAAGGATCTAGAAATAATAAGGAGACCACTGATGGCTATGGATATGTGTTTCAACAGAGTAATGGAGGTGGAATTATAGGATGATGGCTAGGTGCTGAGGAATGCTCAAAGGCTTTAAACCACATTTTGGTAGTAAATGAAAGAAGAGACTTTAATTCAATAACATTACTTTAGGGCTTCCCTGGTGGCGCAGTGGTTGAGAGTCCACCTGCCAATGTAGGGGACATGGTTTCGTGCCCCGGTCCAGGAAGATACCATGTGCCACGGAGCGGCTGGGCCCGTGAGCCATGGCCGCTGAGCCTGTGTGTCCGGAACCTGTGCTCCACAACGGGAGAGGCCCACATACCGCAAAAAAAAAAATAAATAACATTACTTTAGTACTTACTATAAGACCTATACATTTAAAACTAAGAAATATTTCACAGGGAAATTTTAAAAGACCAAAATAAGTAGAGAGATATGTACCATGTTTATAGATTTAAAAACTCATTTCTCTCAAAGTTTATAAACATAGATTCAATTCAACCACAATCAAAATCTCAACAGGCTGTTTTTAGAAGTTGACAAGTTGATATTAAAATTTATATGGAAAAACAAAACCCAATCTTGGAAAAAAATAAAACAAAGCTGATGGACTTATACTACCTAATTTCAAAATTTTACTGTAGGGACTTTCTTGGTGGTGCAGTGGTTAAGAATCCGCCTGCCAATGCAGGGGACATGGGTTCAATCCCTGGTCTGGGAAGATCCCACATGCTGCAGAGCAAATAAGCCTGTGCACCACAACTACTGAGACTGTGCTCTAGAGCCCGTGAGCCACAACTACAGAGCCCACGCACCACAGCTACTGAAGCCCGCACACTCTACGGCCTGTGCTCCGCAACAAGAGAAGCCACTGCAATGAGAAGCCCATGCACCGCTAAAAAGAGTAGCCCCCACCTGCCACAACTAGAGAAAGCCCACACACAGCAACGAAGACCCAATGCAGCCAAAAATAAATTTACTATAAAGTTACAATAATCAAAACAATGTGGTGGGTGGGAACTGACTGGGAAAGGAGCATAATGGAACTTTGTGGAGTAATGAAATGGTCTATATCTAGGGTGGTGGTTAGATGGGTGTATACATTCATTAGTTCATAAAATTAACTTTAAGATCACTGCTATTCACTGGGTATTTTAACACACAAAATTTTTTTTTCATCCAGAGGGACCAACAACAGAATAGAACTGGAGAAGCAGGTGATATTTTTCAGTTTTTTTCATAATATAATTAATTGATTAATATTTCCTTTTTACTTCAGGACCAATAACCATTTAAATGTTTAAACAATGAACGATTGTTTAAAGTTCAGCATCTACTTGTTAGATTCTATTATACTTTGAAGAATTCTAAACAAAGAATGGCAAGCTAATCATTCTCTTCTGTCAGTCATCCTTTGTATATTCTTAAATCTCTCAGAGTAGAATTAGACCTAAAAACTAATCCAATCTAACAACAGATATCCTAAGGTTAGTCACTGTTTTTTTCCTAAGCCATAATTTTTTCTTAAGCATGATTACTAGAATAGTGACTGACTCTCAGTAGGTTTTCAATAAATATTTGTTGACTGACTTTTGAGTAGTGACAAAAATAATCACCCTCCCCAACAAAAAAACCAAGTAGATCATTGAATGTCCATTAGCATTATGAAGGATAAAGTTAAAAAGCCACAAGCTATTTATATTTCACTCATTTGGTATTAATATCAGAAAGTATCATATTCTATTTCAACAAAAATTTATTGAACATTCCCAGTTCCTGAGTCCTAGACATGGAATATTGGAGATAACAAAACAGTGTCCCTCCCCTGTAGAGCTTACATTCAGTGGGTGAGAGAAAGTCAGTAAAAATAATATGTCAGGAAGTAATAAATTATATGAAGAAAACTGAGGAAGTAGGGTAAGAAGCTAGAGAGTAACAGAGGTACTATTTAGATAAGGTGACCTAGGAAGATCTTACTCTGAGGAGGTGACACTTGAGTAATAACAAAAATGAAGTGAAAGATCCAACAATATGAAGGGCATAAAAGGGAGGATGTTTACAATATGAAGGGTAATAAGAGAAAAGGCCTTCAGGTAGAAGGCAAAGCTCTAGAATCAAAAATAAGTTAGGTGGGGCTTCCCTGGTGGCGCAGTGGTTAGGAGTCCGCCTGCCGATGCAGGGGACGCGGGTTCGTGCCCCGGTCCGGGAGGATCCCGCATGCCGCGGAATGGCTGGGTCCTTGGGCCCTGGCCGCTGAGCCTGCGCGTCCAGAGCCTGTGCTCTGCAACGGGAGAGGCCGCAGCGGTGAGAGGCCCGCGTACCGAAAAAAAAAAAGTTAGGTGTTTTCAAGGAAGGACAGTGAGGAAGGAGAGGTAGGCGATGAAGTCAGTAAGGTAAGCAAGGACTATATCATGTAGACCCTCAGGGGCCTAGGTAAGGAGTTTGGATTTTATTGAGAGTACAATACTATGTCATTAGAGTTTTGAATTGGAGGATTGGAATGGTGAACATCAGAGTGACATGATCTGATTTATGTCTCAAAAAAGTTAGCCTGCCTGCCGTTAGCAAAATGACTGTAAGGATTCAGTAGTGCAGCCACAGTTTTGATGATGACCACAGGCCATTATGTAATTTTCTAGTCTCACATTTGAACTAGATATGAGAACTTTGAAATTTAGAAGGCAATGTCATAACTTCTTTGAGATACATCTAAAGAAATATTTAGGTTTCCAAATTCTGAACGATTTACTTGGTGAAATATTTAAAGGTTAAAATTTGTTTCTTACTAACTTATGTAGTTCAATCAGTTATTTAAAAATATTTACACTAACTATATGCAAGGTTAGTCCTCTGCTAAGCACTCTGAGGACATTCAATGCACAGTAAAGGACACCAGCTAGAGATTGTTCCTCTGTTTTTTTTTTTTAACTTGTTGTTTTTAGCAGTATTGCCTCTTATTTTCAGCACTTATTTGAAACTGTTTTAGCTCACCAGTCTAATTAAAATTTTGCTTAAACCAGTTAAATATTTTTTTATTTCTCTATATTCTATCATTGTTTCTCAAAATGTGTTTTTTATACGATTACCCCTCAGAGATGTTCCATGAAAAAAAAAAGACTTCTGTGGTCAGATAAGCTTGGGAAACATATATCTTTCCTCAGAGATTAAAAATGCATATTAGACTATAAAAGATTTTAAGATGTCCCAGAGTAAGGAACTTACATTTTAAAATATAAGTTTAATCTAGCACTTCTCAAACAATTTAGACAACGTAATTTAGCTCATATTAACATCCCAAGGAACTAGTGTTCTACAAAACACATTCTGGAAAATGTTATACTAAGTTGTTTAGTTAGTCGTTTCCAGACAGTTTCTCTCAATTTACATTCCTTGTGTCCTAAAAGTATTGTTTTAAAATCCAAAAGGGTTTCTTGGATTTCTGAATAATCTAATTCTACAATGGAGAAGAGTGAAATAATTCTTCAAGTTCATATTTCTTTTATTTATTGTGATAAAAAACATATAACAAAATTTAATGTCTTAAATATTTTTAAGTGCACAGTTCAGTAGTGTCAAGTATATTCACATTTTTGCGAAACAGGTCTCCAGAACTTTCTCATCTTGCAAATATGAAACACTATACCCATTAAACAAGAGCTCCCCTTCCCCACCCCACCTAGCCCCTGCTAACCATAATTCTACTTTTTGTTTCTATGATTTTGACTTCTTTAGACACCCTATATAATTGGAATCATACAGTATTTCTTTTTGTGACTGGTTTATTTCGCTTAGCATGATGTCTTCAAGGTTCATGCATGTTGTAGCATATGACAGGATTTCCTTCATTTTTCAAGATGAATAATATCCCATTGTATGTATGTATCACATTTTGTTTATCCACTGAGGTTGATTCCACCTCTTGGCTATTGTGAATGGTGCTATGAACATGGGTGTGCAAATATCTCTTTAAAGCCCTGCTTTCAGTTCTTTTGGATATAAACCCAGAAGTGTGGTTTTTCAATCGTAAGATAGTTCTATTCTTAATTTTTTGAAGTACTATAGTGGTTGTGCTATTCTATATTCCCACCGATAGTGCACAAGGGTTCCAATTTTTCCATATCCTCACTAACACTTGTTAATTTTCTGGGTTGTTGGTTTTGTTTTTTGGGTTTTTTTGATAGTAGCTGTCCATCAGAGTACCATGTACTGGTTACCAATCCCAGGTGAGAACTCTAAACACTTCTCCCTATTGCATCTAGGTATCAGAGACACCACAGAAAACAACACAGTAAAGCAATGGATGGAAAAACACTTTACTTACATAGAGGAGAGATGGAGCAAGACCAGCTTCAGTAGTGGACATTGGTCCCCCATGGCCAGCAGGTCTTTCCTGGCAGCCCACACAAGGCAGTTTGCCTACATGGACCCCTCTCATGTTGGCAGAAAGGACCCTGACCCTTCCCATGTGAAGTCTGAAATACTATATAAAAGCTGGGGGTGAGCCTGAGGGCCTTTGACATACAATTAAGCAAAACAAAAGCATACTTGACTGAGTACGAAACAGAGAAAGATATTCTCGCACAAGGTGATAAGACCAGCACAGGCTGTGTGGGCTCTTTATCTCTTGGTTAAAAAGTGTTCTGGGTCCAGGTAATCCCCTTCAACTCTTCCACATAGTTCTAGTATTTACTTCCATATTTCTAAATAATGCTTATATTAGGCTGAATCATAAGAAATTGAGATTTTTGTAGGTGAAAAGTGGTTAACATCAACAATTTCAGATGGTTCAACTTAATACTAATATTTCTTGGGTTTACAGTTCTGAACATTGTCTACTGACTTTCCACTATGGAGAGAAAGGATTTAGATTTACTACAACACCCCCCCCCACACACACACACATGCTCACTTCTCTCCCCATCCTTCCCATATAGTTATAGCACAACTGGTGGTTAAGAGTTCACATTATTACCCTATGTAAATATTACTCACATTTGAGCCTTACACTGTACTGTGATTTCGAAAACTTCTTTTCTTGCTTAACTTTATTTTCCCTGAAATTTAATTGCCTCATTTTAAACTTTGCTCAGTTTTCTATATACCTGTCATAATTCATCCACAAACTTCCTGATGTGATTCTTAAATTTCTCTCAGTAATGTAAGGTAATCTGTCAATTTTCTTTTGCTTGCATACCTGTCTAGAAACTCTCCATCTCTCTGATGTCATGAATGAATTTTTAGAAACATTTTATTCTACTCCTGGTTGCTTATCTCTATTTTTTCTGAATTTCTTTTCTGTTGGCTTTGGTCTTTGTCTTCCATGTTAGAAGTCTTCCTCAGGGACTTCCCTGGTGGTCCAGTGGTAAAGAATCTGCCTTACAATGCAAGGGATTTGGGTTCAATCCCTGGTCAGGGAACTAAGATCCGACATGCCCCAGGGCAACTAAGCCCGCGCGCCACAACTACTGAGCTCGTGCGCCTCAAGTAGATCCTGCGTGCCACAAACTACAGAGCCCACGTGCCCTGCAGCCTGTGTGCCACAACTAAAGGGGAAAAAAAAAACCCGCACGCCGCCACAGCTAGAGAGAAGCCTGTGCGCCACAACGAAAGAACCAGCATGCCTCAGTGAAGATCCCACGTGCCTCAACTAAGCCCTGATGCAGCCAAAAATAAACAAAATAAATAAATAATAATAAGTCTTTAAAAATAAATAACAGAAAGCCCAGAAATAGATAAAAATTGATTAAAAAATTAAAAAAGTCTTCCTCAAATGTCTAGCAACACTTAGCTGTCTTTTCCTAGTTAATAGCGAGGTACTGAAAAGCTAATTAGAAGGTTTAAGTGTCAGCTGTTGGGCCTCCCCATAGTGTGATTGAAGGAGACTGATGGTTTCACTGGAGCACTCAAATGTCAGCATTCATGAATGTTTTGCTTGGGTCAGTCAGTTTCCGCCGAGTGGATTCCTCCAATTTCCCCCCCGGGGGTCCAATCCTGGCTGCCAGCATTTAGAAACCTTTACACAGGGAAGGAAATGGAGGAATTCCAATGTTCAGAATAGAAATTTTCATGTAATTTATCTTTAAGGTATAGTTCTTCCCCCTGCTCTCAACCATACCTACTGTTTCTGAGCACAGGGTGTCTCTGATTCATCGTTTCTCGAGAGTAAACCTCCTGCCTTCTGCTGGGATGGGGAAAGAGTAGTGGAAAAAAATCAGCTGGATGTGCAGGGTAGGAAAGAAGATCTGGAGACTGCTCCTGATACAGATTTACAGTCAATCTGCTTCCAGCCACCCCCCACCCCCCGGCCATCAGAGGTACCTGGCACCTCTATGCCTTGACCTTGCCTGAGTGTTGCATTATGAATCAGCTTGCTTCTTATTACATTCCCACCCCACACTGGAAATTAGGCTTCAGTTTCTCCATTCACTAAGTACGTTGCTACTCATTTATCCTCCTTTCACCTTCTAAGTTCATCAATCGGTGAATATGAATAAATATTTATGGTGATAAGAAAAAGTGTTCAGGGCCCATGGCTCATTCTTATATGGCTGAGTGGGAGTCAAAAGACTACATGCACAAGACTGTCTTTTCCAACAGTAGCCATCCTGATGGATGTGAGGTGATATCTCATTGTGGTTTTGGTTTGCATTTCTCTGATGATTTGTGATGTTGAGCCTCTTTTCGTGTATTTGTTGGCCATTTGTATGTCATCTTTGAAGAAATGTCTATTCAAGTCCTTTTCCCATTTTTAAATTAGATTACTTGATTTTTGTTGTTGTTGAGTCGTAGGAATTCTTTATATTAACCATTTATCAGATACGTGATTTGAAAATATTTTCTCCCACTCCAATGTTGATTGTGTCCTTTGATATAAAAGGTATTAAGTTTGATGTACTCCCATTTGTCTAATTTTGCTTTTGTTTTCTGCTTTTGGTGTCATGTCCAAGAAATCCATTGTCATAAATCTTTTCTGCTAGGTTTTCTTCTAGGAGTTTTATAGTTTTGAGTCTTACATTTAGGTCTTTAATTTGTTTTGAGTTAATATTTGTATATGATATAAGGTAAAGGTCCAGCTTTATGTTTTTCAATGAATATCCAGTTTTCCTGACACCATTTTTTGAAGAGACTGTCCTTTACTCATTGAGTACTCTTGGCACTCTTGTCAAGGATCATTTGACCATATTCACGAGAGTTTATATTGGGGCTATTCTATTCCATAGATCTATTTGTGTATCTTTATGTCAGTATCTCACTTTTGAATACTGTAGTTTTGTAATATGTTTTGAAATCTGAAAGTGTGAGTCCTCCAATATTGTTCTTCTTTTTCAAAATTGTTTTGGCTATTCAGGGTCCCTTGCAATTCCATATGAGTTTTAGGATGAATTTTTCTATTTCTACAACAATTAGGACTTTGATGGGGAGCGAGTTGAATCTGTAGACTGCTTTGGGTATTATGGGTATTTTAATAATATTGTCTTCCAATCCATGAACATGGGGTATCTTTCCATTTATTTCTGTCTTTAATTTCTTTCATCAATAATTTGTAGTTTTCAGTATACAAGTCTTTTGACTCTTTGGTTAGGTTTATTCCTAAGTATTTTATTCATTTTGATGCTATAATAAATGGAATTATTTTTTAAATTTCCCTTTTGGATTATTCATTCTCGATTAGAAAACAACTGACTTTTGCGTATTTATTTTCTATCCTGCATTCCTTTATTCTAAAAGTTTCTGTGGCTTCTATAGGTTTTTCTACATATAAATTCATGTCCTATATGAACAGAGATAATTTTGCTGCTTCCTTTCCAATTTGAATGTCTTTTACTTCTTTCTCTTGCCTAATTTCTCTGGCTGGGACTTCCAATGCTATACTGAATAAAAATGGCAAGAGCAGTTCTCCTTATTACTGATTTTAGAGGAAAAGATTTCAGTTTTTCACCATTGCGTTTGATGTTAGTTGTGGGCTTTTCATATACAGCTTTTCTTATGTTGAAGTAATTTCCTTGTATTCCTAGTTTTGGTGAGTGTTTTTATCATAAAAGGGTGTTGAATTTTGTCAAATACTTTTTCTGCATCACTTGAAATGATCATGTGCTTTTTATCCTTCATTCTATTCATGTGCTGTGTCACATTTATTGTTTTGTGGGTGTTGAACCATCCTTGCATTTCACAAATATATTCCACTTGGTCGTGGTATAGAAGCCTTCTAATGTGCTGTTAAATTCAGATTGTTAGTATTTTGTTGAGGACTTTTGCATAAATAGTCAGCAGGGAATTGGTATGTAGTTTTCTTTTCTTGAAGTGGAAAGGTACCAGGCTAGTGCTGGCCTCATAAAATGAGTCTGAAAATATTTCCTCTTCTTCAATTTTTTGGAAGAGTTTCAGGATTGGTGTTAATTTTTCTTTAAATGTTTGGTAAAATTCTACAGGGAAGTCATCAGGTCCTGGAATTTTCTTTGTTGAGAAGTTTTTGACTACTGATTCAATCTCCTTACTAGTTATTAGTCTGTTCAGATTGTCTATGTCTTCATGATTCTGTCCTGGCAGAATTTTTTTCTTAATCTAACTAAGGGCTTATCAATTTTGTTTAACTTTTCAAAAAAACAATTATTAGTTTCATTGACTTTTTTCCTATTGTTTTTCTGTTCTCTGTTTCATTGCTCTCTGCTCTAATCTTTAATATTTCCTTCTTTCTGCTTGCTTGGGTTTAGTTTGTTCTTGTTCTAGTTTCTTGACTTGTAATATTGGGTTGTTCATTTGAGATCTTTCTTCTTTTTTATTATTTATATTTTACTGAGTTATAATTAATGTACAATATTATATTAGTTTGAGTTGCACAACATAGTTATTTGATATGTTTATACATTTTGAAATGATCACCACAATAAGACCAGTTACCATCTGCCACCATACAAAGTTGTTACAGTATTATTGACTATATTTCCTATGTGTACATTATATCCCTGTGACTTATTTATTTTATAGGTGGAAGTTTGTACTTCTTAATCCCCTTTGCCTATTTTGTCCATTTCCTTTACCCCCTCCCTTCTGACAACCACCAGTTTGGATCTATTTTGTTTTGTTTGTTTATTTTTTTTAGCTTCCACATAGAAGTGAAATCATACAGTATTTTTTTTCTCTGTCTGACTTATTTCACTAAGCATAATATCCTCCAGGTTCATCCATGTTGCCACAAATGTCAAGATTCCATTCTTTTTCATGGCTGAATAATATTCCTTTGTATGTGTGTATCTATCTATCTATCTATCTACCATCACCTATCTATCTATCTATACCACATCTTCATCGTAGATTCATGGACACTTGGGTTGCTTCCATATCTTGGCTATTGTAAATAGTGCTGCAATGAACATAGGAGTACATATATCTTTCCAAATTAGTGTTTTCATTTTCTTTGGATGAATATCCAGAGGTGGAATTGCTGGATTTTGTGGTAGTTCTATTTTTAGCTTTTTGAGGATTTTTATTCTTTTCTAAAGTAGGCATTTACAGCTATAAATTTCCATCTTAGCACTGCTTTTGCTGAATTTCATAAGTTTTGTATGTTGTGTGTTTTTGTTTTCATTTGTCTCAATGTTTTTTCTAATTTCTCTTGTGACTTCTTCTTTGACTCATTGTTTTTTAAAGAGTATGTTGTTCAATTTCCACATATTTCTGGATTTTTCTGTTTTCCTTCTGCTATCAATTTCTAGTTTTATTCCATTGTGATCAGAAGATACTTTGTTTGATTTCAGTCTTTTTGAATTGTTAAGACATGTTTTGTGGCTTAAAATGTGGTCTATCCTAGAGAATGTTCCATGTGTACTTGAGAAAAATATGTATTCTGCTATTGTTGGGCGAAGTGTTCTATATGTGTCTGTTAGGTCCAGTTGGTCTGTAGTATTGTTCAAGGCTTCTATTTCCTTATTTATCTTCAATCTGGTTGTTCTATCCTTTATTGAAAATGGGGTATTGAAGTCTCCTACTGTTATTGTGTTGCTGTCTATTTCTTCTTTCAGTTTTGTCAAAGTTTGATGTTTAAACTGGCCAGTTAGGAATCATATCATTAACATAATATGAAACCATATATAATCTATTAAAGTATTAAAAAACAGAAACATCTTAGAAACATTTCCCTCCACTCTTCTGTAGCTTTTTGAAAGAGATTGCCTTGCTTAAGTTAAAGTCACAGTGATTTTTCAGGGCCTTAAATACAGCAGTAGAACCTGGTCTTAAAGATAATTTCTAAATTTTACCTCCTTTATATCATTTTTCTGGATCAACCTCGTCATTTATGATGGCTTCAGTCCAGAGGTAAATTTATGGAGAAACTACTGAAGCTTAAGCATTCTTTGACCCCTTCTGATGTGTTCACATAGTTATGCTTTTGTAAAATTTGTAAGATTGAGGCATTTTAACTGTAATCAGTTAAGGCCACTTTTGTGAAGTGGTTTGGAGTAGCCAGTGGCACTTTTAGGATCCAGATGAGGGACAAGTGAGTTGGGGGCATATTTTCTTTGAGTTTAATGGCATATATTTACGTAGCTTGCAGTTACTTGTGTGTCTAGCTAAGGCATTGTTAGATATCAGAATGGTGTTAGAATGGCTTTCAATATGCTCCTGTGGCCCACTGTGCCTGCTCAGCCAGCAGTGTGACAGAAAAGTGTAAGTCCAGAGTCCACAGCACCAAATGAAGGTGTCCTATGGCACTGTGACAGGTAGTTCACAAGGATGCTGCCTCCTGGTATTATTAACTGAAAGGTAAATTTTTAGCACTAAATGAAAAACAGACTCTCTATGTTTGCGGCAAAATCAAAGATAATCAGCCACCAAATATCAAAGTTTATTAATGAACTTTATTTGATGATAATTTTCTGTAATTATATAAGCATGACAAACTAATATAATAATGGCTCCCCATACATAAGTATAACTATTTGTTACATTTATTTAAAAATTCATTTAACCAAAAGGAAAAAATATACTTTTCATACTTTCAAGCTTTAACTTAAAATTTGAGCTTTTTATCCATTTTTAATTGTTACAACCACCTAAATATTAGAAAGACTAAATTTTTTTATTTTAAATATTTCAAAGTTTTAGCCACTTCTCTTGCGGAAGAGGCAATGGATAGAAAAACTCTAAAATTATTTTTGTTTTGTTCCATCTCATTATGGATATAGGGAAATTAAACCAACAGGTTATCATTGCTGGACTTACTTTACTCCATGATTATAAACCAACAACCAATCAAATCTTTAACACAGTTCACTGAAAAGCCAAGAATTTATTAAAAGGAGAAGTACAGGAATGAAAATGAGAAAATTAAAAGTCAAGTTTAAAGTAATCGTTCAAATTCACTTTAAAGAGTTAGATTTTAATCACTTGAAGAAAACTACTAGAGAAGAAAGACTTCTAGGGAACTAATGGTAGACACCAGCTTCTCCTTTTAATTATATTAATTTATTAATTCATTTGCTCACCAACTTATTGTTCAATAAGATACAATATGAAGACCTACTATGTACTGATCACTGTGCTAAATGCTGGGAATGTAGTGGTGAACCAGAAGATATGATCCCTGCCCTTATGGAGCTTCAGCCTCCAGGGAGGCTTTATCTGGCAAACTAAGAAACATGCAATGGAGCCTCACAAACTGACTGCAGTTTTAAAGAGCATTTTATTATTTGTTTTTGGAGGAAAAATCTTAGTGTCAAAATGTGAAAGAAGTTCAATTAAGATCATCACTTTGCCTTTCTGAAAAACAAGAAGAGAAACAACTTATTGTTCTATCTACACCATACTTGAGTCAACAATAAGAAACAGAGAGGCAGCATGGAGCATGGGCTACAGGAAAATATACATGTGCTTCACTGCATTCCTGCTATTGACTCACTGAATCACCTTTGGCAGCTAAGTCGACAATCAGGCTTACATTTTCTCACTTATAAAATGGAATTATCTATGAAGACTTTTAAGATAGGTGAGATAACATAGGAGTGTTCAGATGAGCCACTTACTTCACACCATTATTGTACATTAGTTTATCATTGATGGTCAATAGGAAAGATAAGGAAACAATATCCTGAAATAAAGTCAAGTTCAATGTGTTGTGTAGGTTCTGGTGTTCTTCATAAGAGACTGGGACTTTTAGCTCACTCTCAGAATATCAGAAATAAAAGTTTTCTAGCTGCCCCATTGTGTTTGGTGGTGATAGGGGGCACTGATCTGAGCCCACTTTCCCCAACAATGGAACCACATCTCCATTATCACACATGCACAGACTTTCAGGCAGCCATATTTCATAGACATGTATTAGAGAGAGCCAAAAGCAAAGAATTAACACCTGCATAAAGGATGCAAACCAGGCCATCACATTAAAGAGTATAAATTGATCAAATGAAAATGTAGTAAATGACAGCCTAATGGTCCTCATTCTGGCTTCCTAATTCTCTGTGCACTAGATGCTTTTATGCACCACTGAAGTAGAGCCATCACAACCTTCAACTAGCCCCAGTTATTCTAATTACAGCCTAATGCTTTCTAAATATGTCTGGCATAAAAGCCTGCATAACTTTACTTTCCTTAATTTTCATGGGTCAGGTTGAGCACTTTTAAAAATCTGAACTATGGCGTAAGCTTATAGTACACACAAAATATACATTCTTAAGGAAAATGTGCATTTAAACTGTTTTTGGTATGGTAACCTATCTCTGTATACAGATCGGAGTTTGTGAAACTAGAGGAGTTTGAAGATTAATGATAAAATGTGATTAAACTGTATGAAAACTCTAAGTAAAAGGTATTATTAATTTCCATGTCTTAATATTTTTATTCACCATGGACATGCAGTTTTGTCTTATTAAGACTTGGAAAAGAATGGTCAGATAGTTGTTTCAGTATATTATCAGTATAATAATAACAATAGCTAATAAGCACTAATTGCTTTACCTGAGTTAACTCATTTAATCCTGTAACAACTCTAATCAGAAGATACTATTATTATCACTATTTTAGAGATGATGAAACCAAAGGATAGAGAAGTTGAGTAAATTGTCTCAGGCCATACAACATGTAAGTGGTAGACCTGGGATTTGAACCAAGGCAGTCTGTCTTCAGGTCATATTTTTTAACTACTGTACTAACTGCCCCTATGGGGGGTAGAAATGCAAGTCAAAGCCTATTGTACCAATAAGGTTCTTAGACTGTATCTTAGCTCGCAGAATGTCCATGAGGGTCAGAGAGCCAGGTGCGGGGCCATCCAGTCAGGAACAGCATTGAACATCATGCCACAGACCTGGTTCTGTAAAGCCACTTTGTTCTCCCTCGGGGCAGAACATCACACTTGAACTACCAACATCAGCCAAGCTGAATGCATGCTGCTGTTTGAATCTACTATGGCATCCCCCAGACACTGGATGTAGCCACCACCTCACCAGAATTGATTCTGCCAAGTCCCTACTTTTTTGCATCCCCAGCCTGCATCCAAGTCCAGCCTTTGTGGCTGATAATGATTACAGAAAATACATCCTGCAAAGACATTACAGGCAACGCATTTGTTTCAGGTGAAGCAATCATGTAAACCTTTGAGAAAGAAAGCAATTTTTGATGGTTGATTATGTGTCACTGCTGAGAGGAATTTAAAGTCACCAAGAACATCTCCATTAATTAGGCACAATCAAGCTGTAGAGATAATGGAAAACAGGAGTGTTTCTTCGAGAATGTATTTTCCATTCAGATCAGCAAAAAGTGTATCTGAAAATCCTCAGAGGAAGTGAGTAATCACAGGCAATATCTACTGAGTCTACATCTTTCTTTGCACTATGTTTCCCTTCATGTGACGCTAATGGAGAAAAAATAGTTTTTTGTTTAAGTGTAAAGACTAAATAATGATAAATTGGTTGCCTGAAGTGTGGTAAAAAAAAAAAGAAACAAATGGATGTGTGGCATTAACAGAGTTAATTATAGATGCAGATTAAAAGGCAAGATTAAGTAGTGGAAGAAAAGCAGAGAGTCACCTTCGGCCCAGACCCGCCAAGCAGCAGCGGTCAGTCACCTAGCAACAAGTTTCCTATCCCCGCTGTGCTCTTTAATTCAGCAAATCTGCTCAGGATGGCAGGCTGTTCTCCTGACAAAACGCATTATGTAGGAGACGGAGGGATACAAAAATCCACTGTACACAGCACTGTGCTCCCTATTGACCACTGATCCTTTCTCTCAATCCACAAAAGAGGCTCACATAATGCCCTGAAAGGAGAAGAGTCTCCACAGAGAAAACATTTGCTTGTAATTGAGATTGACTACATAATGAAAATGATGTTCTTTTTAAAATTCTGCTTGTTGAGGCCACACTTTTTGTCTCCTGGCACTCAAAACACATCCCCGCTGGGAAAAGGGGCAAACATTGTAAAAACTCAAAACTGTGATTTTTTTTTCTTTGCATTGAAAACACCCATTCTATAACAAAATGGCCAGGTCTCTCTCCTTAGAACTTAAACAAGTGATAAGAAGGTAAACAGGAAAACTTCTTTTCAGAGTTTCTGTCACAAATGCTCGCTTTGCTGAAGGCACAGAGGCGATGCATGCTCGTCCATTTGCGCAACTAGACAAAAATGGTAGATAGAATTCTGATTTCTTGATTGTGCCCTCTATGAAAAGACCATAAATTGCTGCTCAAAACTCAGTCACCATTGCAAATGTGTGGGTTGAAGCACCTATTAAAATCTTAACCTGGCTCAGAGGGAGAGACAGAGACAAGGAGAGGGCAGAATAGCTCATTTCCTTAATCTAGAGGACACCATTAAAGTGACCTGTGTATGGCTTAAGTTGATTTCCTATAAAAAGATTATGTTGGGATCTTTGTGAAGACTGATCCAGCAAAATCAACTGTTTTAAAACTAGATCATTAAATCTATTCATTTTGAAATAATACTGAAATTATTTTTAAATGATTAGCAAACATTAATTTACATGTCTGGGTTCAAAGACTTTATTATACAAAATAAATGACTTTCACAAAAAACAAATGATTTCCCTACACATTATTAAAATTCTCTTACTGGAACATGCATTCAACAAACATTTACAAGGCACCTACCTGTGCCAGGCACTGTTCTAGATGCTGGGGATCCAAAGATGAAACATACAGAATCCCAGCACTCAACAGAAACTGAGGAATATCACACAACTACGGCATGGTGTGAAGGGCACTGGGATAGAGTTTGGCACAGGGTGTAAGGGAGCACCTAGAGTGTTATATGGCCCAGAATGTAGGGGGAGTGAAATGTAGGGGGATGTGTGGTTAGAGATTGTCCAAGTGAAAGAGAAGTTCTTGGCAGAGAGAACCTTGTACAAAGATTCTAAAAAGAGAAAGAGCATGGTGTTTTGAGTGACTGAGAGAAGTTCAATATGGGGGAGGCTGAAGGTGGAGAGGTATTCAAGGACAAGATCACATGTAGCCTCGTGAGCCAGGCTAAGGACTTTTCTTGAAAGGAGTGAGGAAATGTTGATAGATCTTACTCAGGGGTGATTAGATTTGCAGTGACATTCACAGGTAAATTTTTTTTGAAGAATAGTTGATTTACAATATTGTGTTAGTTTTAGGTGTACAGTAAAGTGATTCAGATATATGCGTGTGTGTATACATATATGTGTGTCTGTGTGTATGTATATATATATTCTTTTTTTATTCTTTTCCAGTGTAGGTTATTACACAGGTGATTTTTATTTCTTCTTCCTGAGGAAAGCTCTCAGATAATAAAGGAATGCAAATTCCCCATTTTAAGTTACCATTTAGGTTAGATGATGGAGTTCAGATTTTGCTGAAAACTCTGATGGGAAAAGAGGATTGTTGGTTTTATTGAATGGTTGAAAGAGAAAAATAATACTTCAGTTTTCAGGGAGTAGTGAGTCCTTGATGTTACTGAGGCTGCACCAAGTTGGCACAGAGTGAAACAAAGCAGAAAATACTTAAGACATTTGTGCATCATTATTTTTTCTTTTTATACATTTATTTATTTATTTTTGGCTGTGTTGGGTCTTCGTTGTTACGTGCGGGCTTCCTCTAGTTGTGGTGAACGGGCCTACTCTTCATTGCGGTGTGCAGGCTTCTCATTGTGGTGGCTTCTCTTGTTGCGGAGCACCGGCTCTAGGCACGCGGGCTTCAGTACTTGTGGCATGCGGGCTCAGTACTTGTGGCTTGCGGGCTCAAGAGCACAGGCTCAGTAGTTGTGGTGCACGCGCTTAGTTGCTCTGTGGCATGTAGGATCTTCCCAGACCAGGGCTTGAACCCGTGTCCCCTGCATTGGCAGGCGGATTCTTAACCACTGCGCCACCAGGGAAGCCCCTGTGCATCATTATTATACTGACTAATACAACTGCATCAGTGACTAAATTAGAGTAACAAAATGGTAATTTTCTGACTTTCTATCCTTGAAAGTGAAAGCTGTCATGCCCTATGGTAAAAAAATCAAGTGGTATTTTCTACTGTCTTAGTAAGTGGACTGAATTGATGGGATGTGTGCACTACGCACCTGGGCTGAAAAGTGGAAGATCATGTAAAACACAAAACAAATCCCAAGAGAACAGTTCATTATCTATATGGAGACATGATTTAAAACATGTCAATACACAGCATAGCAATTGTCTAGTAGCTAGTTGTCATAGGAAGGCGGTACTGTACTGTCTGTAGTCATGAGCACCTGCCTGCCCTTTCTACCACCCTCCCATTCTCTCTTCCCACACTGTCAGGATACAATTCTGCATAGACTAGGCACAAGAGGGCGAGTCCAGTATCCATATCAGGACCAAAGATGAACCAGTTCTAAATGATGATTTCATATCTCTGCTAGGTGGCACATCCCCATATTTGCCACACTGCTGATGGCACCCAGTACAAGGCCCAGCACCAAGCAGTCCAGGCACAGCATTTCTTGCTTGGATGGTTAGCTAAATTTTTAAGAGGCACGTCAGAACTCAAGAGGTAAAAGATCATGAAGGGTGACAAAATGGAAATACTCAGTGCTATAAGGACAGGAGCCACGTTAACAGCAGACCCCAGGCCCTTCCATAAGCAAAGTTGTAACTTTTCCTTGAGGGGATTTTTGGTATATTCTGTGGTATGATTGACCCAGACTTTTTAATTGGCCCTTCCACTATTATATTTCAGCAGAGAGGCTTCTGAGATTAAACAGTTTTCCCATTGGTACTATATATATTCCATTGTTTCAGTAGAAATAAGTAGTTTTGAATATCTACTCACTCATTAAAACTAGGACTAGTTTCTTGAATGGGAAGAGTTAATTTTTACCCTTTGTTGCAGTGAGCAGTGGCTAAACCAGTGCTGATGGGCTTAGCAAACTTCAGCAGTCCCTTCTTCCTCTACCCAAAGCATATCCTTGCAAAAATTTCCTAGTGGGTTATTTGTGAAGTAGCTTTCTTCTTTACCAGGAAGAATCCATTGGGAAAACAGGGTCTCAGCAATGCCCATCATTTCCCTATAAAAGGTGAATTTAAACTCTCAAATGAAAATGGGTCATATCAAGTCCACATGATGAGCCACATAGGATTTATGAAATAGAATTATGTCAGGGTCTGTGGAAATGTAAGTTAGGAAGGCTTACTCCAATAGTTTCTTTCAGAGAGTATGCTTAATAACTTTGCACATTTATGTCTAATCAGTTAAACCACATTATCCTCCCTCTTAGCTTTCTCATAGAAGATTATCTGACATTTAGCATTCACCAGTTTTTCTGAAAAGGTTAATAGTTCACCAGCCGAAGTTAGAGCTAAACAGAATTGATCATTCCTAAAACTCTTGGTTGAAATGTGAGGGCTTTGTGTTGACAGCCTAGGGGTTGTAATGAGTCTCCAGTACATTCTTAAGGCTTGTTTCTTTTGCCCTGTGAATGGAGAGAGTAAAATTATAGTCTCTAGGTGTTTTCCACGGTTCTTTCACATGTAGGCTTCCCGACACCAATTAAAGAGATTATGTCATCAAGTGAAAGGAAAGCTATAACTTGTATGTTAATGCTGTGATTACTTGAGACAGGGTCACAGGACCCAATAGCATAGCAGCTGACCTTCAAAAAATTAACTTTGAGCTCAATTCCTAATTAACCTTTTTCAATACAAGAAAGTATAATTTCAGGCCATTGGCCTCCCAAAATATTCACTTTTTCTTGTACTATAAATGTGTTAACGAAAATTAATTAGTAATTGTCAAGAGATTTTTTTTTTCCCTTAACGATGTAATCTTTGAGGATGGATTTTTATTTCCACTTAAAGTATTCTATATTCTTAGTGAGCAAAAGTGCAGGAAACACACTTATATCTACAATAAACATAGTGTTAAAATAAGTTCATGTTGGTGCACAAAAATGTCAAATAAATATTACATTTTGCCACTGAATAATCAACATTGTGAGATTATCGATCATGTGGACATATGGAAATATGTGTAAATTTTAAAAGATTATATTGAAATCCAAAAATTTCATCACTTTGATTTAATGTTCTCTTTAATTCTTAAAACTTTTCTCTGCTATATAATGGTGTCTTATTCCAGAAATTGCCCTCGGATAAAAGTGTTCTAATTATATTAGCTCTTATTTTAGTCAGACCTGAAATTGATAGCTGATGGACTTCACATTCTTATAATCTCTGATACCCTCTGGCTGAACAAAAGAGAAAGTAACTTTTAAAGTAGTTCTATATAATGAATGGCTGAAGGGTTTGGTACCCTTGGTACCAAAGGGGTATTCTTGGTTTGCCTCTGGAGATTATAAGGCTTCTCTGAATAAATGATTTTTACGTTATTTAGTAATCACTCTCATGACCTCCATATTAAAGTGACATTTATCAAATTTTAAATCAAAATTAGCATTTTTATGCCATAGATTTAGAAAATACTTAAATGCGACTTAAATGTAGGTTCTACTACTCACTCCTTTGGCTGCTTTGAATCCAAATTGTACATAACACAGGCCAAAATGTTGTTTTATTAACAAATTATTCAGAAACTATCCTAGCAACATTTGTATTTTTCTGTTTTACATTTTCCCCAGTTTTTCAATAGCAGCACTTTTTATTGTTAGTTTTGGATAATGCGGCACAAAATCCTGCAATATTTTAATGGAAGGAATTCATAATTATTACCCTTCTTGTTAAAATACCCCAATATTCAGGTCTGAAGTGTATCGTGGTAGAAATAGAGCAATAGCCTTTTTAAAAGAGCCCCACAAAATGCTCTGAAATACACTGGCAAATATGAATTTTTTGTATACTCTTTGCCTTGTGGACAGTGTACAGAGGAGTACACTGCTGTTTTGTTTATCAGTTGTATTTCTCTTGGAGCGTTCATACATAGCAGGACTGAAGAGAAGAGCAGGACCAGTAATGAGACACAATTAATGTCTTGCATAGGTTTCACTCAAATCAGAAAAATGACACCAAGGACACGGTAGTGAGCACAATAGAAAACAGTTGGAGCACAGCTGGAAAAGTTGCTTTGATATATAAGTATGCAATTGGCATTGATCCTTAGGCTTTTAGGATGAAGCAGGGAAAAAAATCTTCCAGCTCTCAATCCAATCTATAAAATAAAGAAACACATGATGTTGGAAAAGCGAACAAAAAGTGCACATTTTTAAAGCAAATTTTATGTAGGTTTAACATTGTTCCAAAAATAAAAAATAATCCTGGATAGGACAGTTCAGGGTCCTTGTAAAATTGTGTGTGTGTGTGTGTGTGTTTATGTATGTACTTGTCAGTGGGGGAATTGGGCACAGGAGGAGTTTAACATGGCTGTGAAATGGAATTTTCAATTTCGGGGAACGACAAAATGACTTCTGAAATCACCGTCAACACACTTGTCCCACTCCTGGTGGATTCTTTTGTACTGCTTGATTCCCTTGAATTCATTTTAAAAGGAACAGTGTTATGACAGGATTTGAGATATGCTAAATTAGTCCCATTCTTTACTTGGTGACTAGGGTGACTTAGGAGAGAGCAAGTAGACAGCTAACACATTATTAACATTTACCCTTTTTTGGTCAGCTGAAATGCATATCAACGCACAAAAGATATTATGTAATTCTAGAAGGGTCAGTTATTAATACATTTTATTAAATCTCAGAAGTTAAATGTGTTAAAATATTTGTAATATAAATGAAATTATTATTGGACTTTAGTCCTCCCCTAGAATTGTCTCCTTGGTACACAAAGGAGATGAAATGCAGGGATTCCTGGGTTCTTTTCTCAGCTCTCATTGAATTCTATTCCACTCTCCAAAATGTCCTGGATTTGGGAGGAAGGCATTGCTCTCAAGTTCCCAAAGAGAATGATTTCTTTAAAATATCCAGAAACAACCACCACTCTCAGTAATTATGCATGCCAGCTGTAGAATGCCACTCCGCATAAGCATATACATTTCCACTTTCCCCATAACCGTTCTACTTTCTTGATCCCTTTCACAGCTGCTCACCTATTCATTAACACAGCTTAAAAGTTTCACTGAATTATTCTCCATCTTATTTAATTCACAAACATTTGATGAACACCTCCTATTCCAGTCCCTCTTCAATCTCTAGTTCGATTTATCCCTTCGAGCAAAGCCCATAACCATTCTGGGCCTCGATCTTTTCATCCTTAAAATAAAATGTTTAAAGTCCTAGTGATTCTGTACGAACTCTCTTGTAACTCTGTCTTTTTGAAATCTTTTTCTGGAAAAAGACAAAGCACACAAAAATAGATATTAACACATATATTTTCAATGTTTTTCTTTATTCACTAATGGATGCCTATGTTCATATAGCAAATCTCACATCAAAAAGGAAACTGCAGATAAAATATCTTCAGGTTTCTAAGCTATAAGTAATAGGAAGTAGATGGTATCACTTAATTCCTATTATTTATAACCTCGTTCCTTTCATTTAGTTAAAACGTATTTGAGGTATCAAAATCCAAGACAATATGGGGAGTTGGATAATCCAGTGAAATTCACTGTAATGAAATTTGATACTTTTACAGAGGTATGCAAAAACCTACACACATGCAAAGGCAAACGTGTGTATGTATGGAACTGAGAATGTGGGTGGGTACAATACTTATATATGATTGTTTAAAGTAAAAATTGCTGGAAATGTCTGGATAGAAACCCCTTTTATTGGTGCATGCCAAGAATGCATGAAAACATCTGAAGAAAGCATTTAACAAAGGAGTTTGGGGAAAACTCCTTTTACAAATCTTTTAAATCATAGCACTATGAAGTAAGACACTGTGAAGGAGAGAAAGACTCTGGTGAGGAGTGGGGCTTCTATGGTTCGCCTCCGTGGTACACCTCAGGACACAGCCAGGACTGTAATGTCATTCCAGCAGTTCCTGTAGGCTAGCCTCCCAGAGCGCCAGGCTAGGAGCAGTTGGGAGACCAGGGCTCTACAGTGAACACTTAATGAAGACATTCCTGGACCTAGATAGAGCTGTACTGTTTTACAAAGATTTCCTTACAGAGAAAACAAACTCAAACGAGTATTAAGCCAGCACTTCTCTGCGACTCAGTAGCAGAGTAAGAGAAAAAGAGAGAACTGGAATTTTTAAAAACGGCTTTGCAATTATGTTACAATGCAAAGAAAGAAAAAAAAAAAGGCCAGCACACCTTATAGTAAGCATTTAGCTTGACAGTGGACTCAAGTCTTTCTGTTAAATATTATTGTTGCTGATATTTTTTAAACATCTTTATTGGAGTATAATTGCTTTACAATGGTGTGTTAGTTTCTGCTTTATAACAAAATGAATCAGCTATACGTATACATATATCCCCATATCTCCTCCCTCTTGCGTCTCCCTCCCCACCCTCCCTATCCCACCCCTCTAGGTGGTTACAAAGCACCGAGCTGATCTCCCTGTGCTATGCGACTACTTCCCACTAGCTATCTATTTTACATTTGGTAGTGTATATATGTCCATGCCACTCTCTCACTTCGTCCCAGCTTACTCTACCCCCTCCTCATGTCCTCAAGTCCATTCTCTACGTCTGCATCTTTATTCCTGTCCTGCCCCTAGGTTCTTCAGAACCTTTTTTTTTTTTTTAGATTCCATATATATGTGTTGTTGCTGACATCTTAATGAAACCTTGAATGCTAAGTTTACTTGAGCTGCTACTGATTTTTTTTTTCCAGCCGTTAATGTTCAAATAACAAACATCACTGGGATAGATTTGGGAACAGGGTTTACTCCGCCACCTGCTGGTCATTTAAAAATACTGCTGCTCTCAGGAGCTCGCGGCTAGAACAGCGAGCCTCAGCCCTGGTTTGCGCAAATGCCACGCTGTACGGGAGAAGAATTCACCTGGCCTGGATGGTGGTGGAAATAGCACTGGATCTGGCATCAGAAAGCCTGGGGCAGAAGTCGCAGTTTTATCATTTCTTCTATATCCAGCTGCCCAAGCTCCTTCCATAACCAGAGTAGCTCTCCTTCCCTCACTGTGGACGGCTCTACCAAACCCTTAATTTCCTCCTCCCTACAATAGGTGTTGTAAGTCCTGCGTACACATCTCAAATGGGAAAATGCTTTTAAAACCGTAAGGCATTATAAAATCAAATATATTGGTCAGAATTAGGCGTTGAATTAATATCATACTGCCTGCCATCTATTTCATGTGGGCATCGTCACAAAGCTTTCAAAGTCCAAAATCTAACTGGAGTCACCTTAAGTCACTTCAAGAAAGATGGAAAAATATAAATGCATGTACATATTTGCATGTATACTGAACCAGTTTCCAACTTCAGCAGATCCCCGACCTGTATCATCCTTCCATCTTCCAAAAATACCTATTCCAATTAAAAATGCTGAAAGGGTCCATAATTTGTGCTTTGAACAGAGAAAGTACCAGTAATCATAAAAACAAAATTACCTTCACAACCTTTTCTACGTTTGCTGAATAGTATTCAAAGTTAGCCTTAATGGAGCTCAGGGGAAAAAAACGGAAATACACAAAGCATAACAGCCAAAAGTGAATTGATTAAAATTGCCACACTGAACTCTTTTTTTCTAACAATTTCATGATTTCCTCTCTATGGACTATTATTCTGTTTTTAAAAACCCCAATAAAATTTCCACCATTCACCCTCGTGAGGGACTCTCGTTGAAATTTAATATAAATTTGCAGGTATTCACAAAAGGCAGGTCAGGCAAAATCACATCCTCCCCAATCGCTTTATTTCTTCACAGAAATATCCCTTAAAATAGGCTTTTTCATGCTCCTGAGCTGCCCTGCAATCACTCTCACAAAACAAACATAGAATTCTGAACCTAAGCAAGCCACTAAGTCTGCTTCGGGGAGACAATGTCTTCCTTGTCATTGATTTTCCCTTTTTTTTAGAAGAGGAAAGGGTTTTTTTCCCCTCCTATTTGCAGACCACCCATGAACCTTTTTATTTTTCTCTTTTAATCTGAGAAAGGGGAGAAAAGGAGACTCCTTGCCCTTAGCAGTTCTTGGGATTTTCTCCCAAAAGGGTAAGTTAATTATTTTAACCTACTGATGAGGGGTGGCCAGGGCAGTCCGCATGGGTGGGAGGGGGAACAGGTGTTTCAAACACCTGCATTTCTAGGCTTAATTGCTCTGAAATCTTGTAGGCTCTCAACTGCATTCTCCTTTCTTTACAGAGGCTCTGGGGAGGGGTTCATTTGTGGAGTTCTTAACTAATTGTAGCATAAATATGCAACCACTTTGGGTTGAACAAATTATTTTCTTTAAAATGAACTCCAGGTAAATTTAATTAGGAAAAAAGTGATTGACAGGTATTACTGTGAATGCAAGGATTAAAAGCCCTACTGTTGTTAAAAGAAAAAGGCAGAGTCAATTATCAGCCATGTTCTAGTTGTTATCTTCTCACACCAACAGTTCAGGTAAAGAAAACCCAGATCAATGATTCTGGAATTCTTCATGTTGTGTGACATATCTACCACAATTCCAAAAAGTAAATGTTCTTTTCAGCAGAGTGCATGGAAAAATATGCTTTTAAAAGATGTTGCGATAACCTGTGTACCAAAATGAGTATTTAATGTGGTGTTTTATTTTCAGCTTAAGTGTTTTCATAAACATAACTTGTAATAATTGAATGCCAGGCATACCTTATATATCTTCTCATTTAATCCTCACTCCAGCCCTGTGAGATATTTCCTATTGTGAGCCTCCTTTCACATGTGAAGAAGCTGAAGCATAAGGAGACTAATTAATTTATCCAAGGCCAGTGGTTTGTAGGGATTCCTACTTACGCAGCAAGGCCTAGAGTCTATGACTCCCATTCATATCATTCATTCACTAGAAGTCAGTCTCCCTACACTGAATAGTTGGTTCTCCAGGAACATTCCCTGTTGATTTCTGAGGGTGGTAAAGATAAGACAGGGATTAGAATTTCAGTGCTGAGCAAAAAGCCCCAAGAGTTCTGTTTTCTGGTCCTGAGTTGTGAGAACAACCCTGGGTCATGCACAATATTATTTTAAAATTGATTTGGAAAGATTCTAAGAAAAGCACAGGACTCCAGGGTGTACCAGGCCTGGAGCCAGGAAATCTTAATTGCAATTCTGGCTTGGAAAACCAATTATTTTGGAACTAATCCCCCTGCTCAATGAATAAGTAATCTGTGGTCCAGAGAAATTAAGGGAGATTTGGTCAAACTTTCACAGTGGGGTCAGCGTCAGGTGCAAGATTACCATCCAGAAATACTGCTTCACAGCCTGTGCCTTTTCACCCCCAGTAACCAATTTTTCTTCCTTAGATGAGGATAATTAGACTAATCAATTAGGCCAACAATTTAATGACCTTGCCATATGACTGAGTTCTTGTGTATTGGTGAAAAGGGCACTGAAATGGAAATACAATCTGTTACTGACGTGATGATTCTCATCAGGCAGCAGCTAACACATGCTCACTTGACACAGAAAATCAGGTGTCAACACCGGCTGACTCTGGCAAGTAAACATTCTGGCCTCAGACAAGGGAATCTTAGTTCTTGCTTCCACTTTCCTTTCTGCCTGCCCATTTTCACCTGTATTTTCAGGGTGTGAGGGTATGGAAATAGGAAAGGGGGGATTCCCCACTGGAAACTGCCTGGAACTTCCCTCTTCCTCCTGACAGATCCCAGCCTTACATTAGGCCTGGCTCTACCACCATTTCCCTCCTTGCAGCCTGTTCCCAGTCTCCTTTATGACAGTAAAGTCACCTTGGAATGGAGGTCAATAAGCCATTTTAGAATTATGAAAAGGGAGGGGTGCACAACTGCAGCATGGGTAATGTCTCCAAGATTCCTTTGGGACACACTAGGTCTTAAAGCAGGAGGTTATAATACAGGTTAAATGGGAAATTTCAGAGAAAGCCCTATGTTGCAGGGAAAGGAAACTTATGTGATTGGTTGTATCTCAGGTGAAGGTTAGGTATGTAGAAGGTTGGTGCATAACAAAATTTGAGCATAGAAAATCTCATCCCAACAGCTCCCGGGTTAGTCTTGGAAGGTCCATCCAGGTATTTTGAGTTTCTTAGATCAATAGTCCTTATCACAAGACAGAGTTGTCACCTAATTACCTTTCCCCACACTTGTATTATCTATAGTACTGAGTATTGGATAGCAGCGCTTCTCAAACTTCAGAAGTACACACAAGCCATCTGGGGATCTTGTTAAAGATTCTGGTGTAGGATGTTTCAAGGGGGCCTGAGAGTCTGCATTTCTAAGCAATTCTTAGGTGATGTTGATGCTGCTGGTCTATTGATCTTACTTTGAGTAGCAAGGTGATAGAGTAAATTCAGCTGATTTAAGGAGACAATTCTCGTCTACTTTTAATGAATAAATTTAGGGAAGTCTTAGGGAAGGATTTAAAAAAATATTAATTACACTTTTGTATACCAATGTGTTCTGCTAACATTGTGTGGCTTGACTTGTATTTTTTGAATGTGCACTAGCTGAGAGAATGTGAACTGCAAAATTGGTAAGTCTAACTCACATGCTTAGGAAGTTCTTGTTGACTTCAGTGTATAAGTCTGCATTTTAGATGTCTGAAGTGTTTGAGAGAATCAGACATGCTGAATTTATAACTGTAGTTTGAAGCAGCAGAGGGAATTTGAATAACTATGTAAGTGGCATAAAACTTTAGGGGAATTTGATCTTTTAAATTTTAATTAAATATTAGTCAAAGAACTAGACAAAAAAAGAAACATACTTAAATAATTCATAGAGCAAACAAAAATTATAATGAAAATGGGAAAAATATAAAGAATGGAATGAAAACAAAATACTACATATCAGAACTTGTGGGATAAAGCTAAATCGAGAGTTATAGAAAAATCAGTTTTTAATACTTATGTTAGAACAGACGAAAGGCTGAACATCAGACGTTAGAAAAAGAATAACAGGATAAATTGAGAAAGAAAATAATAATAAACAATAATAAGGAGCATAACTTTGTGAAATAGAAAACAAAGAGAATCAACAAAGTCCCAAACTGGCTATTTGAAAAGATGTAAATTACAAGTTTCAATAAAGACTGATCAAGTAAAAGATAGAGGATACATATCAATATAAGCAAAATCAGGACTGAAAAGGAAGTACAACCAATGACGCTGCAGAGAGTTATTTTTAAATTATGAGGATATTATGAACTGTTGCAAATACATTTGAAAACCTAGGAGAAATGGACAGATTCTTTAAAAAGCATATATATCATAAAACTGACTCAAGAAAAAATAGAAAACCTGAAAGGTTCTACAAGCATTAAAGAAATTGAATTTAGTGGTTAAAAAGTCCCACAGAGATTATACACCAGACTCCTTCAATTTTAACAGTTTACCAAACATGAAAGGAGTACAGAAAAAAAAGAGGACACTCCCAAACACATATCTAGTTGGAAATTCCAGGTGGATTAGAGACTTCAGTGTGAAAGGCAAATCTATAAAGCTTCTAGAAGATGGACATCTTTGTGGCATGAGGAACTATTTTTTAAACAAGACACTAACTGCACAGACTGTGGAGGAAAAGATGGGCAAAAAAAGTCAAAATACCATAAGGAGAAAATTTGAGAGAACATTTCACACTCCCCAAGTTGGCAAAAATTTAAAAGTATGACCAAACCAAGTGTTTGCAAGAATGTGGAGGAAAAGAAACTTCTATATACTGCTTGTGGCAGTGTAGATTGCTAGAACCACTTGGGAAAACAATTTAGCCTTATCTAAAAAAAATTGAAGACATGCATGCCTTCATATGACCCAGCCATTAGATATATACACAAAGGAAAATGGTACATATGTACCAGGAAACATGTACAAGAAAATTCATAGCAGCAAAATCCATAATGATAAAAAACCTGGAAACAATCCATAGAGAAAGATATCGTGACATTAGTCATACAGCGGAATATTATACAATATTGAAAATGAATGGACACAACAACATAGATGAATGTCAGGAACACAATGTCACAGAGGAATATAAAGCAGCAGGAAACTTTGTACACACTCCTGTGCCTGGCACTCATCATAGCGGTCCATAATCCGTAAGGCCCGTTTAATCTACCCAGGCTCATATCCTTCCTCACACCACAGTCATCGAATCTGCTAGGCACTGCCTTTTTCATAGTTGCTCCTATGTACCGATCTGTCCTCCTCCCTTGACTTCCCTGGGATCGTCACCTCTCCCGGAGTAGACACTGCTCTTCAGACTCAAGGAACCAGCCAAGGTCTCCCAAGCCAGAAATCCGACCCCACAGGAAGCCATTTGTGGCTGCCCCACGTGTCTCCTCGGAAGGTCCACGGAATTTACTGTCAGGACCGTGATGTTTTGTAATGAATCGTTCTCCAGGTAAATTTCATCTAGCAGGTACATAGTGAGCTCCCCTTATGTGAGCGAGCCTGTGGGAGGTGCTGCAAAGGCGCAGAGGTGAACGTGAAATAGTTCCCAGCCTCCAGTTCTAAACAGTAAGCTATCAAAACCGGGTGGGAAATTAGGCAAAGCTTTGTGGCTGCTCTTAAAATAGACGTAAAGCACCAGGTGGTGAAGTGGTTTGGAATTCGCAGACCTGACTTCTAGTCCTGGGTCCATCCCACACACCAGCGGTGTGACCTGGGCCAAGTCATTTTACTTTTCTATGCTTTAGATTCCCTATCTGTAAAGGTATGGTGGTACTACCCGCTTCGTGGGTTGTGGTGGGGACTACACCAGATGATGCAGGATCGTGTGCTGAGGACACTGTCTGGCACATAGTAAGCATAGGGGCAAACCTATGCTTACTATGTGCCTAGTCGCAGTGAAGACGGCTAGGATTTTAACATGTGGAGATGGTGTAGGCAGGGAAAGTCGCCTCCCTTGAATAGTCCAGTTTGCTGGAGCACAGAGTTGAGGCAAGAGGAGATTGGGGAAGGGGAGTGGCTGGATCTGCTGTGGAGAAAGAGGCTGCATCTGACAAGTGTGTACTTAATCCTGTGGAAGAGGGTATTGGGCAAGGTGACCAACAGGACCATGCTTGGCTCTAAGAAGGCCCTGTGGAGAGAGAGTAGAAGCTGGGAATCTGATTAAAACCATTGAAAATTGTACTCTTTTGGCTGTAGTACAAAAATAATAATGCCCTTAATCATTGAAAATTGTAATAATATTATGTTTATATTTTGCTTCTATAGAAACATAAAAAAGTAAATAAAAATTGTTATGGACTTATACTCTATAGCATTAACTGCTATCTAACTAATTCCATTAGTAGTCAAAACTTCCAATAATGTTGATAATCATTTTTATTGCCAAAACTGTATAAGCAAATATTAGAAAATTTTATCACCTAGGAAGCTGTGAGGGTGACTCAGTGGTGTCAGTGACAGACCTGGTTAGCATTTCCCTGACTTTCTTCTCTATTCTGGGAGGTAGGCAGGGGGCTGGTGGATGTTTAAAACAAGGACTTACCATGCTACTTTGAATTGGAAATGCTTTCTTGGTTTTATTTTTAAATTATCATGCAAATAGTAATCATGTAACAAGTTATAGTTATCGTCTAATAGAAACATAGGCACATTGACTTGCTTCATAGTCTTTGCAACATCTTTGAAAACTGTAATGCTCACCCAATCCACTTCAGTGCCCATGCTGGACTAGAAAACCCATGAAAGAGCCTCTAAGCTTTATCAGTCAAAGAAGTAGAAAAAGGATCTTCTTCCATCCCATGTACTTTACTCTGGGCCTTTGAGTCTCTTTGTGACCCTGCCAAAAATAAAAATAAGATAAAATAAATATTATGAAATTTGTTCTCTTTGTGATTTTTCTGGCAATTAACATGGAGTCCTCTAGAGTTTAGATGAGATGGGTGGTAGATTCTGTGACTGACAGATTCTCTATGCCATGAATATAGACAACGAAATTGGAAGATTTCTCTTTCATAACTAAGAAATAAAAAGCCTTTCCTCCCCTTTTCTAAATACCTGACTTTTCCTCCCAAGAATTCTCAAAATTATAGTTAAGTCTCACTCACTGAATTCACAAGTCAATAAACTTAGAAAATGAATTGAATTATTCATTATGGTATAACCCACTTAAAAATTAATCATAAGAGAGTAAGTCTTTCCATAAGAAAGCCAATGTTTTTCTTGCATTCTACTTCTGTGGACTACTAAAAATAAATCTGCTTATATGGCTCAACTGTAAATTTGTTTTGAAAATCTGAAAGACTGAATTTTGCTAAGTACAGATCTTGTTTATTTCATTTCCTGGGTGTTACCCAGAGAATGTACAAAGAAATATTTGTAACCTACCAGTAAATGCTAGAGAATATGCCAGGAAGTTTGCAATCATATAAGGTATGACAAAGAAAAATATCCCTTCTTAAAAGTGACTTTCAAAAAGAGTTCTTACTTTTACAATGCACTGTGATGCTACAAAAATAAATAAATAATCACCATGGTTTCCTTTCTTTAAAAGAAATAATGTATAGGTATTTCAATTTTCACCATCAAATGCCCCAGCTTATGAGATAGTTCAAAATGCAATGCAATTACCTGACTTCCACAAATGCTCTTTTGAAATGGAAATAATGGGAGTTGATCACATTTCCTACTGAGGCAGGATTCCCAATGCTCTATTAATGATAGAAGACCTATTTGTTGCTCTAACTTAAAAACACACACGCAGAGTACAAGAATATGGAAGTGTTATAAACCATGTACAGTCACTGAACAACAATGGGGAACGTTTATTGAGGGCGTGCCGTGTGCCTGGCACTGTTCTGAGTACTTCATGTATAAGAACTTCTCTCATTTAATCATAACAACCTGATGAAGTTGGTACTATTATCATCATCTCCATTTTACAGACAAGGAAACTGAGGCATATGCAAGACAAGTGTTCCAGGTCACAATTCTCTGAGACCCAAACTGCTAACTACTGTGCAGCCCCACATCCCAGAAAGCTCAGGTACAGTGACCAATGTTATTGCCAAATGCTGGCCTGGAGTGGACCTTTGCCCAGAGTGGTAACCAATGTCAGTGCTGGCAGAGCAGGAAGAGCTCATTCCATCCTGCCCCTCTTTCTAGACACGTGAGACTCGGAAAGGTGGAGTGAAGGAGCTGGGGCTCCATCTCCTTTCCTCTCGGCCCCTCTTTGCTCTACGCCGTACTTCTCTCTGCTTTTTACAAATGTGCTCATTTTATTGGCAGCTACTCTCACAGCTGTGGTTTTGGCAAAGCTAATGGAAGGGGAGCTTTACTATTAAGTCAAAGTTGCAAACTAAGGGTTTCCTAAGTTCAAGTCCCCTATGTCAGGCATTAGTTATCACAGCAGGATCATCGCAACATGACTGAGCGGCTGCCAGACCTTCTGTTTTGGAGAGTAAGATTGCATCATCAGTTTCTCTGTCCTGGGTATTATTGCATTTAAGATGAGTCAAATAGTTTCCTAAGATGGTCTAAAGCATCTAATTGGCTGTACCACAATTTGGTCTTTTTGTTAATCTGAACATGGCTTAGACCAAAAGAATATATCCTGCCCAATAGCTATTTCTCTCCTCTTTACCACGTGACACAAAAAGTTTCTGGGGAGTGGAGCTAAGCCACCCTCTATTCCTGCATTCAGTTAACAAGTGCTGATGACATCTCTGTTGAACATTAGGCAAGGACTAGCTTTTGACAGTTATGATCCCCACTTTCACAGGATTAAATCTTCCAGGGGAGAGAAACAATCAAACCAGCAAGTACTATAAAGTGTAATCATAAGAAAGGAAAGTTGAAGGGTTTATGTGAGACCTGAGGAAGGGCATCCAATTCAGAAGTGGGGGCCAGGGGTTGATGAAGTCTTCTCTGAGGAAAGACCTGAGACCTGAAGGAAGAATAAGAATGACTCAGAGTGAATGGCCTAAGGAAGGAAAGAGAAAGGTAAGACAGGTAGAGGGAATAGCATGGGAAAGGCTCTGAGGTGAGAGAGAGTACGGCACACCCATGGACCTGGAAGGGGTCCCCAGAGCTATCTGTATTCACTGATTTACATGAAAAAGATTTTATCTTTGTCCAGCTGGGGTTTGGAAATATACAGCCATAATCAAAACCAAGTTACAGGAAACGCTTGCAGGAAATGTGGTAGGAGTCCCCTCTGTTTGTATCACGTTCTGTGAGAGGTGGTGCTCTGTGTGCACAGGAAGGACCATAACACTTTAGGGCTCAAGCAACCTCCAGCTGAGTGCAGCTTTGACATTCTTCTCACTCTCCCTGAGTGATGACTAGCATCTCTTGCCTTAGGTGCAGCCTCTGGCAGTCTCAGAGCTGCCACAGCCTCGTCTGCCGGCCAAGGAGGGTTTCCTGCTCTGTGCATATCTGGGCAGTGGTGACAGCAGTGATTGGAGTGAGAATAAGGTAACACTCAGGTAGCACTTCTGTGGAAATCTAGAGGCTGGAGGCAACAGAGTCCTGGCTCAGGTGGCAAGAGAAAGAGGGTATCACTCCGTTCATGTTATTTGGGAGCTCAAGAGCTTGCTGTGAGACCCCCAAATGGGCAAAAGTAAAAGTAGATTCTCCTCTCTTTATGAGAATAATGGAATAGGGGCATAGCACGTCTTCAGCCCTGCTGGCACCCTGATGCTAGCAGTGGCACCATGGGCAGATGCCAGCCTAGAGGGAGACCTCCATGGATTTGTTGGATCCTAAGACTGAGTTGTATTTGACTACCAGCAGCAGCAAGGGACCAATGGGACTGCTTTGTGGATACCTGTAAGGACCCTGGGATTCTTAGAGGGGACTATGTCAAAGAAGGGTTTTCTATGACCAAGTAGGGAGAAAGGGTCTTGGAGCCACTGAAATTTGGGCACAAATGGGTTTACATCCCTCCTCACCAGCTGGGGAAGGCGGAGATGTGAGTCACATCCAGAAGCCACCACCAGCATGGCTAAACATGATAAACTCTTGGAGATTAGAGGTGGTGTGTGGTTGAATCCTCTGTAGTAATTATTACATGTCTTCCACAAAATTAAGTTTTATAAGTGTTTGACAATTTAATGACTGACTGCATGTCTTTCTGTTTGATCTTTCTGGAAGGAAAACCTTGAACCACGAAGGCATGAGAATTATGGTGACACAGAATGAGGTATGCATACCCCTGGGCATGTGTTTGGAGGGAAACTCCCTGGGGCATTAATTTCTCTTAAATATTTTTTGGACAAAAACTAAACATTTGAAGTGATCTGGTAAGTAATTTAAAACATTTTGATTAGAACAGGCATGACTGTATTAAGGAATAGCATATTAAAAAGCACATTGAATCTATTCATACTGTGTAAGTGATATGTGAAACTAAATATAAAACAAAGGTAAAACAAGTGATTTCAAATATCAGACTTACACTAGGACACTTAGAACCTTCACCTCCCCTCCCTCCTCCTGGGGTCTGCATCTTCACTGCCTTTGGCCAATAGAGATACTTGAGTGGAAAAGTCTGAAAAAGCACTGGTGGAGCAGGGAAGAGGGGTCAGGAGATACAAGTTCTAACTTTCTACTTTAATCGTCATCATCATCCATCTTCTCCTTATTAATAAGAATAGTAGCAGCAACAAAAACAACAGCTAGTTTCATCAAATGCTTACTAAGTGCTAAATACTTTTAATTTAAGCTCCAGTTCTACACACACATACATCTTTTGAGGTGTATACTATCAATGTGTCATTTTATCCATTTACCAATGGGACACTGATGCACAGACAGCTGAAGTTACATAAGGACTATGGGATGGAGCTGACTCAAATCCCTGCAGTCTGGCTTCAGACTCCACATTGAGCAATAGGACCTTAAGATGCCGACGAGCTCTGCTGCCCCCTGCTGGGGAAATAGACTGTTGGTCCTAAGCCAAAGCAATCAGCTTTGGACTGCACCGTTGCGGTAGCGGGCAAAAAAACTCAGCCTTAATGGCATGCTTTATACTGGCGATGTCCAATGATCCCATTAGTATTTTCTTGCGGAAAGTGTGAATGTAATACAGTCAGAACTAGGGTAGAAGAGGCAGAGGCAATGAGGAAACAGTTTGAGGGGAAGCAAAGCAGGAAAAAAGAGGCAGTGGGTGATGCGGTAAGAAGTGTCCCCAGTGCCCGTGAGCCCCTAGGAGAGATGACCTGGTGGCTGAGTCCCTTGAGAGCTCACACTTGCTCAATCTGCAGCTGTAGCAACGTGCTCTGCTTCTCTGTTAGACCTGGCTGGGCCACCCCTGATACGTCTCCTAGGTTTCCTCACCTCCCGTTCAGTCATCTCTCAGCATGCGAGGTCATCTGAGGCTCTCTACTTTTTTTCTTTTTTTAACATTTATTTATCCATTTATTTATTTTTGGCTGTGTTGGGTCTTCATCGCTGTGCACACGGGCTTTCTCTCGTTGCGGTGAGCGCGGGCTACTCTTTGTTGCGGTGCACGGGCTTCTCATTGCGGTGGCTTCTCTTTGTTGCGGAGCACGGGCTCTAGGTGCATGGGCGTGCGGGCTTCAGTAGTTGTGGCACGCGGTCTCAGTAGTTGTGGCTCGCGGGGTCTAGAGTGCAGGCTCAGTAGTTGTGGCACAGGGGCTTAGTTGCTCCGTGGCATTTGGGATCCTCCTGGACTAGGGCTCGAACCCGGGTGCCCTGCATTGGCAGGCAGATTCTTAACCACTGCGCCACCAGGGAAGTCCCAGCTCTCTTCTTTTCAGTCTGGAAACCCGACACAATACCAGTTTGGTGTAGGTCCTTGGGCAAATCACTTCCTTCTGGGTCTCAGGTTTCTCTTAATTAAGGCAGTTGTGTTTTCAAGCCAGTGTGCTACTGCCCCACTGAGGGCAGTTGGAATGTGCATATGTGCAGGGAAGGGGGCAGGTTGATTGTCACAAAGACTTAGAGGGAGTTCACTGGCATTTAGCACCAGGAACCAGCCATGCTAAACATCCTGCTAAGGCTGTTAGTACCCCTGAGGAACACGGCATGATTCAGAGTCTATATGATTGTTTCTTCTTATAAAAATGTAAGTAAATCCATTTTAAGTTTTGAAGTTCTGTTAAATTATCTTCTTTAGAGTTGAAGGTTAAAATGTTCAAGGGAAGTGAAAAATAGCTTGTGATTTATACAGAACTTTCCAAACAGGAATTTAAATCCTGGGTGATTTCTAAAGGAAACAGCTTTTCTGTGACTGGAGGATTTCTGGCATGTTTCTAATGCCTTCAAGCTCTAAAGATCTAAAACCACGATCACATTAAACACAGATGTCCTGTGAGCCGGAAAGTGTTCTGCTGATAAAACTGTATGGCATAGTTTTCTTGAGTTGTGGGAAAAAGTTTTTTTCTCAAGTCATGGGTACCTGATTTTATTTATCTGCTAGTGAAGACGAATGGAATGTTTGGCAGACTCAGACTGCAGCAGACTACGTTAAGGGCCCTTTCTGCAGGGCCAGCTGCAGTTGCCTTTTTTGGTCTTCCTGGATCATCTGTGAACCTATGACTTAACTGTTAGGTGTTCCTTATTGCCTATGTTATTTTTGTCATATCTGGGTACCATGTGCATTATAATTATCTTAATATTTTTCATCAACTCACTTTTTAAAATCTTGTTTGCCTCCTAAGTATTTTCTGTGAAATGGTGGTTTGATAGGTGATTTATGTTTTTCAAATATACTTTAAAATATATGCATAACTATTAAAAAATATTTAAATTCATCCATATATTACCTTAAATCATCTTGAATAAGTGTAACCATAATCTATAGCAATAATAAAGAGGAGTTTTTAAAATCCAGATTCTATATAGAAAACGTAGGGATTAAAAGAGAATAAATAAACCCGTGTTTGTAAAATGGGTATGTATAAGTTTATGACAGAGTTGACTTAAGCATGAAAGTGAGTGTGTGTGTGTGTGTATGTGTGTGCGTGCGTGCAATTACATCTAATATTTATTGTGGCCTGATGTGACATTCTGGTATTAACTTCCAAATACTTCTTAATAAGTGGTGAAATACTCAGCCAGCATCACCGCAATGAATTACTTGTGCTATGGCCAAAAGCAAAGAAATTTGACATGTGAGTTAGTTTATTCTGGCTTTTCTAGGGTGGATATATGATTTCTTTTAGGCTGTGGAAACCACTGAAACAGATCCTGTGACAGAGACAAGGGAATAATTATAATGCTTGGCCATGGACTTGAAGGTGAGGAAGGAGAGAAGTGAGGACATGAGGGGGGTGAGGACAGTTAAACAGGGTTAATAGATTGTGGTCCCAGTGAAGGTGAGTACCAGAGGCCCTGCCTTTTCTGTCTGACCTAAGCGTTTCCAGGAACGGAGACATGAAGTCCAAGTTCCTTTAAGCCTCACAGTCAAACTCCTATTCTATCCACAGACCCACATTACCGAAAAGAGATTCGCATGTGGCCAAAGACCCCTCCACCAGATAAAGTCATAAGAAGAACTTAGACCTTTCTTCTATTCTTTCAAACATATGGGTCCCTCCATCAGCTATGCCTTCTTCTTCATTACTGAATACAATAATAGCTTCACATGTTGGGAGGACCCTCAGTGAGTCAGAATTCTTAAGTCAAAAGGAAGGATCCAATTTACAGGAAACTAGTGCCAGCTCATCTTCAGGTTGACACTGTCCATAGAGTTTATCGATTTCTCTTGCTTCTTGCAAGCGCCAAGGGGACGGGGATTCTCACCTGCTTTGCTCAGAGTTTGAGCACCAGGGTTTAGCACATAGAAGGTTCTTAATAAGCATTTTTTGAATGAATGAATGAACCTTAGCCTTTCCCAGCTTCAGTGAAAAGTGTTGCAAGACAACTGAGAAGAAAATAAGGAAGGCTGGGTCCCTGACATTTGTTGATGGAGAGGCTAGAAGCCCATGAGGGGTGGGGTCAGGAGGCTTTTTCGTGGACTCTGCCACACAGGCCAGAGTGAACCCCATGATATGCACCACGAACCCCTGTGGCCATTCTTGCAGCCCGTTTCAGAGACCTAGAACCTTAGCCCGAGACTGCAGACGCAGTTCCTCTGCCCCTGGTCCTGCAGTTCCCACTGATTTAGAGATAAACTGTCTGATGTATACAGTTTGTCTGGCCTTCAATCTTAAATGGTCTTTGCAGTTTGAAAATTATAGTGATGCCTGGCTATTCAGTGCTCAGACTTCCAGATCCCCTCCCTTTTGCCCCAGGAGCAGCCACAGCTCAGAAACCTAACTCCGTCACCCTGTCTTTCAGGAAGAGTACCCCACTGGTAGTGCTGTCCAATTTCATTTTAGTATTTCAATTAAAGTAATTTTTAAAATGTATCTCTAAGAGCGACTTAACTTTTCTAGCCCTGTAAGATTTTCCCCATTTGAAAAAAAGTCTAAATCGTAGGAAAAAAGTCGTTTGACAGATATCAAAAGGTAGTGTGTGGATGATTGATTTAGGGTTTGTTAAATAGGTTTACCGCATGGAAATCATGGCCGGGACCCATTTCACACAAAATTAACCAGCAGACGTGGTTCGGTGTCATCCTTAGTGTGTGTGTGCCAACCACTTCTCTAGCCACACAGGGACTTTTTATGGTTGACGACGGGAGAGCGCGTCTTAATTCATCAGCGCACACCTACTGGGCGCGGAGCATCGCAGGCCGGGATAAGTACTTGCGCGATCATCAACAAGCCCCTGGGAGCCGGCGGCGCGGGATCCACGTCCGCCCCGAGCGTCACGGGGGGCTGGGGCCAGCAGGTGCGGGGTCAGGTGAAGCCACCGGGAGCCCGCCTACCCGGCCCGGGAGTTCGATCAGCCGCGGCCAGCCAGGCGTCCGGAGCCCTGCTCGCCGCGGGGCCTGGGCGCGGGCAGGCGGCGAACCCCGCACTCCCCGGGCCTCGCGGGCGGGCAGCCTCCTCCCCGTCCTCGAGCCGGGCGGGCAGCTGCGCCCACGCTCGCCGCCTCTCTCGCGCACCCCCGAGCGCCAGGGGCCGCCCGGGGGATTTGTCATCGCGCCCTATATAGCCGCAGACAGCTGCCATCTGTTATGTTTAGTAACAACCCCGCGCCGCTCCCTCTTCCGGTGAATAAGCCTGCCACGGTCATTAAGCCAGGAAGTTATTTTTTTAAGGACTGTCACTCCCTCTCTCAAGCAGGCTTTGCCCCTTACGCAGCGGCTGAGACTTCAGCGTCGAATCCTCCTTTCTCCCTGCCTCCCTGCTGGGAGCAGGAGGCTGGATTCACTGCTGGCCGGGGCGTATAGGCAGGTGCTTCAACAAAAAAGCTGAGAGAGCTCCTCGCTCCATGGGTTCAGTGAAGAGAAAAATCTGTGATGTGTGCACCATTTTAATGCATCACATTTCAGTTCTGCAAATGCGAAGTGTAAATTGGGTTAGAATATGATTGTGAATCAGACCAGTCGTCATAATTAATTTATCACCGTGCTCCAGATACATCAGCTAAAATAATATGAATTTAAAGTAACGGTTCCTCTTGCCCTTGTGTTTGCTGGTGAACTCTTAAAGAATATATCCTGGAGAAATAAAGGAACTAAGATTCCAGTCTCTTCTTGTGTTGTCAAAGCATAAATGTAATTAAACATTCTCAACCAAGTTCCTTCCACCAACTGAAATTGAATTTGCCCACTGACACTTTATATCAGCCTATGTCCCACTCTCGTTGACACATCCTGAGCTGCTGATAAACATTGGAGATGAGCTTTTTCATATTTCAGGCATATCTGAGATGCCTAAAGTTCCGGTCCCCCAACTGACTGATTGTTAGAATTTACTAGGGCATTGTCACTCAAAGTGTGGTCTGGGAAGCAACCGCACAGCATCACTTTCAAGATCACTTAGAAATGCAGAATCTCAGGCCCCACCGCAGACCTATGGAATGGGAATCTAAATTTTTAGCAAGACCTCCGCATTAAAGTTTGAGAGGAACTGTTCTTTTTTAAAACCACAAATACCTTTTCCCAAATGTCTATATGTGTTTAGTAAGCAGCAGAGGTGATTCTTGTAAGTTGAGTAGTTAGGTTCGGAGGTCACTGGTCTCTAAGGCCTAAGGTTCAGGTGACTTTTATGCTTGTGACATCAGCCAAATTTTTGAATCAGTAAAACCGTTTAAAAGTTTGATACAGGTGAGTTTATCTGTTTGGTTGTCCGTGAATTACAGATACAAGAAGGTTTATGAATTATTTGGTTAAATAACAACACATTTATTGCTCCATTAGGGAAGCTCAAAACTGGGAAGGTGGATTTTCTCCTAGTATAACTGGCTCATTCACTCCCAGACTGAGTGTAGGCATGAGAGAGTCTTTTGCTTGGCCATTAAAGCTGCTCCCTTCCCCCACCCCCTCTTCAAATGGTCTGACTTTATATATAACAGTACCTTTCATTCAGAAGAACACAAAAGTCCTTTATGCTGATGCTCAGCACTGTTTAGGGCTGTGTTAGAGGACTAGGTCTAGTTCTGGACTTCACAATGAAAGAGGGATGTGGAGACCTTGGCAAAGTTTCAGAAGAAATTCCTAAAGGTTATTTTTACAATTCAAAGTGAATCTTCAAATTGTGCGGCGTTATCCAGAAAATGGCCATCTGTCCATCGACATAAACAACATGAAATGAGCCTTCACTGCAGCTTGACAGGTTTTTCAGTTTTAGAGAAATAACTATTGTAGGAATGCGTTAGAGAAAAGAATGTCTCTGGACCGCAAGTTCTCAACCTTGGTTACACATTGCAATCAGCTGGGGAGGTTTAAACAATCCCAAAGCCAATTATGTTGGGATCCTTTGGGCGGGACCCAGGCATCAGTAGTTATTAAAGCTCCCCAGGTGATTCTGATGTGCACCCGAGGATGAAAACAGTGCTCCTCCAACTGCGGTGTGCATTGGCACCACCTGGGGATCTGGTTACACTGCAGGTTCTGATTCAATAGGTCTGGGGTCAGCCCAGCTCTTCTGCAATTCTAGCCAGTGCTCAGGTAATGTCCAAGCTTGGTCCAGCTGCCAGGCTTTGAGTAGCAAGAGGCTAGAGGCCTTTGAAATTAGACTAAACTCTGTCCCAGGAAGAGTCCATGCTCTTATTTTTAGGCCATCTCAGAGTCCCTATGGCTTTATGATATTTGTCAACATGCAAAAGCGGTAAGTTCAAGTAGTATATAAACTGATGAAAAGAAAACCAATATCAAGAACACTGCTTTGGATGAAAATCTTTAACAATGATCAGTATCTCCTTGAATGGAAAACTAACGACAGAACTTAAAGGACGGAAATGTTCCTAGCTTTCCTGGACAGCACCACCATCCCTCTTCTCATGTTACGATTTCCTCAAGATGGCTTTGGTAGTAGCAGAGTTGTCATAATGGTATCTGGTTGAGTACAGGGGCAGCTGGGGTGCTGGCTTTGCTGTATCTGTGCTGGTAACATCTGGTCCAAAGTAGAGCCATCTCAGAACCTAGAGGTTTCTCTGAGTTCTGGGCATAGGATACTCAGCCATTTTGTCAAAGAGATCCTATTCGGGCTTCCCTGGTGGCGCAGTGGTTGAGAGTCCCCCTGCCGATGCAGGGGACACGGGTTTGTGCCCCATTCCGGGAAGATCCCACATGCAGTGGAGCGGCTAGGCCCGTGAGCCATGGCCGCTGAGCCTGTGCGTCCGGAGCCTGTGCTCCTCAACGGGAGAGGCCACAACAGTGAGAGGGCCGCGTACCGCAAAAAAAAAAAAAAGAGATCCTATTCAACTGTCAACATGATTGGGCCAGTAAGTAGAGCTAAATTTTAAATTTAAAAATGTAAACACGTCCAAGTGATATTAATAGCTAACCTAAATGACAGGGCTTTACATGTACTATCTCATTTAGTCCTCTCAACAACCCCTATTTACAAATAAGACAACAGAGCTTGGAGAAGAGCAGACACTTGCCTGAGGCCACACGACTCAAAAGCAGCAGAGACAGTATTGGAACCCACTTCTGCTTGACTCCAGAACCCTCCACATTGAGTTCATCCACGATAACAGATCTAGCTTGCTGTTTGGAATTTTCTATTGGATATTTCTGCCACTATAAGCAGTGTGTTCATATTTTCCCTAGGCTGTGGACTAAATATTTTTTAAAAGCAGCCTTTTAATTTTTTAATTAGCCTGGTTCCCCAAAGATAAAGCTCTTTAAAGGTCAGATATTAATTTAATCCTCTTTGGGTTATTGCTGAAAAAGATCAGTCCAATTGACCCTGACAAAAACTACCTCAGAGGCCTGGAGACAGACAGGCTCTACGGTATCAGTGAGCACAGACAACCGCTGTTACGGGAAGGGGTGTTTTCTTTGCCTTTGATAGCAGGCAGATTTGTTTTTCTTGACAAGACCCTGAGTAAAAAGACTTAATATCCATCTTCAATGTGAATCGAATCGTGTCCTACTGACATTAGATCCTCAGCCCTGGGGAACACCGGGCTGGCCGCTGGGGGGCTGCATTAGGCAGACTCAATGACCATGAGAGGAAACGGAGCGTGACATCGCCAGAAAGGGCAGGCTCGTCACACGCTCACTGGCCTGCCTCCACCACAGAGCCTCACCAAGGACAAAGTCAGTAAAGGCCCACAGTTCAGATGACACTTTCCTAAGGACAGTCAGAGTTTCCAAGATATCAACCTAAAACGCAGATTTTGCCTGAGAAGAACAAAAATCTGTCAGCTTTGC